>NC_133114.1:11903120-12503120 GCF_022965805.1 Primulina eburnea | reverse complement strand
TTAAAGATAAAAATTTTAAATTATTCCGCAAATTTACAAATACGAAATACGGGCCTCTACAGTTGGTATCAGAGTCTATGTTCTTGTAAAGGGTTGTACTACTACTGATCTCGAGAAGCTCACAAAGTCACGTCTTCGGTCTGTAAGTTTTACGTTTACGCATTTCGTTTAAAGCATGAAATATTTTAACAGCATGATCTCATCGAAATGATTTATGTCAAGATTATGATTATGCAGTACTTATTTAAATTTAAACAAATAATAGAAATTATGCATGTAAGTTACGTATGGGTTATGTATGGAACAGTATGCTTCCTAGACGCATTCCTGAGCGCGTGAGGGATGATGAACATCGTCATGAGGACGGTGAGGATCGTAGGCAGGAGAGAGATTTACCACCACCTTCTCCACCAGACATGAACGCCTAGATGCTAGCTGGAATGATGCAGTTCTTCGCATAGTTTGCGGGGAACAATGCTGGGGTAGATAGGCAAAAGGGGCCTGAGGCTACATATGAGCGGTTCATGAAGATGAGACCGAAAGAGTTCTCAGGTACGATAGATCCCATGATTTTTGAGGGCTAGATTAAGTCCCTTGAGGTTATCTTCGAGTTCATGGGGCTTGGAGATGAAGACAGAGTTCATTGTGCGACCTATCTGTTTGGAGGAGACGCCCGCTTATGGTGGGAAGGAGCATCCGTAGCCTTGAATGTGGCTACTCTGAGTTGGACGCACTTTACAGTGGTATTCTACTCTAAATATTTTATTGACGAGGTGCGCGCCAGATTGACCAGGGTGTTCATGACCCAAAGGCAAGGAGACATGACTGTTACGGAGTTTATCTGTATGTTTGAGAGGGGTTGCCATTTTGTGCCCCTAATTGCCAATTATGCGGGAGCCAAGTTGAGACAGTTTCTGGATGGTCTACGACCAATATTTCACTGTGATGTTAGGGTGGCTGGCCCTACTACCTATGACACCGCTGTCTCCAGAGCTCTAGTTGCAGAGCAGGATCTGATTGATATTGAGAAAGATCGCCAGGTCAAGCGACCAGTCCAAGCGCCGCAACGCCCTCCTCATCGGCAGCATTAGAGTAAGAGGCCTTTCCACAGCCCACCCAGGAACAAAGGACCGCAGCAGTAGGGACGTGTAGTCCCGAGGGCCCCAGAGTACCCAGTATGTGATAAGTGCACACGCCGCCATGCTGGAGCTTTTATGTATGGCTCAGGAAAGTGCTACAAGTGTGGGAGTCCTGACCACTTGCAGAATAATTGCCCTCAGGGTAGTCTGCCTACTCAAGGCAGAGTTTTTGCACTTCATTCAGTGGAGACGAACCCGGAGACGATGCTCTTGACATGCATATTAAAGCTTTAAGTTTATATTTGAAAGTTATTGTTTCGAGGGTTTGGGTTAAGGTTTTGCACTTAGAATTTGTGATATGATTGCATGCTATTATCATCGTTATTTCGGGAATTTAGATTAGAAGAACTTTGACCTTTGTATGTCTATAAGTAGTTCTAGTAATTATTGGGTTCAGCTTGATTTTCCAACCTTTCACGGAGAATTTTTATAGCTGGCTCAGCTACAAATGCCTTGATAGATTCAGGGGCTACTCATTCGTTCATCTCAGAGACCTTTGCGAATTTCCTCAAGATCAAGACCATTGGGATAGATGTGGCGTATTCAGTAGTGTTGCCTTCTGGAGTGGCAGCTACTAATGTGTTCCGAGACATAGACCTCGAACTACATGGTAATCTCGTTTATGCGGAATCTGATCATACTGCCGATGCCAGAGTTTTACATCATTCTAGGGATGGACTGGCTATTAAGGAACAGATTTTTGATTGACTTCCAAAGGAGATCTGTTCTAGTCTGACCGCTTGGGAGAGAGCAGATTCTTATTCGAACCTGACAGGTACTTTCCTTTACCACGTATTATACCTTGTTTCCAGGCTAGGAAGCTCATGCGTAGAGGGTGTCGAGCATATTTGGCAACTTTTATATTTGTTCTCGAGGCACCCAGTCATTCAGCCACCGATGTCCCAATTTTTAGGGATTTTCTAGATGTTTTTCCTGAGGACGTCTCTGGTATGCCACCCGATCGAGAGGTGGAGTTTTCTATTGAGCTTATGCCAGGTACGGCACCAATATCAAAAGCACCGTACCAATTAGCACCGATAGAGATGGCAGAACTTAAGAAGCAGATTCATGAACTTCTTGACAAGGAGTTCATTCGCTAGAGTTTTTCACCTTGGGTCACTCCAGTCTTATTTGTGAAGAAGAAGGATGGTTCGATGAGGCTCTGTCTTGATTACCGGGAATTGAACATGGTTAGAGTGAAGAACAAATACCCACTCCCGAGGATTGAAGATTTATTTGACTAGTTGCAGGGAGCCTCAGTATTCTCTAAGATTGATATGCGTTCTGGTTATCCCCAATTGAGGGTGAAAGACGCCGATGTTCTCAAGACTGCTTTTAGGACTCGTTATGGCCACTTCGAATTCCTTGTGATGCCGTTCGGTTTGATGAATGCTCCAGCGATTTTCATGGATCTCATGAATCGCGTATTTCAGCCGTATCTTGATCAGTTCGTGATAGTATTCATAGACGACATCCTCGTCTACTCAAAGAACCACGAGGAGCACAGCAGACATCTGACCACAGTTTTGCAGACTTTGAAAAAGCACAAGTTATTCGCAAAGTTCAGTAAGTGCGAGTTCTAGTTAGAGAAGGTGGGTTCTTAGGCCACATCGTTTCTAGCAGCGGTATCGGGGTAGACCCAGCGAAAGTTGCAGCAGTCAGAGATTGGGGTTGTGCCGCAGAATGCATCATAGATCCGTAGTTTCTTTGGGCTAGCATGATATTATCGGAAGTTTATTCAGGGATTCTCCTCTATCGCAGTTCTACTCACGTCATTGACAAAGAAGAATGCGAAATTTGTGTGGAGCGATGAGTGTCAGAAGAGCTTCGATACTTTGAATCAAGCTCTCATCTCAGCACCAGTATTGGCCATGTCGTCAGGGCCCGGAGACTTTTTTTGTATACCGATTCTTCGAAGCTCGGTCTAGGCACAGTGTTGATGCAGCATGGGAAGGTGATAGCGTATGCTTCTCGTCAGATGAAAATCCATGAGAAGAACTACCTACCCACGATCTAGAGTTGGCTGACGTAGTTTTTGCCCTGAAGATTTGGAGGCATTATTTGTACGGAGAGAAGTGCCAGATCTTTACCGACCATAAGAGCCTCAAGTACTTTGTTACGCAGAAAGAGCTGAATATGCGTCAGAGGCGTTGGTTGGAGCTAGTGAAGGACTATGACTGTGACATTAGCTACCACCCGGACAAATCTAATGTAGTTGCGGATGCACTGAGTAGGAAAGTCGCAGTGATGGCTTATTTGGTGATTCTGAGACCTCTTCAATTTGAGATGTAGAGGTTTTATCTATTAGACATATCCTCGAGGTAGAGTTCCCTGTCTATCTACTTTGACGATTCAGTCTTCTCTTCTAGATCGTATTTGCAGTGGACAGTCAGCAGATGAGCAATTGGCGAAGTGGAGGCAGAAGATAAGGCCAAGGGCAGTGTCTTGTATACAGTTAGCGACGGTATTGTGAGATATCGAGACAGAATATGGGTTCCTAGCAGTGATTCTATTCGATCAGATATTTTATCCGAGACCCACATGTCACCGTACTCTATTCATCCTGAGAGTACGAAGATGTACAAAGACCTGCAGTTGTTGTGTTGGTGGCCCGGAATGAATAAGGATATCACACGTTTCGTATCTGAGTGTCTAACGTGTCAGCTAGTGAAAGCGGAGCATCAGAGACCAGCAGGCTTGCTCAAGCCTCTTCCTATTCCCGAGTGGAAGTGGGAGAATATTACCATGGACTTCGTGGTAGGTTTGCCGAAGTCAGCCAGATGATCAAATGCTATCTGGGTGATTGTTGACAGTCTTACCAAATCAGCGCACTTCTTGCCTACCAAGCCGACTTTCACCATGATTCAGTATGCAGAATTGTATATCCGAGAGATAGTCAGACTTCATGGTATTCCCGTTTCTATAGTGTCTGACCGAGATCCTAGATTCACTTCCTCCTTTTGGAAGAGTCTGCATTCAACCATGGGTACGAAGTTGTTGTTTAGCGCAGCCTTCCATCCTCAGACGGATGGTCAGTCAGAGAGAGTTATCCAGAGTTTGGAGGATCTTCTCCGTGCATGTTTCATCGATTTATCAGGGAGTTGGGAGTCAAATTTGACATTGGTGGAGTTCACCTATAACAACAGTTTTCACTCGTCTATAGGTATGGCTCCGTATGAAGCATTGTCCGGTCATAAGTGTAGATCTCCTATTCATTGGGATGAAGTAGTGGAAAGATCAGAATTGGGTCCGGAGATTATTCAGCAGACTACCGATGTAGTAGTCAAGATCTGTGATAGGTTGAGGACTGCTCAGAGTCGACAGAAGAGTTATGCGGATCAGAGGAGGACAGATCTAGAGTTTGCCATTGGCGACCATGTTTTTGTGAAGATAGCCCCAATGAAAGGTGCCATGCGATTCGGGAAGAAAGGAAAGCTTAGTCCGAGATTCATCGGACCATTTGAGATCCTCGACTTGGTTGGGACGTTAGCTTATCGTGTTGCTCTTCCGCCGAATTTGGCCGGAGTACACAATGTGTTCCACGTCTCTAAGCTGAGCAAGTATACGGATAATCCTTCGCATGTCTTGAATTTCAAACCGTTGCAGCTAACTCCGAACCTGTCTTATGAAGAAAGACCAGTGCAAATCTTAGACAGACAAGAGAATAAGCTTCGGAACAAACTGGTTAAGCTAGTGAAGGTCAAATGGCTTAATCATTCGGAGGAGGAAGCTACGTGGGAATCTGAGCCAGAAATGAGGAGTCGGTATCCCGAGTTATTCAGTAAGTTTTATTTCGAGGACGAAATTTCTTTTAAGGGGGAGAGAGTTGTAGAACTCGATAAATTAGACTATGTATTAGCTATGCATAATTACTATTATTTAAATTAAAATGATTTCTTTTATATTTAAAGCATTTTAAAAGTTTTTTTAGTCATGATCACTTATTTTAAATCGCAGAAATTTAGTTATTATCATTTCAGTTAAATAAGCGAGACCGGACTGGAGTTGGAGTATTGAGATAAATTTTAATAATAAGAAACTATTCCTGAAGTTAATTTAAGATAAAGAATAAGTTATTTTAATGTAGAAGAATGTTTAAGGATTTATTTAATTAATTAGAGATAAGTAGTAAATAAGTTCTTTTATGTCCAATAATTTAATTAAAAACCTAAATTAAAATGTATGACCAATTGAGATAAGTTAATCTAGGCTTATTTTATTTAAGAAATTGTAACTTAACACGTTAGTAATTTATTTTAAATAATTAGCCATGCATGCAAGAAAATTACTATCCCAAATTAATTTATTATTTCACTAAAATACATAATGAGTGTTTAAAACTTTAAAGAGTTAAAATTCAATAATTAAGCAATATTTTTCCTCCAATTATCCATCAAAATTTCGGCCACCCTTGTAGGATTTAAATATTGATTGACAACTCACCATTTTTGGATCCCTTCCTTAACCTTTCTTGGTATGATAATCCCTCACCTTTTAACCAACAAAAATTATTAATTAAGCAATATTCTTACCCATATTTGATAAAAGAAAATCTGCCATTCACTCTCCAAAGCAAACAATATCACACCTCATTCCTTATCTCTCAAACTCTTGGATAGAAATGTTTGCATCTTGCCATTCAAATCTCCAATTATCTTGATAACTTTCCATTCATTTCCTAGCCTTCATTCTCCTCATCATTCTCAAAAATTTCAGAGGAAAAACCTTCAGAAAATCGTGAGCCTCAAAGAGAAAATAAGAGAGAAAACGAGTAAGAAAAGAGAACTCCGTCTCTGCCGCGTCGTGTTCGTCGTAATCATTTGTTTTCTTTTCAAAAAAAAATTCAGACATGTTTATATCATTCTTTTCTCTTCAATCAAGTCATATACATATTTTTAAACCATGTTATGTTGATAGTTCATTCGCGAAACCGAAATCATGGTAGCAATTTTCGAAAATCATGTGCATATTTTTCGGCTCTCACTTGTTCTTCACGGTTTTGTAGTGTTTTGTGATTTCAGGAGTTGGCTCGGTTCCAGGAGTTCAAGGTTGCATCTAGGCATGTACTAGGGTGATTTTGGATCATGTTGGTCAATTAGTTTAAGTCCCCAACTCGCTGGATTCAAGACTCGACAACAACGCCACCATAGTTGCGAGTTGAGTCTCAAAATTTCTGGTTTTGATTGTTCAAGGAGGTTCGAATCTTGGTTGGCTTTTGGACCTGTAACCATGGTTAGGACCTTCCCTTAGCATTTCAGGATGTGACCAAGATTTCCTTTCATGGCTTGGTTCATGATCCCTTCAAAATTTTAAACAAACAAGACAAGTCCCTCGGTTTCTCTTTTTTTCGATTTTTGTGTGTGTGAGTTTCAAATTATTGGGTCTTGTGTGGATCTTGGTTGGCTTCTAGCCCTTAGCCATGATTCACACAATACCTCATGATTTCTAGATCAAGCCATGGTCAATCATATGGCCACTGGAATAATACATGACAGTAAGGTGAAGCAACACCCCACGCTCGTACTATGCGTTCTCGAGTGATGCGCGGGTTGCCTTGGGTGTTTGCTTGGATTGTGGTTGGCCTAGGGCCCTTAGTCATGGTTCAAGCAAAACTTTATGATGTTGGGAAGAGGCTCTGGTTGGTGGTTCAAGCCCCAATGGCCGATAGCCTCGTAAACGAAGCAAAGGAAGCTCAGCAGCTGCTGCTGCATTTTTTTGACAGCAGCTTGAGCTTCGGTTCAGGAGGTTTGAGTTCTTGGTTGGATTTTAGCCTATGAACTTTAACTGGACAGTACCACAATGAGTTAGGAAGGTCATGTTTTTGGCCGTTTGTGATTTGGTTAAGTTTAGAGGTCGTACGAGAATTTACGGTGCAATGTGCCAAAGTGACTCTCGAAGATCGTTACACGATTTTGGCTACCATTCACATCTTTTCAAGTACTACAGTCTAGGGTCATGTTTTCAAGTATTTTAGGTGTATTTTAATCATGGCCAAATGATGGTTCAATGTTGGTTCGGGTTGGTACGAAGCCATGATTGAATATTAAGTTTGTTGGGCGTAATAGTCACGTTTTAATTCGATTTTGAATTGTTGGTCAAGTTAGGTTATTTGCATGTTTCTTATGTTAGAATTAGGTCGCAGCGAGCCTGAGAATGATCCAACCCATTTGTTGAAAACATGATTTTAATTATATTACGTGCATAAAAATAAAAAAGTTTATTTCTGAGATATATGTAATATGTCTTGTGGCCACCTCACTCTTATGGGATTATGCTCATGTATGGGTACGGATATCCAGTCCAAGGGCTGTGATGATCTCTACCGCCCAGTATACTGTGGTTTAGTCTGATCAGACGTGCATATTTTGTTATGTAATGTTATGGGCCACTTGCGTAGAACATTATCTCAACAGAAAATTATGATATGCTATTTTTTGATAGGGCTCTATCGAGCAAAACATTTTACATACGATTTTTCAGATATGCACGTATTTATAATTATCTATGACATGATTTTTACCTCACGCTTTACGATATGATATCTTTACATGGCATGAAATTTTATGATATATTTTACTTTTTATTCACGATATATGCATGCTGAGTCTTTAGACTCACTAGACTTGATTGTTGTAGGTACTGATGAGGTCGGGACCGAGGGCGAGGTCCAGTGAGCTAGCTTGGGTCGGCAGTAGTAGGAACCCGAGGACCTCATGTTTATCATTTACTATTTTTGTTCAAACTCGGTTTTTAATTTGAAGAATTATTTTAAGTTGTGGTTTTGAAAATATGATTTACTTCCGCTGCTACATTAAACATTAAATATTTTATCAGTTTATTTATGGATGAGGCATTGTTATTTATTTAAAGAGAAAAATTTTAAATTACTCCGCAAATTTACAAATACGAAATACGGGCCTCTGCGCCAGGAGAGTCATCAGGTGGCGAGGTTGGGTACAGTTGCGACACATAAAGGAGCCAGTGCATTGTAGTCGGGATTCACCGCTCACCTGCGGGTGTGGATATCCTATGTGATCTAATGAAATAATAGTGCATGAAATCTCTGGCCAGAGTACGAGATGTACGTTGGAGAAGGAGTTCTCCAATAGTACACGCGATGCCACTATTATAGTTATCACATAGTTATCGAATTAATATGCAACCCTCGATGAACCAATGGTTGCATATTCGATCAGGATATATGAGATGAAGGGACTATACTGTACGCTAATCATAATCGACTGTTTCTTGCAGGCATTATCAGTGATACCTACGGGATCATGAGGCGATTATACTAGACGCTCTTACCATGATCCGATGGGTGCAATCAGAAATGAGTTCTGACATTCTTGATCAAGGTGTTGATGAAAAAAATTAGGCTAAATAGGGTAAGTCCGAATAAAGGATTATGTCCTGAATCACAAAGAGTTATGAACACACAGCTAGCGGTATCCCTGAACCATTGAGGCTCACACAAGTACTGGATCGTTTGTTCCCGTTGAGAGAATAAATTCAAGAAGTTGAATTTATATTATATATAGTAAATTCAAGGAGTTGATTTATGAGAATTAAAATTTGAGAGAATAAATTCAAGTAGTTGAATTTATAAAATTTGAGAATTTAATTTATTGAACTCAAATTTGAATTTATTAAATATTAAATTTTGGAGGCATTAAAATTGAAGGAGTTGAATTTATAGTTTAAATAATAAATTCAAATGTTGAACTTATAATGGATTTAATTTATTAAACTCAAAAGTTGAGTTTATTAATTATTAAACTAAATATATTGGGTAATATGTTTAATGAGCTTGTAGGAGTACAAGTTCAACATATTAAATAATTAAAGTTCTTAATGGACTTTGATTAATTAATTAAACTAGTTGGACTAGCCAAATTAATTAATCAAGCCCATTAATGTTAATTAAAAAGTCCATGTATTATTTTATGATAATTAGGTCATCACTTAATTATAAATAATGGTTGATGAGCCCTAACCTCCATGACTTGCAATTCTAAAAATCACTCTATCCTCTCCTCAAATTTTCGGCCCATCCTTCTTTGGGAAAACTTTGAGTCGTCTCTCGATTTTGATCTTCAATGCAAAATCTCTTCTACTTTTCTAGTGCAAATTAGAAGAGAATCAAAACATCTACTCGTGGACCTGATTAGAAGAAAGGAGTCCTTGAAGAAAAGTTCGTAGAGATTTATCAAGAGCTATTTCCGCTAAACCCGGAACAGTTGGAGCCAAGTGATTCAATCACCAAAGGTATGAAATTCTTACGTCCTATGAATGTTTTGTTGGATCTGGTTTTTCTACACGTCCAAACGCAGCGGAAGTTTTAAAATTTTTATTTATTTTGAAAATCAAAATATGTTTTCTTTTGGGCGCTCATATGGTTTTATAATCAAACATTCATAGGGCGTTAGAATCGTTACCTTTAGTGAATTAAATCACTTGCCTCCAACTAATCCGGTATAAGCGGATCTAGCTCTTGATGAATTCCTTACGAACTTTCTTCAATGACTCCTTTCTTCTAATCAGGTCCACGACTAGATGATTTGTTCCTCTTCCAAATAACACTAGAATATTTGGAAGAATTTTTAACGTTGGAGATTAAAATTTGAGAGACGGCTCAACCCTTAAATTAATTCAAGGTAGCCGAAATATTTGAGAGAAAAGTTTGGAGAATTTTTGTAAGGCCCGAGAATTGGATTACCGTAATTGAAATGATTTGAGTATAATTACCGTAATCTGAGATTAATCTGAAATTATTTATTGATTAATCAAGCTAATTATAGATGGGACGGAGTGGACCGGGAAAGGTGAGAAAAGACGCAAAATATTTGTGCAAGGAGGTGTAATCGCGCACATGCGCGACGTGATGCACAAGCCATGCGCGGAGTGGACAGAAGACCCCGCGCATATGCGCAGCGTGTGGGCGCGCATATGCGCGAGGTGTCCAGTAGCCTAGGAAGTGCTCGGCGCATATGCGCGATGTGAACGGTGAACATGCGCTAGCAGGGGAGAAGGGTTGGCGCACATGCGCGGCAGAAGGCGCGCATATGCACGAGTGGTAGAGGGCACGAGACAGTAGGTCTCGCGCTTATGCGCGACTTATGTGCGCGCATATACGCGAGTAGTCCAGTAGCTGAATAAGGCTTCCGGCGCATATGCGCGGATTTGAGCGCGCATATGCGCGAGTCATGCAGAACGGAAAGATGCCACTTGCCCTTGCATGCGACGTGGGTATATATATACATATATAAATACATATCAACAAACGATTTTGAGAAGGAAAGAAAGAAGAAATCGAGAAAATGGCCGAGGAGGTTTATCAGAAATCCTTACGCCTTTTAATTTTGATCTGTCCGTTTGATTTTCAATCTGAGTATAGTACTGAGTTCCTGTCGACGCAGGCTACAACTAGATGTAAGTTTTGTTACGTTTAGACATGATTTGAAATTATGATGTTTTCAGAATTGAATAGAACTCATATATGATGTTCTTGTCATGTTAGACATCATATAATCGAAGTCAGATTGAAGAACGGACTGGTTATGTAATTGTTATGATTTTTGGAATCGATTTGACTGAGATGCGATATCAGATTTGTATTGTGACTAAGATTATAAATTGTACTGATATTGATTATGAGTTCTGGTATTATATCTGTGATGTTTGGATTGACGGGGTTATCGAGACAATATTGTTATGCCGTCGAGACATCAGTTGATTGATATTGATCAGATTCGGTATTAATTTAGAGGATGTTACGATACCGTATGTCGATTGACATAGATCAGATTGTATTGTAATTTGAATATTGATCAGAACATGTATTGAATTGAGTTGTTTATTGATATTATATCTTTTCGGTATTGTTATTACCAGATTGAGAATGGACAGATTGAATTCGGGACTTCGTCTTCGTCAGAGCGAGAAGATAAAGGTATAAGTCAATGTGGTATTGAGAGATCGATTTGAGTCAATTTGGACTTGAGTTTCCCTAAATCACATACTTTATTTTATTGCATTGATATTTGCATGTATTTGATTGATATACTTGTTCTCTTGATATATAGACAGCAGGTATTAGTCGAGTAATCTTGTAACAGAAGTGCCTGATAGTGGTGGGATCGCCACGGGCACATTGCACGATGTTACAGGATAGTGTATTGGCGATAGAGCCAAAGTTTGTCACCGGAGGATTGGCTATCGATGTGGATAGAATTTGGGTTTCTTCTATTACTGTTGATCGATGTCGTATCGGTGTGGATAGAATTGGAGCTTCTTCTATTACTGGTGATCGATATTATATCGGTGTGGATAGAATGAGCGTTCCTTCTATTACTGGTGATCGATACCATATCGGTGTGGATAGAATCAGAACTTTTTCTATTACTGTTGATCGATACCTTATCGGCATGGATAGAATTGAAGTCTTTTCTATTACTGTTGGTCGATATAGGAATGCCAACTTCTGGAAACCGGGATCCCTAGACTAGGATTGAGTCTAGTCTAAATTGTGTAGCTACGAGTATGGTCGACGGTTTGATATTAGTTATGTTACAGATTTTGATGCATATTACTGTTACCTGTTACATGCTTTATATGTGTTTCTATGATTGCATGTTTCGTTGATTTATACTGGGATTTATTCTCACCGGAGTTATCCGGCTGTTGTCTTGTCTTTATGTGTACATGAAAACAGGTGGGACAGGTTCAGGGTTGAGGAGATGAAGAGAGATCGTGATTAGAGTGGGGATTCCGGACTTGGATTAATGATAGGGTTGGACACTTGACATTAGATGTTAAACCTTAGTGGAATAAATGTATGTGATACAGGATTTGTACTTTATATACTGAGATGTATATTGTCGGGCCCCGGACGTTAATCATGTTCTAAATCATAATTATGACTAATTAGTCAATTAGTATAAACAGGGTCTAAATTTTTTTTCTTTTAAAATGCAAAGCGGAAACGTAATGTAATTAAATTCAAATTACATATTAAACATAACATACAATTATTGTATGATCTACAATAATTCAATTAGGTTCAACTGCATATCAGACTGAATCCTAAGTTGCTTCTGAAGCCCAGTATAAATCATGTATACATGCAATCATATAAACAATATAAAAGCATATAACAGAAAATCATATCCTATATCAAAATAATGACATGAATCAATAACAAGAATAAATCATATTCTAAACATGTACCCTAATCAGGAACATAAATCGACATGTATCATATTCAGGAACTTAATCCACATCAATTAATATAAATCAATATAATTGTCAATCAGAATCTTAATTCTACGTTTTAGACTAAACTCAATCCTAGCCTAGGGATCCCGATTTCCAGATGTGGTGTTCCTATATCGAATTCCGTAATAGAAGGAACATTGATCCTATTTACTCGATATAACCAAATATGGTGTTCCTATATCGAATTACGATATAACCAAATATGGTGTTCCTATATCGAATTCCGTAATAGAAGAAATTCCAATTCTATTTACTCGATATAACCAAACATCCGTGTCCTGACCTAACCGTCATGGACTGTAGCTCTATCGCTAATATCCTATCTTGAGACATCGTGCAATGTGCCTGTGGCGATCCCACCACTATCAGGCATTTCTGTCACAAGATTATTCATCTCATACCTGCTTTCTATAATTCAAGAGAACAAGTACATCCATCAACTTAATGCAAATATCAATGCAATAAATTAAAGTATGTGATTTAGGGAAACTCGAGTCAAACCTCACTCGAGTTGTGCAATCCCAACTCCACATTAATTTATACCTTTATCTTCTCGCTCAGAAGAAGAAGAAGAAATCCCGACTCTATCTCGGTCCATTCCCAATCTGGTAATAACAATACCGAACAGATATAATATCAATAAACAACTCAATTCAGAACCTGTTCTGATTAATACTCAAATCAAAACACATAATCTGATCGATGTCAATTGAGATACAATCTAATCCATATCGACGATATCACGATATAATCTAAATCACTACTGAATCTGATCAATATCAATCAACTGATGTTTCGACGGTATAATAATACAGTCTCGATAACCCCGTCTGTCCGAACATCACAGATATAATACCAGAACTCATAATCAATGTCGATACAAGTCATAATTTCAATAGCAATACAATTATGATATGAATTCTCAGTCCAATCGAATCCAAAAATCATAACAATTTCATAAACGGTTCGTTTCTCAATCTGACTTCGCTTCAATAATATCTAATATAACAAGAATATCATATATGAATCCTATTCAATTCTGACAATATCATGATTTCAGAACATGTCAAAACGTAGCAAAACTCACGTTCAGTTGTAGCCTACGTCGATAGGAACACAGTACTGAAGTCGGATTCAAAATCAGACGGGCGGATTTTGCATAATCGGAATTAATATTCCACGGAGGAATTTCTCCAGAGTTCCTTCGATTCTTCCCTTTTCTGATAATTGTCATTTGCATGTATATATATATATATATAAAAATATATATATATACACGTCGCACTATACAAGGCAAGTGTCGTCCTTACGTTCTGCATGACTGGCGCATATGCGCGCCCAAGCGTCGCGCATATGCGCCGAACTCTCGGCCCGGCATTTTGTCTCTTCGTGCATATGCGCTGTCAATCCCGCGCATATGCACCGAACCTTCTGTCCCTCACATCACCGTCGCGCATGTGCGCGTAATGTGTTGCTCCATTTCCTTGGCTACTGGACTGTCCGCGCATGTGCGCGCAAATCGTCGCGCATGTGCGCGACATTCTCTGTCCAACTCACGCCTATGCGCCGTTCACGTCGCGCATATGCGCCGAACTCTCGGGAGTTCTCCCTCGGCATTTCACCCACCTCGCGCATATGCGCGCCCAGTCTCGCGCATATGCGCGAGAGGTTCTGGACAATCCGCGCATGTGCGCGAATGCACACTCTCGCACATATATTTCGCGTCTGTTTTCGTCGTTCCCGGTCCACTCCGTTCTGTCTATAATTACTTCAATTAATCAAAAACTCATCCCAGATTAATCTCAGATTACGGTAATTATACCCAAATCATTTCCGATTACGGTAATCAAATTCTCGGGCCTTACATATATATATATGTTTTATTTCACTACGTTCGCATTTAAAAATAAAATTAAACCCTGTTTTTTTAATTGATTAATTAGTCCCAATGATGATTAAGAACATGATTAGCGTCTGGGTCCCCACAATTTTCGAGAGCCCCATTTTTGAATTGGGAAGAGCCGAAAAATCTTGAATCACATTCTCAACTTTCGGATGCCTCTCGCTTTGTTATTCTCGAAAATTGCATTCCTATAGAATAAAATATTCTAATTATATATCTAATCCATTATTTACTTAATTAATTAAGTAAATTTAAGATTGTATAATGCATCCTTATCAAATGCAATCTCTATGCACATATATCTTTTGAGAATTTCAAGGATAGGGAGTCTTTTGTTTTTGGAAGCTAGGTTTTTTAGGTCTCCCATTTAAATAAAATATCTATGACCTAATTACCATAATAAAATAATTGGACCTATTTAATTAAAATTAATGGACTTGGTTAATTAATTGAACTAGTCCAACTACTTTCATTTATTAATAAAAGTCCATTAAACTTTAACTATATAGTATGTTGGACTTGTACTCCTACAAACCCATTTAAACATACTTCCCATCAATTTTAATTTAATATTTAATAAACTCAACTTTTGAGTTTAATAAATTAAGTTCATTATAAATTCAACATTTGAATTTAATATTTAAATTAAAATTCAACTACTTGAATTTATCACCTCCAAAATTTAATAGTTAATAAACTAAACTTTTGAGTTTAATAAATTAAATTCTCAATTTATAAATTCAACTCCTTGAATTTATTTTCTTAAAATTTCATAAATTCAACTTCTTGAATTTACTATCTCATAAATTCAATTCCTTGAATTTATTTTCTCAAAATTTAATTATCATAAATTCAACTCTTTGAATTTACTATATCATAATATAAATTCAACTCCTTGTATTTCAGTGCTTGTATTACCCTCAATGGTTCAGGGATACAGCTAGCCGTGGTTTCACAACTCTTTGTGATCCAGAATAATATTTATTCTTATTCGTGCTTACCCTAGTTAGCCCCATTCTTTTCATCAACACATTGATTAAGAATGTCATAACTCATTTCTGATTGCACCCATCGGATCATGGAAAGAGCGTCTAGTAGCATCGCCCCATGATCCCCTAGGTATCACTGATAGTGCCTGCAAGAACCAGTCGATTATGATTAACGTACAGTACGGTCCCTTCATCTAATATATCCCGATCGAATCTGCAACCATTGGTTCATCGAGGGCTTCATATTAATTTGATAACTATGTGATAACTATAATAGTGGCATCGCGTGTACTATTTGGAGAACTCCTTCTTCAACGTACATCTCGTACTCTGGCCAGAGATTCCATGCACTATTATTTCATCAGATCACATAGGATATCCACACCCGTAGGTGAGCGGTGAATCCCCGAAAACAATACACTGGCTCCTATATGTGTCGCAACTGTACCCAACCTCACCACCTGATGACTCTCCTGGAGCCGGTAAACGAGTCAAAGCACAGCCCTAGCATATAGAGCCTCAGTATTGTCCCGGGTCGTAAAGACTAATGGTGTACAATCATAACCACGGACTTATCCTCTCGATGAATCATAATCACTTGGAAAGTCCGAGGGAGGGTTGTTCGGTATAATCATCATATGACTACCCATCTGCGTGTTTGGACATCTCTATGCCCTTTCCAGGAAACGCAGTACACAACATCACAGATGCTAGTCTCGAGCTCAAGCGACCTTTATCCATGTTTTAGGCGGCTGAATCAACTAGGAAAGAATTTAGAATATGCAGTGTTTACAAATGAGTTTCAACATCGAATTACGATTCATTTGTATTAAAGCATAATCAAGGAATTTATCTATGCTAATTGCATGGGTATACAGAAGACCATAAAAAGTTAAATTATATTAAAATAAAGATTTTTTATTTCACTTGAGTCAATAAATTCCCTAGCCAACCGTTGGCTTGCAGGGCATCTACTCTAACAATCTCCCACTTGCCCTAGAGCCAACTACCCTTAACTTTAATCCCATTGCTTCACGATGCTTCTGAAACAATGGTCTTGGCAAGGGCTATGTAACTGGATCATCAACATTATCTGCAGAGGGGAGTCTTTCGACTGATATGTCTCCTCTTCCCACAATCTCCCGTATGATGTGTAACTTCCTCAGTACATGTTTGGATCGCTGATGAGACCTTGGTTCCTTTGCCTGCGCAATGGCACCAGTGTTGTCACAGTACGACGGGACTGGATCAACTCTATTAGGAATGACGCCCAACTCTTGGACAAAATTCCTCATCCAAACTACCTCTTTGGCTGCATCAGTTGCAACAATGTATTCAGCTTCAATGGTGGAATCCGCAACGGTGTCTTGCTTGGAACCTTTCCAAGAGACATTCGCACCATATAGAATGATTACAAAATCAGAGGTCGATTTCGAATCATCTACGTCACATTGGAAGATAGAATCTGTGTAGCCTTCCAATTTCAATTCTCCACCCCCATAGACCGTGAACAAGTTCTTAGTCCTTCTCAAGTACTTAAGAATATCTTTCACGGCCTTCCAATGCATTGGACCAGGGTTTGCCTGATATCTGCTTGTAACACTCAAAGCGTAAGCAACATCAGGACGTGTCGATATCATACCATACATGATACTGCCAATAGTTGACACATATAGAATACGTGTCATCATCTCTATCTCCTCATCAGTTTTGGTACACACAACTTTAGATAGAATAATACCATGACACATTGGTAAGTATCTTCTCTTGGACTCTTCCATAGAGAATCGTTTTATAATGGTTTCGATATAGGTGGCTTGGGTGAGTCCGAGCATCCTCTTTGATCTATCTATTTAGATTTGTATTCTCAATACGTAGGATGTTTCACCCATGTCTTTCATGGAGAATTTATTTGCTAACCATACTTTATTTGATTGCAGTAATCCTACATCATTCCCAATGAGCAGGATATCATCAACGTAAAATATTAGGAATGTCACTGCATTCCCACTAACTTTCTTGTACACACTTGGTTCCTCAGGATTCTTAGCAAAACAAAACTCTTTGATAGTGCTATCAAATCTGAGGTTCCAACTCCTTGACTCCTGCTTGAGACCATATATTGATCTCTGAAGTTTGCATACCTTATGCTCACTTCCTACTGATGTGTATCCCTCAGGTTGAGACATATAAATTTCTTCTTTAATGTCTCAATTGAGGAATGCAGTCTTTACATCCATTTGCCATATCTCATAGTCATACCATGATGTTATGGCTAGTAGTAATCTAATGGACTTAAACATAGCAACTGGTGAAAAAGTTTCCTCATAGTCAACTCCTTGCCTTTGAGTATAATCTTTTGCAACCAGCCTTACTTTGAAGGTCACTACCTTCCCATTCGCCCCAAGCTTTCTTTTGTAGATCCATTTGCACCCTATAGGAACGATTCCCTCATGTTGATCCACCAATGTCCAGACTTGGTTTGAATACATAGAGTCCATTTTTTATTGCATGGTTTCAAGCCATTTGGTTGAATCAGTATCAGATATTGCTTCCTTAAAGTTAATTGGATCATATCCAACACAAGACTCATCATGGTCTTGTTCATGAAGAAGCATATATCTAGCAGGTGGTCTCATAACACTATCAGACCTCCTAGAAGCTTGTACTTCAACTACTGGTTGTTGGAGATTAGGTTCAACTACTATAGTTGAGGGAGTATCTTGAATTTCTTCAAGTTCTATCATCTTGTCTTTTTCTATCTAATAGAAATTACTTTTCCAAAAAGGTGGCATTTCTTGAAACAAACATTTTTGCTTCATTAGGAAGATAGAAATAATATCCAACAGAATTCTTTGAATATCCTACAAAGTAGCATAATGTGGATTTACTATCCAATTTGTCTCCCACTGTCTGCTTCACGTAAGCAAGATATCTTCATATTCTCATGTAAGAATATTTGGGAGTTTTTCCAATCCATATCTCATATAGTGTTTTATTCACTTCTTTAGTATAAATTTTATTCAACAAAATTGCCGTAGTTTCAAGCGCAAAGCCCCAAAACGATGTTGGCAATTCAGTGAATCTCATCATTGATCGAACTATGTACAACAAGGTTCGCTTACAATATTCAGAAACACCATTCAATTGTGGTGTTGCTGGTGGAGTCCACTGTGAGAGAATCACATTCTCTTTTAAATGACCCAAAAATTCAGCACTTAAGTATTCTCCACCTCGATCAGATCGAAGTTCCTTAATACTTCTTTCTAGCTGATTTTCTACTTCAGATCTGAATTCTTTGAACTTTTCAAATGCTTCAGATTTGTGTTTCATCAAATAAACGTACCCATACCTCGAATGGTCATCAGTAAAAGTAATGAAGTAGGATTGCCCATATTTTTTGCTAACACTTAGCGGGCAACAAACGTCTGTGTGGATAAAATCCAGTAGACCATGTGCACGTTCCACGTTTCCATTGAATGGAGTCTTGGTCAATTTTCTTTTAGACAGGACTTACAAGTAGGTAGAGAATTTATGTCTGACAAGTCAAACATGCTTTCTCCCACTAGCTTATGCATCCTTCTTTGGGAAATATGACCTAGTCTAGCGTGCCAAATTTTTGTGGGATTTGGATCATCTAACTTTCTTTTGGTCTTGTTGAAATCATGTTTACTTGGACATTCACTTATCATTTCCAGAACATTTGTTGCACATATAATTTCTTATGTCCGGTCTTCTTGCAGTGAAATAAATATGTTCTAACTTATCGGGCTTTGTAAGCCTTTTAAGTGTTTTTCAGAGTTTGCCTCTTATTGGGATTGTTTTTCTTGTGAGGGGCGGAATATTTCTTTCCCTTACCTTGTGGGTAATTTTTTGTCAGACGAGAGTCCCATTAGAAAAACAACAATTCCCTGTTTTATGGTGATCTCATAAGTTATAAGCGTATGGACCAGCTCTTCAAGGCTATCATCTATCTTATTCAAATTGAAGTTCACCATAACCCCGTCAACTGAGGAAGAGAAAGACAACAAATTCATGTTACTTAGTAACTCGTTAGGAATCACATATTTCAGGCCCACTACATCCTCAATAAGTCAAGTCATATGTACACCACGCTCATGGGCCAAAGCCCCATCTTGCTTGCGTGTAGGCATGAGCTTTTAAAAGTGGTGTGCATCACTGTACAAGTTTCGTGCACCATGCAACTCTTGCATGTGTATTCGAATGTCAGCAGCATTCAAAATTTCCTCAAACTGTCCCTACAGTTCATTTGACGTAAAAGCGAGCATGTTACACTTTAGTTTGCTTACTATGGTCCTACCATCTTGCATGCTTTGTCAGTTCAACAGGACTGACATTAGTGTGTATGCCATTTTCTCTGAATTCAGAACAATTTTCCCAACCAGTCTTGAAAATTAGATTCGATTAGCTTGTTAATAATAAAAAATTGTTACGTGACGAAATCGAAAATATACTGATACGGAAACAGAATAATAGTTGTTGATTATTTTAAAATAATTTTATGATATAAAATATGGATTTCATTTTATAAATTAGCCTCCTACTATTTTGACATTTCCACCACCCTCTGATGAAAAAGGGATATTGTATTTCCTTAGTAGACACGTAGAGTCAAATTAGCCAATTATAAACCCGAATAATATCTGCCAATTATAATTTCTAAAAGGTAGAGTCCAATTGCATCCCTATGCAACCTCCGCGTGTTTTGCCTCATGTTTAATAAGGACCCAATAATATGACGTCGTTTATTTTCGCGTGTCAAACCAACCCATCAATATTGAATTGTTGTAGACGGTCGTCATGGGTTCCCCCAATAATATGAGCCGAAGTCATGAGAGTTCCGCTCAATTCACATCATATGTCCAGGGGAAGTCACAGCTTTCCGGCGTACAGGCCTCCCCAATAATATGAACCAAACACTGTCCGCGGGTAGCGATCAACATACAACCACGGTTGATGGAAGGCAAGGAAAAATTAAACTCCTTTAATTTTTACTTTTGCGGTTTGATATAAATTTTGAATCTTATTCAAAATGAGGGATTTTAATTTTAAAATTGTCTCATCATTTTAATTTAAAAATCGCGTGCCACGAGTTTGTATGTTTGTCGGATTCATGCAACTATATTATATAATAATATACATACATGCATACTACTATATATCACATATATCATAATATGACATTCAACAATAAATAAGGATGATCGATTGCCAACACTATTAGATCCATGTGAGCCAACATGGATCCAGGTCCAAAACCTAGGGGAATGCAGGGATGCAAATGCAACTATTACAAGAGCTTCTAATATTTTACATGTCTTCATCTCGTTCCTCGGGCCCACCATCTTCCAGTTAATAGCATTAAACAATTTTCCAAAATAAAATTGAACCAATTTTCAAAAATATCAATTTTACCCAAAAATTTAAAATTCAGAAAGTTGCACCCTAGGCCCAAACAATTCAGGCTCATCATCCAGAACAGTTCCAGAGACACTCCCAGGTAGCCGCCCGCGCTGCCCAAACGATTCGGGCAGCAGCAGGGGTCCTGTACGTGCACGATGCGCACAGGTGCGCGGCGCGCGCAGCGCGGCGGCACGCCGTGCGCGCAGCGGGCGGGCGGACGCTCCGCACAGTGCGCGGGCGCGCACAGTGGCCCGGAACTGTTCCGTGCAGCCCCATAATTTTTTTAAAAAAAATTTCTGGAAAATAATTTTTATGGTGCTACAATTTTCTGAAAAATTTTCTTGTGTGGTTAGAAATAAATTATTAAATATCAAAACCATACGATTTTGAAAAACCTGGCTCTGATACCACTGTTGGATCTGGTTTTTCTACACGCCCACACGCAGCGGAAGTTTCAAAATTTTTATTTATTTTGAAAATCAAAATATGTTTTCTTTTGGGAGCTCGTATGGTTTTATAATCAAACATTCCTAGGGCATTAGAATCGTTACCTTTAGTGAATTAAATCACTTGGCTCCAACTAATCCGGTATAGACGGATCTAGCTCTTGATGAATTCCCTACAAACTTTCTTCAAGGACTCCTTTCTTCTAATCAGGTCCACGTCTTGATGATTTGTTTCTCTTCCAAATAGCACTAGAATATTTGAAAGAATTTTTAACGTTGGAGATTAAAATTTGAGAGACGGCTCAACCCTTAAATTAATTCAAGGTAGCCGAAATATTTGAGAGAAAAGGTTGGAGAATTTTCGAGAGCCCCATTTTTGAATTGGGAAGAGCCGAAAAATCTTGAATCACATTCTCAGCTTTCGGATGCCTCTCTTTGTTATTCTCGAAAATTGCATTCCTACAGAATAAAATATTCTAATTATATATCTAATCCATTATTTACTTAATTATTCTTATTAATTAAGTAAATTTAAGATTCTATAATGCATCCTTATCAAATGCAATCTCGATGCACATATATCTTTTGAGAATTTCAAGGATGGGGTGTCTTTTTTTTTTGGAGGCTAGGATTTTTAGGTCTCCCATTTAAATAAAACATCTATGACCTAATTACCATAATAAAATAATTGGACCTTTTTAATTAACATTAATGAGCTTGATTAATTAATTGAGCTAGTCTAACTAGTTTAATTAATTAATCAAGGTCCATTAAACTTTAATTATTTAGTATGTTGGACTTGTACTCCTACAAGCCCATTAAACATACTTCCCACTATATTTAATTTAATATTTAATAAACTCAACCTTTGAGATTTAATAAATTAAATACATTATAAATTCAACATTGGAATTTATTATTTAAATTAAGAATTCAACTCCTTAAATTATCACCTCCAAAATTTAATATTTAATAAACCCAACTTTTGAGTTTAATAAATTAAATTATCAAATTTTATAAATTTAACTCCTTGAATTTATTGTCTCCAAATTTCATAAATTCAACTTCTTGAATTTACTATATCATAAATTCAACTACTTGAATTTATTTTCTCAAAATTTAATTATCATAAATTCAGCCCCTTGAATTTATTATCTCAACGGGAACAAACGATCCAGTGTTAGTGTGACTCTCAATGGTTCAAGGATACAGCTAGCCGTGGGTTCACAATTCTTTGTGAGTCAGAATAATATTTATTCTTATTCGTGCTTACCCTAGTTAGCCACATTATTTTCATCAACACCTTGATTAAGAATGTCACAACTCATTTCTGATTGCACCCATCGGATCATGGTAAGAGCGTCTAGTAGCATTGCCCCATGATCCCCTAGGTATCACTGATAGTGCCTGCAAGAACCAGTCGATTATGATTAACGTACAGTACGGTCCCTTCATCTCATATATCCTGATTGAATCTGCAACCATTGGTTCATCGAGGGTTGCATAATAATTCGATAACTATGTGATAACTATAAATAGTGGAATCGCATGTACGGTTGGAGAACTTCTTCTCTAACGTACATCTCATACTCTGGCCAGATATTCCACGCACTATAATTTAATCAGATCACATAGGATATCCACACCCGCAGGTGAGCGGTGAATCCCCGACTACAATGCATTGGCTCCTATATGTGTCGCAACTGTACCCAACCTCGTCACCTGATGACTCTCCTGGAGCCGGTAAACGAGTCAAAGCACAGCCCTAGCATATAGAGTCTCATTGTTGTCCCGGGTCGTAAGGACTAATGGTGTACAATCATAACCACGAACTTATCATCTCGATGAATGATAACCACTTGGAAAGTCCGAGGGAGGGTTGTTCGGTATAATCATCATATGACTACCCATATGCATGTTTGGACATCTCCAAGCCCTTACCAAGAAATGCAGTACACAACATCACAGATGCTAGTCTCGAGCTCAAGCGACCTTTATCCATGTTTTATGCGGCTGAATCGACTAGGAACGAATTTAGAATATGCAGTGTTTACAAATGAGTTTCAACATTGAATTACGATTCCTTTGTATTAAAGCATAATCAAGGACTTTATCTATGCTAATTGCATGGGTATACAGATAAAGTATAACGAAGACCATAAAAAGTTAAATTATGTTAAAATAAAGATTTTTTATTTCACTTGAGTCAATAAATTCCCTAGCCAACCGTTGGCTTGCAAGGCATCTCCTCTAACAATCTCCTACTTGCCCTAGAGCCAACTACCCTTAACTTTAATCCCATTGCTTCGCGATGCTTCTGAAACAATGGTCTTGGCAAGGGCTATGTAAGTGGATCAGCAACATTATCTGCAGAGGGGAGTCTTTCGACTGATATGTCTCCTCTTCCCACAATCTCCCGTATGATGTGGAACTTCCTCAGTACATGTTTGGATCGCTGATTAGACCTTGGTTCCTTTGCCTGCGCAATGGCACCAGTGTTGTCACAGTACGACGGGACTGGATCAACTCTATTAGGAATGACGCCCAACTCTTGGACAAAATTCCTCATCCAAACTACCTCTTTGGCTGCATCAGATGCAACAATGTATTCAGCTTCAGTGGTGGAATCCGCAACGGTGTCTTGATTAGAGCCTTTCCAAGAGACAGTCGCACCATATAGCATGAATACAAAATCAGATGTCGATTTCGAATCATCTATGCTGCGTTTGGGCGAGTAGAAAACCGAGATCCACCACTATTCATGTAATAGCCGAGCCCGGTGTACGGTACGATTTAAGTTTTGTATGTTATTTGGGTTATGTGATTAGATGTTTAGAGTTGTGTTTTGGGCTATAGTATTATTGGTTATTATTTTATTGAGGTGTTAGTTGGTGTTGATTGTTCGTTTCAGCGTTTCGGATCGATTTTAGTTGATTTAGTACTGTTCATTGCCGTGGCTTGAGTGCACCCGCGCTCTTAGAGGAGTGCCCCCGCGGTGTACTGTTCATCATTTTGGTATTTGAAGGCCGTGGCATCACCGCACCCGCGGCAGTGCAAGGACCGCACCCGCGGTGTGCACCGCACCCGCGGTAATTGTAGCACCGCACCCGCGGTCATCGTGCATGGGAATTATTTTGGTTGGCCGAAGGCTTAGCGCACCCGCAGTGCTTGTGTGACCGCACCCGCGGTGTAAGTATGGGCGAGATATTTAGTTGCTTTTGGGAGTGGTTGGCCATACCTTATCTTATCCTTTCCTCTTCATTTCGAGATTCTCTCATTTCTTAAGGGTTTTCATCCATTTCTTTTGCTTCCTATCTTTGATTCTTGGAGTTATTTGGATTTCCGACTTGAGATCGACGTTCTCTGTGGTATAAGGAAGCTTAGGTAAGTTTTTGGTGCGATTCTAGCATGGTTTTTGGAGATGAGTTGTTATAGGGTGCTGTTATTGTTGGTTTAATGGGATATTTGACTTGTATTTTTGGATATAGAGTTGATTTTGGTGTTGTTTATGGATTATTGTTGTAGGTGGTGTACCAAGAGTATAGTTTGAAGGTGTTCTATTGGTTGTAAGTGGAATTTCATCCTTTTGCTCACATGATGTTATATGTATTGTGTTTTAAAGGTTTCAAAGTGATATTCCCTTCAATTGATTCATTGTTATGTATTGATCCCATTGACTATCTATTGGTGGTATTGTATATCTCACTATTGTTAAAAAGGGAATACAAGAGAAAATAAGATTGTGAAACGACGGCTTTAAATGCTATTCAGAGTTCAAATGTTTTATTGGATTGATTGAATCATAGTCAGAGCATTGCATGCAATTAGTTGATCAACGACCATAGGCTTTTATCCCTCACAGTTATCGATTTATATCGATGGGATATTTGCAACCACAGACAGAGATACTATTGATATCAATCCAACCAGAGAAAAGAGAATACCATCTTATTGATATCTTATTGATATGCTATTGCTACAGTTATTGCTACAGTATTCATGTTTCAGAGTTGATGGTATTTATGATTTCAAAGTCATGTTTTACAGAGTATATTGTATCATTGCTATATTAGAGTTCCACTTGCTGAGTTTTTATACTCATTTCAGTTATTTTCATGTGATGCAGATAAGAGTGACCGACCAGGACAGTAATCGTGGATGGGAGTCATATGCATACACCGTTGGAAGGAAGATTGTTTTGTATCATTTTGGGACATGATCATAAGAATGATTGTTTTGTATTTTGTATGTCATTTGAATGATCATGTGATTATTTTGTAAACATTTTTAAGAAATGTATTTTGAAACTCCTTCCATATTTTAAAAGAAAATTTTATTTCCGCTGCGTATTTTTAATGTTACGGGTCAGGGTGATACATTGAGTGGTATCAGAGCGGTGTTCTTCGGACCAATGCATATGACTTCGTCTACTTTCAACTGTCCGGGTATGTTTTCTTGCATCTATCCATTGTTATATATTAATTGGTGTCATGGTGAGCAATTGTAGAGTATGCCTCCTAAGCGTAAGGCGGCAGAGGGTGAGGATAGTTCTTCCTCGAGAGTTGTCGATGAGTTCGGCAAGTTGCTTAAGGAGCAGGCCAAAGTTCATAGCGAGCAGATTCAGCAGCTCATTCGTATGCAAGGTACAGGACAGGGTCGAGGCCAAGTGAGAGTTCAGGTTGCACAGGCTGTTGGCACTGATGCCGTCTTTTCTGCTTTCAAGAGAATGGATCCACCGGAATTCGCAGGTAGCACCGATCCTCTAGTTGCTGTCGAGTGGGTCAAGGCGCTTGAAGCTATCTTCGATCATCTCCAGTATGAGGACAAAGACAGGATCAGCTGTGCAGTGTTCATGTTGGTTAAGGCTGCCCGCATTTGGTGGAATGCGACGAAAGTTGGAGTTGATGTTGCGACACTGAAGTGGTCAGAGTTCACTGACCTGTTCTACGACAAGTATTTCCCCGATGCACTTCGAGCGAGGAAGGTTACGGAGTTCTTGGAGCTTCGTCAGGGGAGCTTGGATGTTGGTGAGTACATTCTGAAGTTCGAGGAGGGTTGCCTTTTTGCTCCGTACATTGCTTCCAATGACAAAGATAAAGGCGCTCATTTCATTCGAGGCCTTAGAGCTGAGTTTCGTCGTGATATCAACATGTCCAAGGCCGTGACTTTCAAGGAGATTGTGTCCAAAGCATTATTGGCCGAGCAAGATGAGAAGGACATCGCCAGGGAGAGGCAAGAGAGGCATCAAGCTATTGCTCAGAAAGGCCAGGGTTCTAATCAGAGGGGCAGGGATCGTTTCAAGGGCAAGGGCAAGATGGAGTCGAGTCCTAGACCACCGCCAGTTCCAGTCGATCCCGAGAAGCCACTTTGCCCTAAGTGTGGCAAGCATCATCGAGGAGAGTGTAGACTTGGCACTCATACTTGTTATCGTTGTGGCACGGCAGGCCACGTTGCCAGAAATTGTCCACGAGGAGCTAGCCAAGGGAAGGTGCAGGGTCGTATCTTTTCGATGACCAAGGAAGTTATTAATCATGATTCTTCATTGATCTCTAGTACTATTTTGATTTCAGGCAGAGTAACTACGACTTTGATAGATACTGGTGCTACTCATTCTTTTATGTCTGATTTGTTTTTGAGATCGTTGGGTATAGTTCCTTCTGTTATTCCCCTCCAGCTTAGTGTTGTTTTGCCTTCGGGGGACGTGTTGTGCCCGACGTCGATTGTGTTTGCTTGCCCCGTTCGTTTTGTTGATAGGGAGGTTTTTGCTGATTTGATTGTCATCCCGATGGTTGCTTTCGATGTTATTCTGGGCATGGATTGGCTTTCAACTTACCGTGCAGTTATCGATTGTGTTGCTAAGAAGGTGACTTTTGCAGATGATGGCCAGGGAGGAGTTCTCGCCAGCTCTGGTACTTAGCTGGTCCTTCCTTTTATTTCTTGTCTTGAGGCTGAGAGATTGCTGGGTAGAGGTTGCGATTGGTTTCTTGCTTCTATTGTGGATGTGGATAGACTGATTAAGTTGAATATAGATGATATTGATGTTGTGAGGGAGTTTGCTGATGTGTTTGAGGATGATGTTCCGGGTTTGCCGCCGGGCAGAGATGTTGAGTTCGTTATCGATTTAGCTCCAGGTACGGTTCCTATCTCTAAGGCTCCGTACAGGATGGCTCCTACTGAGATGAAGGAGTTGAAGGCGCAGTTGCAGGATCTTCTAGATAAGGGTTTCATTCGTCCGAGTTCTTAGCCTTGGGGAGCTCCGGTTCTTTTTGTTAAGAAGAAAGATGGTTCTTTGCGGCTGTGTATCGACTACAGGGAGCTCAACAAAGTGACTGTCAAGAACAAGTATCTGTTGCCTCGGATAGATGATTTGTTTGATCAGCTCCATGGTGCCACTGTGTTCTCGAAGATTGATCTTCGGTCTGGCTACTATCAGTTGAACGTTAGGGAGTCTGATGTCCCTAAGACGGCTTTCAGGACCAGGTATGGTCATTTTGAGTTTCTCGTAATGTCTTTTGGTCTGACCAATGCCCCTTCAGTCTTCATGGACCTGATGAACCGTGTGTTCAAGCCCTATCTGGATAGCTTCGTCATTGTCTTCATTGATGATATCTTGATCTATTCCAAGACCAGAGAGCTTCATGTCGAGCATCTCAGAGTGGTTCTTCAGTTGTTGCGAGAGAAGAGGCTGTTTGCCAAGTTGAAGAAGTGTGAGTTTTGGCTGGATCAGATTTCTTTCCTAGGCCATGTTGTTTCGAGGGATGGCATTGCTGTTGATCCATTGAAGATAGAGGCGATTCAGAATTGTCCTATTCCTACTACTGTCTCTGAGGTACGCAGTTTCCTTGGTTTGGCGGGTTACTATCTTCGTTTCATTTCAGATTTCTCCAAGATTGCCCTGCCATTGTCCAATCTGACGAGGAAGACTGTGAAGTTCGAGTGGTCCATCGATTGCCAGAGTGCATTTCAGGAGTTGAAGGATAGATTGACGACAGCTCCTGTTCTTTCATTGCCCAGTGGTTCTGAGGATTTTTTTGTCTATACCGATGCGTCGAAGAGAGGCCTTGGTGCAGTGCTGATGCAGCGAGGTAAGGTCATTGCCTATGCTTCTCGCCAGTTGAAAGACTATGAGAGGAATTATCCGACGCACGATTTGGAGCTAGCAGCTGTGGTTTTCGCCCTGAAGATTTGGAGACATTACTTGTATGGCGAAAAGTGTGAGATCTTCACAGACCACAAGAGTTTGAAGTATCTGTTTTCTCAGAAAGAGCTCAATATGCGGCAGAGGAGGTGGTTAGAGCTTGTCAAGATTATGATGTGTCGATCAGTTATCACCCAGGGAAGGCGAACGTTGTGGCTGATGCTTTGAGCCGCAAGTCGAGTGCTTCATTGAGTTCTTTGATTCAGAGGCCATTGTTGTTGGATTTGCAGAGAGAGGAGATTGATCTGGTGATTCCAGGTACCATTGCTCGTCTTTCAGCGTTGGTTATTCGATCTACTTTGACGGACAGGATCCGTAGAGAGCAGGCGACTGATGTGCAGTTGCTAGAGTTGAGAGCTAGAGCTGAGGAGAGGGGTAACTCAGAGTTTGCGAAGAATGGTGATGGATTGGTGACTTTCAGAGGCCGTATCTGTGTTCCTATTGGCGATGATATTCGGCGAGATGTCTTGACAGAGGCTCATACTGCGCCATATTCGATTCATCCAGGCAGTACGAAGATGTATCAGGATCTTCGTCGACTCTACTGGTGGCCAGGTATGAAGAAAGATATTGCTTTGTTCATTTCTCAGTGCCTTACTTGTCAGCAGGTGAAGATTGAGCACCAGAGACCTGCTGGGACATTGTTGTCTTTGCCGATCCCTCAGTGGAAGTGGGAGCATATTACAATGGATTTCGTGACTGGTCTTCCCAGAGTGCAGAAAGGTTATAATTCTATTTGGGTCATCGTTGATCGATGGACCAAGTCAGTGCACTTTCTCCCAGTCAAGACGACGTATTCCATGAACCAGTATGCCGAGGATTATATTGCAGAGATTGTTAGACTTCATGGTGTGCCTGTGTCGATTGTGTCTCATCGTGACCCCAGATTTACCTCCGAGTTTTGGAAGAGTTTGCACAGAGCTATGGGTTCGCGGTTAGCGTTCAGTACAGCTTATCACCCTCAGAGCGACGGTCAGTCAGAGAGGGTCATTCAGATTCTTGAGGATATGCTCAGAGCTTGTACTATTGATTATTCTGGTAGCTGAGATTCTAAATTGCCACTTGTGGAGTTCACGTACAACAATAGCTACCAGGCGTCGATTGGCATGGCACCGTATGAGGCACTTTATGGCAGGAAGTGCAGATCCCCTTTGTTTTGGGATGAGGTTGGAGAGAGAAAGATGTTGGGACCAGAGTTGGTCCAGCAGACGGCCGATTTTGTTACTGTGATCAGAGAGAGGATGAAGACTGCTCAGTCCAGACAGAAGAGCTATGCAGATGTTCGTCGTAGGCCTTTGCAGTTCGAGGTTGGCGATCATGTGTTTCTGAATATTGCACCTCTCAAGGGTGTGATGAGATTTGGCAAGAAGGGCAAGTTGAGTCCGAGATTTATTGGCCCTTTTGAGATCTTGGACAGAGTCGGTGACAGAGCCTACAGATTTGCCCTACCGCCCGATCTTGACAGAGTTCACAATGTGTTTCATGTATCGATGCTCAGGAAGTATATTACAGATCCTTCCCATGTTCTTCACCATGAGCCATTGGACTTGACGCCGAATTTGACGTACCAAGAGATTCCGATTCAGATTTTGGATCGCACAGTTAGAGTATTGAGGAACAAAGAGATCGGCATCGTTAAAGTCCTTTGGAGGAACCATTTGATCGAGGAGGCTACGTGGGAACCAGAGATTGAGATGAGAGAGAAGTATCATGAGTTGTTCGTGCAGCGACGTCAATTTCGCGGACGAAATTCCTCTAAGGAGGGGAGATTGTAATAGCCGAGCCCGGTGTACGGTACGATTTAAGTTTTGTATGTTATTTGGGTTATGTGATTAGATGTTTAGAGTTGTGTTTTGGGCTATAGTATTATTGGTTATTATTTTATTGAGGTGTTAGTTGGTGTTGATTGTTCGTTTCAGCGTTTCGGATCGATTTTAGTTGATTTAGTACTGTTCATTGCCGTGGCTTGAGTGCACCCGCGCTCTTAGAGGAGTGCCCCCGCGGTGTACTGTTCATCATTTTGGTATTTGAAGGCCGTGGCATCACCGCACCCGCGGCAGTGCAAGGACCGCACCCGCGGTGTGCACCGCACCCGCGGTAATTGTAGCACCGCACCCGCGGTCATCGTGCATGGGAATTATTTTGGTTGGCCAAAGGCTTAGCGCACCCGCGGTGCTTGTGTGACCGCACCCGCGGTGTAAGTATGGGCGAGATATTTAGTTGCTTTTGGGAGTGGTTGGCCATACCTTATCTTATCCTTTCCTCTTCATTTCGAGATTCTCTTATTTCTTAAGGGTTTTCATCCATTTCTTTTGCTTCCTATCTTTGATTCTTGGAGTTATTTGGATTTCCGACTTGAGATCGACGTTCTCCGTGGTATAAGGAAGCTTAGGTAAGTTTTTGGTGCGATTCTAGCATGGTTTTTGGAGATGAGTTGTTATAGGGTGTTGTTATTGTTGGTTTAATGGGATATTTGACTTGTATTTTTGGATATAGAGTTGATTTTGGTGTTGTTTATGGATTATTGTTGTAGGTGGTGTACCAAGAGTATAGTTTGAAGGTGTTCTATTGGTTGTAAGTGGAATTTCATCCTTTTGCTCACATGATGGTATATATGTATTGTGTTTTAAAGGTTTCAAAGTGATATTCCCTTCAATTGATTCATTGTTATGTATTGATCCCATTGACTATCTATTGGAGGTATTGTATATCTCACTATTGTTAAAAAGGGAATACAAGAGAAAATAAGATTGTGAAACGACGGCTTTAAATGCTATTCAGAGTTCAAATGTTTTATTGGATTGATTGAATCATAGTCAGAGCATTGCATGCAATTAGTTGATCAACGACCATAGGCTTTTATCCCTCACAGTTATCGATTTATATCGATGGGATATTTGCAACCACAGACAGAGATACTATTGATATCAATCCAACCAGAGAAAAGAGAATACCATCTTATTGATATCTTATTGATATGCTATTGCTACAGTTATTGCTACAGTATTCATGTTTCAGAGTTGATGGTATTTATGATTTCAAAGTCATGTTTTACAGAGTATATTGTATCATTGCTATGTTAAGTTCCACTTGCTGGGTTTTTATACTCATTTCAGTTATTTTCATGTGATGCAGATAAGAGTGACCGACCAGGACAGTAATCGTGGATGGGAGTCATATGCATACACCGTTGGAAGGAAGATTGTTTTGTATCATTTTGGGACATGATCATAAGAATGATTGTTTTGTATTTTGTATGTCATTTGAATGATCATGTGATTATTTTGTAAACATTTTTAAGAAATGTATTTTGAAACTCCTTCCATATTTTAAAAGAAAATTTTATTTCCGCTGCGTATTTTTAATGTTACGGGTCAGGGTGTCACAATTCACCAAAGTATAATGATTTACTTTCAATGAATATTTTGATAAAACCATAAGAGTGCCCAAACATAAACATATTTTGATTGTCAAAATAAAATTAAAATTTTAAACTTACCCAGCGTTTGGGGCACGAGAAACCGAGATCCAACATTACTTTCAATATTTTAGCATGGCATATGAATCTAATCATGGCAATTCAGAAATCGGTATTTTGATAATCTACCCACATGAGTTTACAACACTAGTTAGCGTATTTATCTGGAAAGGAATCAAAGACAAAAGTATGCAGTATAAAAAACAAAATTGTAGCTGTTGGAGACGGCATATATCAGATCTTTCTTCCACGAGCCATCCTAGCAAGCTGCTGTAAAAAAAGAAAAAGAAAACCGAACAACCAATAGGACCGGCCATCCAATCAAAACAAATAATTAGAAAAACACTAATCGAATAAGTAAGAGCAACATGAAGCTGCCTTAAAAATAAGAAAACCGAAAACGAAGACCAATGGCAGCAGCTGGGAAAAGAAACCAATGGACACCAAAGAACACTAACCGAAGAATCAAAAACAATAGGAAGCCACTATCAGAGAAAGAAAGCCGAAACCAAGAGCAATGGCAGGTTGCTGATGCTGTCAGAAAAATAAAATGTCGTTGGAGATCAGTGTTTGCAACCTCGAAATAAAATTTTAAGTTACCACTTGAAATATCCTGCACGAGGACAAAACAGTCGATACCCACAAAAACAGAAGAAAAGCAATTTCATGAGATGACTGCTTTAAATTCTAGCACTACAAGCAATTAAACAATTATGCCTTGTTGCAAGTATGTTTTGAAGAATTGAAAAAAACCTGACATTCATATTGACTCCTGAGTCCGGTATTTTGATACTTTTACAAAGCAAGTTTCATAGCTAGATCACGCACCTTCAAGAAACTAATATGAAACCCTCGATGAACAAATGGTTGCAGATTCGATCGGGATATATGAGATGAAGGGACCGTACTGTACGTTAATCATAATCGACTGGTTCTTGCAGGCACTATCAGTGATACCTAGGGGATCATGGGGCGATGCTACTAGACGCTCTTACCATGATCCGATGGGTGCAATCAGAAATGAGTTCTGACATTCTTAATCAAGGTGTTGATGAAAAGAATGAGGCTAACTAGGGTAAGCCCGAATAAGAATACATGTTATTCTGAATCACAAAGAGTTGTGAACCCACGACTAGCTGTATCCCTGAACCATTGAGGGATATGGTAAATTATTGCTTGATGAAAACAGCTTCTTCTCTTCCCTTCGTTAGTTTGGTTACCAATCTCATCATTCTCTAAAACCAACTTCTGACAAAAGAATAGTTCAGGCAAAAATCAGTGTGAGTATGCAAGCACAAGTGCATTGGAACATGTTTACAAAACATTTATGAAGTACTATGGAGTTCCATAATCCTAATTCCTAGAAAGCAAAAAACAGAAATTAAAAAGAATAAAAACCTAAACAAATACACCTAGAAAGCAAAAAACAGAAACTAAGAAGAATAAAAACCTAAACAAATACACGAAAGCAGGTCAGTCAGCAAGTATATCTTTAGCTTCAGAAGATCTTCTGCATGCCCGAAATGATCCATAGAAAGCAGCCAAAAAATACAGAAGAAAAAGAAATATATAGAAAACTTCGTATTCAGGAAATTATATGTTAGAGTAGATACACCGCAAGTCAACGGTCGGCTAGGGAATTTATTGACTCAAGTGAAATAAACAATCTTTATTTTAATATAATTTAACTTTTTATGGTCTTGTTATACTTTATCTGTATACCCATGCATACAGCATAAATAAAGTCCTTGATTATGCTTTAATACAAATGAATCGTAGTTCAATGTTGAAACTCATTTGTAAACACTGTATATTCTAAATTCGTTCCTAGTCGATTCAGCCGCCTAAAACAGGGATATATGCCGCTTGAGCTCAAGACTAGCATCTGTGATGTTGTGTACTGCATTTCTTGGTAAGGACATAGAGATGTCCAAACATGCAGATGGATAGTCATATAATGATTATACCGAACAACCCTCCCTCGGACTTTCCAAGTGGTTATCATTCATCGAGAGTATAAGTCCGTGATTATGATTGTACACCATTAGTCCTTACGACCCGGGACAACACTGAGACTCTATATGCTAGGGCTGTGCTTTGACTCGTTTACCGGCTCCAAGAGAGTCATCAGGTGGCGAGGTTGGGTACAATTGCGACACATATAGGAGCCAGTACTGTATTGTAGTCGGGGATTCACCGCTCACCTACGAGTGTGGATATCCTATGTGATCTGATGAAATAATAGTGCATGGAATCTCTGGCCAGAGTACGAGATGTACGTTGGAGAAGGAGTTCTCCAAATAGTACACGCGATGCTACTATTATAGTTATCACATAGCTATCAAATTAATATGAAACCCTCGATGAACAAATGGTTGCAGATTCGATCGGGATATATGAGATGAAGGGACCGTACTGTATGTTAATCATAATCGACTGGTTCTTGCAGGCACTATCAGTGATACCTAGGGGATCATGGGGCGATGCTACTAGACGCTCTTACCATGATCCGATGGGTGCAATCAGAAATGAGTTCTGACATTCTTAATCAAGGTGTTGATGAAAAGAATGAGGCTAACTAGGGTAAGCCCGAATAAGAATACATGTTATTCTGAATCACAAAGAATTGTGAACCCACGACTAGCTGTATCCGTGAATCATTGAGGGTCACACAAGCACTGGATCGTTTGTTCTTGTTGAGATAATAAATTCAAGGGGTTGAATTTATGATAATTAAATTTTGAGAAAATAAATTCAAGTTGTTGAATTTATGATATAGTAAATTCAAGAAGTTGAATTTAAGAAATTTGGAGAGAATAAATTCAAGGAGTTGAATTTATAAAATTTGATAATTTAATTTATTAAACTCAAAAATTGGGTTTATTAAATATTAAATTTTGGAGGTGATAAATTCAAGGGGTTGAATTCATAATTTAAATATTAAATTCAAATGTTGAATTTATAATGTATTTAATTTATTAAAGCTCAAAGGTTGAGTTTATTAAATATTAAATTAAATATAGTGGGAAGTATGTTTAATGGGCTTGTAGGAGTACAAGTCCAACATACTAAATAATTAAAGTTTAATGGACCTTCATTAATTAATTAAACTAGTTAGACTAGCCAAATTAATTAATCAAGCCCATTAATGTTAATTAAAAAGCCCATGTGTTATTTTATGGTAATTAGGTCATCACTTAATTATAAATAATAGTTGATGAGCTAAACCCTAGCCTCCATGACTTGCAATTCTCGTGAGTAATATTTTTATTGAAATTTGTTAACTTAATTAATATTATTAATTAAGGAAATTACAATTAGTAATATTAATAAGGATTTCATCCTTATTTACGTGAATGGCATCCAAAAGTATTTGAGAGAGACTTTCGGCTTCTTCCAAATTTTCAATTGCTCCTCTCGATATTTTTCTTTTGCAAAGAAAGTTTCGGCCACCTTATTTGATAAGGATTGGGTCGATTTTTCTTTGTGTTCTATCTCTACGGAAAATATCTTCCAATTTTCTAGTGCAAATTGGAAGAGGAATAAATCATCTAGTCGTGGACCTGATTAGAAGAATAAAGAAGGAGTTCCTTGAAGAAAGTTCGTAGGAATTCATCAAGAGCTAATCCGTTTATACCGGATTAGTTGGAGCCAAGTGATTTAACTCAATAAAAGTATAATTCTTACACCCTATGAATGTTTTTGTTAAAATTATACGAGCGTCCAAAGAAAAATATATTATGATTGTCAAAATAAATAAAAATTTTAAAACTTCCCTTGTGTTTGGGCGTGTAAAAAACCGGGATCCAACAGTGGTATCAGAGCCAAGGTTTTTCTAAATCGTATGGTTTGATATTGAATAATTTATTTCTAACCACACAAGAAAATTTTTCAAAAAATTGTAACACCGTAAAATTTAATTTTTTTCAGGAAAAAAATATTTTTCGGAACTGCCCGGAACTGTTCCGGGCAGACCGCCGCACACATGCGCCGAGCGCAGCGCGCGGCCCCGTGCGGAACGTCCGCACGCAGCGCGCGCACAGTGGGCTGCTGCGCTACGCCACCCGACTGCCGTCACTGACCGAAACTTTCGGGCAGAGGGGGCGATTGCCCGGGATCGTCTTGGGAAGCGTCTTGATTGGTGGGCTTGAATTGTTTGGGCCTAGGGTGCAATTTTCTGATTTTTTTCAAATTTTTGGGTAAAACTGATATTATTGAAAATTGGTTCAATTTTTATTTTTGAAAATTAATTTTTGGAAAATTAATAATTTTCTTGTGAAATAAATAATTAAAATATTATTTTAATTATTTATGGTAAAAATGAGTTTTACAAGAAATCAATTATTATTAATTTAATTAGAAATTAAATAAAGGGGTTTATTTAATTTATTAAATTTTTAATAATTGTGGTGGTTAGTGATAAATTATTAGATATTTGATTTATCAATTAATTAAATTGTTTAATTAAATTGATGATAATATTTGATATTAAATGTATGAAGGATGATCGAGAGTTTTGACCAATATGTTAGGTGTATGTTAGGATATTTTACTGTTTTATTCGTTTTTTTATTAATATTTGATATTATTAAAGTGGGCCTGGTTTATGGCCCGTTCTCACCCCATGAGATGTATATCTTATGTGCCATGGCTATTTAAATGTAATTATGTGGGCCCGATGAACGAGATGAAGACATGTAAAATATTGGAAGCACTTGTAATAGTTGCATTTGCATCCCAGCATTCACCTAGGTTTGGACCTGGATCCATTTATGGCTCGCATGGATCTAATAGTGTTGGCGATCGATCATCCTTATTTATTGTTGAATGTCATATTATGATTTATGTGATATATAGTAGTATGCATGTATGTATATTATTATATAATATAGTTGCATGAATCCGGCAAACATACAAACTCGTGGCATGCGATTTTTAAATTAAAATGATGAGACAATTTTAAAATTAAAATCCCTCATTTTGAATAAGATTCAAAATTTATATCAAACCGAAAAAGTAAAAATTAAAGGAGTTTAATTTTTCCTTGCCTTCCTTCAATCGTGGTTGCATGTTGATCGCTACCAACGGACAGTGTCTGGCTTATATTATTGGGGAGGCATGTACGCCGGAAATCTTCGACTTCCACCGGACATATGTTGTGAATTGAATGGAACTCCCATGACTTCGACTCATATTATTGGGGGAACTCATGGAGACCGTCTACTACAATTCAACATTGATGGGTCGGTTTGACACGCGAAAATAAACGACGTCATATTATTGGGTCTTATTAAACATGAGGCAAAACACGTGGAGGTTGCATAGGGATGCAATTGGATTCTACCTTTTAGAAATTATAATTGACTGATATTATTTTTGATTATAATTGGCTAATTGGACTCTACGTGCCTACTAAGGAAATACGATTTCCCTTTTTTCATCAGAAGGTGGTGGAAATATCAAAATAGTGGGAGGGAGATTTATAAAATAAATCCATATTTTATATCTTAAAATTATTTTAAAATAATCAGCAACAATTATTCTGTTTCCATATCAGCATATTTTCGATTTTGTCACGTAATCCATTTTTGTTATTAACAAGCTAATCGTAACTAATTTTCAAAACTGGTTGGGAAAATTGTTCTAAATTCGGAGAAAATGATATACACACTAATGTCAGTCCTGCTGAACTGACAAAGCATCCAAGATGGTAGGACCATAGTATGCAAGCTAAAGTGTGATGTGCTCGCTTCTATGTCAAATGAACTGTAGGGACAGTTTGAGGAAATGTTGAATGCTGCTAACATTCGAATACACATGCAAGAGTTGCATGGTACATGAAACTCGTACAGTGATGCACACCACTTTTAAAATCTCATGACTACACGAATGCAAGATGGGGCTTTGGTCCATGAGCGTAGTGTACATATGACTGGGCTTATTGGAAATGTGGTGGGCCTGTAATATGTGATTCCTAACGAGTTAGTTGATAACATCAATTTGTTATCTTTCTATTCCTCATTTGACAGGGTTATGGTGAACTTCAAGTTTAATAAGATATTTTGATAGCCTTGAAGAGCTAGTCAATATGCTTATGACTTATGAGATCACCATAAAATAAGAAAAATTGTTGTTTTTTATAATGGGCCTTTCGTCGGACGAAAAATGACCCACAAGTTAAGGGAAAGAAATGTTCCGCCCCTCACAAGGAAAAACAAACCCAATAAGAGGCAAACTCCGAAGAACACTTAAAGTTCCCACAAAGCCCGATAAGTCAGAACATATTTATTTCACTGCAAGAAGTTCAGACATAAGAAATTATATGCGCCAGAAATGTTGTGGAAATGATAAGTGAATGTCCAAAATAAACAGGATTTCAACAACAAATAAAAGCAAGTTAGATGATCCAAATCCCACATAAATATGGCACGCTAGACTAGGTCATATTTCTCAAAGAAGGATGCAAAAGCTAGTGGGAGAAAGCATGTTTGACTTTTCAGACATAAATTCTCTACCTACTTGTAAGTCCTGTCTAAAAGAAAAGTTGACCAAGACTCCATTCAATGGAAACGTGGAACATGCACATGGTCTACTAGATTTGATCCACACAGACGTTTGTGGCCCGCTAAGTGTTAGCACAAAATATGGGCAATCCTACTTCATTACCTTTACTGATGACCATTCGAGGTATTGGTATGTTTATATGATGAAACACAAATATGAAGCATTTGAAAGGTTCAAAGAATTCAGATTTGAAGTAGAAACCAGATAGAAAGAAGTATTAAGGCATTTCGATCTGATCGAAGTGGAGAATACTTGAGTGCTGATTTTTTGGGATTATCTAAAAGAGAATGTGATTCTCACAGTGGACTCCACCAGAAACACCACAATTGAACGGTGTTTTTGAATATTGTAAGCGAACCTTGTTGGACATAGTTCGATCAATGATGAGATTCACTGAATTGCCTACATCATTTTGGGGCTTTGCGCTTGAAACTGCGGAAATGTTGTTGAATAATGTCTATACTAAAGCAGTGGATAAAACACCATATGAGATATGGATGGGAAAAACTCCCAAGTATTCTTACATGAAAATATGGGGATGTCCTACTTATGTGAAGCAGATAGTGGGAGACAAATTGGATAGCAGATCCACTTTGTAGGATATCCAAAGAATTCTATTGGATATTATTGCTATCATCCCAATGAAGCAAAAGTGTTTGTTTCAAGAAATACCACCTTTATGGAAAGGAGATTTCTATTAGATAGAAAAAAGCAAGATCATAGAACTTGAAGAAATTCAAGATACTTCCCTCAACTATAGTAGTTGAACCTAATCTTCAACAACCAGTAGTTGAAGTACAAGCTCCTAGAAGGTCTGATAGGGTTATTAGACCACCTGCTAGATATACGCTTCTTCATGAACAAGACCATGATGAGTCTTGTGTTGGATGTGATCCAATGAACTTTAAGGAAGCAATATCGGATACTGAACCAAATGGCTTGAAGCCATGCAGTTAAAAATGGACTCTATGTATTCAAACCAAGTCTGGATATTAGTGGATCCACCTGAGGGAATCGTTCCCATAGGATACAAATGGATCTACAAAAGAAAGCTTGGGGCGGATAGGAAGGTAGTGACCTTCAAAGCAAGACTGGTAGCAAAAGGTTATACTCAAAGGGAAGGAGTTGACTATGAGGAAACTTTTTCACCAGTTATTATGTTTAAGTCCATTAGATTACTACTAGCCATAGCATCATGGTATGACTATGAGATATGGAAAATGGATGTAAAGACTGCATTCCTCAATGGAGACATCAAAAAGGAAATTTATATGTCTCAACCTGAGGGATACACATCAGTAGGAAGTGAGCATAATGTATGAAAACTTCAGAGATCAATATATGGTCTCAAGCAGGAGTCAAGGAGTTGGAACCTCAGATTTGATAGCACTATCAAAGAGTTTGGTTTTGCTAAGAATCCTGAGGAACCATGTGTGTACAAGAAAGTTAGTGGGAGTGCAGTTACATTCCTAGTACTTTACATTGACGATATCCTGCTCATTGGGAATGATATAGGATTTCTGCAATCAACTAAAGTACGGTTAGCCAGTAAATTCTTCATGAAAGACATGGGTGAAACATCTTACGTATTGGGATTACAAATCTATAGAGATAGATCAAAGAGGATGCTCGGACTCACCCAAGCCACCTATATCGATACCATTATAAAACTATTCTCTATGGAAGAGTCCAAGAGAGGATACTTACCAATGTGTCATGGTATTACTCTATCTAAAGCTATGTGTCCCAAAACTGATGAAGAGATAGAGATGATGACATGTATTCAATATGCGTCAGTCATTGGAAGTATCATGTATGGTGTGATACAGACACGTCCTGATGTTGCTTACGCTCTGAGTGTTACAAGAAAATGTCAGGCAAACCCTGGTCCAATGTACTGGAAGGCCGTGAAAGATATTCTTAAGTACTTGAGAAGGACTAAGAACTTGTTCATGGTCTAAAGACATATAAGTCGAAAGACTCCGCTCTGCAGATAATGTTGCTGTTCCCCTTACATAGCCCTTGCCAGGACCATTGTTTGAAGAGCATCGCGAAGCAATGGGATTAAGGGTAGTTGGCTCTAGGGCAAGTGGGAGATTGTTAGAGTAGATGCCCTGCAAGCCAACGGTTGGATAGGGATTTATTGACTTAAGTGAAATAAACAATCTTTATTTTAATATAATATAACTTTTTATGGTCTTGTTATACTTTATCTGTATACCCATGCATACAGCATAGATAAAGTCCTTGATTATGTTTTAATACAAATGAATGGTAATTCGATGTGGAAACTCATTTGTAAACACTGCATATTCTAAATTCGTTCCTAGTCGATTCAGCTTCCTAAAACACGGTTAAAGGCCGCTTGAGCTCAAGACTAGCATCTGTGATGTTGTGTACTGCGTTTCTTGGTAAGGGCATAGGGATGTCCAAACATGCAGATGGGTAGTCATATGATGATTATAACGAACAACCCTCCCTCGGACTTTCCAAGTGGTTATCATTCATCGAGAGGATAAGTCCGTGGTTATGATTGTACACCATTAGTCCTTTCGACCCGGGACAACACTGAGACTCTATATGCTAGGGTTGTGCTTTGACTTGTTTACCGGGTCCAGGAGAGTCATCAAGTGGCGAGGTTGGGTACAGTTGCTCCACATATTAGAGCCAGTGCGTTGTAGTCGGGGATTCCCCGCTCACCTACGGGTGTGGATATCCTATGTGATCTGATTAAATCATAGTGCATGGAATCTCTGGCCAGAGTACGAGATGTACGTTGGAGAAGGAGTTCTCCAAATAGTACACGCGATGCCACTATTATAGTTATCACATAGTTATCGAATTAATATGAAACTCTCGATGAACCAATGGTTGCAGATTCGATCGGGATATATGAGATGAAGGGACCGTACTGTATGTTAATCATAATCGACTGGTTCTTGCAGGCACTATCAGTGATACCTAAGGGATCATGGGGCGATGCTATTAGACGCTCTTACTATGATCCGATGGGTGCAATCAGAAATGAGTTCTGACATTCTTAATCAAGGTGTTGATGAAAAGAATGAGGCTAACTAGGGTAAGCCCGAATAAGAATACATGTTATTCTGAATCACAAAGAGTTGTGAACCCACGACTAGCTGTATCCGTGAATCATTGAGGGTCACACAAGCACTGGATCGTTTGTTCTTGTTGAGATAATAAATTCAAGGGGTTGAATTTATGATAATTAAATTTTGAGAAAATAAATTGAAACAATAAATTCAAGGAGTTGAATTTATGATATAGTAAATTCAAGAAGTTGAATTTAAGAAATTTGGAGAGAATAAATTCAAGGAGTTGAATTTATAAAATTTGATAATTTAATTTATTAAACACAAAAGTTGTGTTTATTAAATATTAAATTTTGGAGGTGATAAATTAAAGGAGTTGAATTCATAATTTAAATATTAAATTCAAATGTTGAATTTATAATGTATTTAATTTATTAAAGCTCAAATGTTGAGTTTATTAAATATTAAATTAAATATAGTAGGAAGTATGTTTAATAGGCATGTAGGAGTACAAGTCCAACATACTAAATAATTAAAGTTTAATGGACCTTGATTAATTAATTAAACTAGTTAGACTAGCCAAATTAATTAATCAAGCCCATTAATGTTAATTAAAAAGCCCATGTGTTATTTTATGGTAATTAGGTCATCACTTAATTATAAATAATAGTTGGCTGAGCTAAACCCTAGCCTCCATGACTTGCAATTCTCGTGAGTAATATTTTTATTGAAATTTGTTAACTTAATTAATATTATTAATTAAGGAAATTACAATTAGAAATATTAATAAGGATTTCATCCTTATTTATAACGTGAATGGCATCCAAAAGTATTTGAGAGAGACTTTCGGCTTCTTCCAAATTTTCAATTGCTCCTCTCGATATTTTTCTTTTGCAAAGAAAGTTTCGGCCACCTTATTTGATAAGGATTGGGTCGATTTTTCTTTGTGTTCTATCTCTACGGAAAATATCTTCCAATTTTCTAGTACAAATTGGAAGAGGAATAAATCATCTAGCCGTGGACCTGATTAGAAGAATAAAGAAGGAGTTCCTTGAAGAAAGTTCGTAGGCATTCATCAAGAGCTAATCCGTTTATACCGGATTAGTTGGAGCCAAGTGATTAATTCACTAAAGGTATAATTCTAACACTCTATGAATGTTTTTGTTAAAATCATACGAGCGTCCAAAGCAAAATATATTTTGATTGTCAAAATAAATAAAAATTTTAAAACTTCCGATGCGTTTGGGCGTGTAGAAAACCGGGATCCAACATTATATACAGTAACATGATTCACAATTGCTTTGATTATCAGTCCAAAAAAATTTACCTTCGTTCATGTGAACTCTTCATGGATAGCTGGATCAAGCAATAATATCCTTGCATGTTCAGCAAATCACCAAAAGAGTTCAAAAATAAACACCAGCATAGAGAATAAAGAGAACTGATCCAGTACGCAATACCAGCAATTTTGATATTTTTGTGTTTCCCCTTTGAAATTCCTAATAACCGAAGCTATCAAAATAACGTTTACAGATTAAAATCACAGAAATTAAATTGTTTAACATGAATTCATTATAAAGCTTTTCTCCTGGGCCTTAATTTCCATAACCCCCCACAAACCGTCAGCAAAGAAACTTATTTGCAAACCCCAAATTCACCAAATTGTTTTAAAAAAAAGTATAAATCAGAAAAGTAACATAAGAACGGACAAATCATGCTAAAATTTCAATAATTTATTAATATTTCTGGGCCCTACGGATCAAATCCGGTTTATGGCACGCCCCGAGATTGAAGTGTCAGTGACATCCCGCATTTTTTAACAATTATTTGAAAACAATATGCCTCGTGTCGAAAAGCCAAATAAACCAGTCTTTTTCATAAATATAACATTGTCTTTACAATGAATATAGAACAACAATTACATCAGAGTTTGCGGAAACCAAACAAAAGAAAAGGTCTTGATCTTGTCCATCAATTACCATCCCCTGAAAGCTTCTTGTTCTTCCTCATTCAGTTGCTCTTCATTTATATCTGAAAGTTGTAAGGGCGAGTGTTTTGGGAAACACTCAGCAAGTGGGGGTCGATCGATTTCCAAAGATACATATAGAACTTAATTTTCTTAAAACATATTTTTAACAAAATTTCAAAAATTATTACTTTTAACTTATCATAACAGAACCGAATCAAATATAATACAAAAGTTATCAGAAGAATCGGAGTAGTTCAAAGGCAAATCAGAATACTTCAGAACAAACACAACATTGTTATTCATCTCATTTCTATGGTCAAATGTCCCCAATATATTAGTCCTCTAAGGGGTGAGGTCAGAACACGGTTTTATACCCACCGATGGGGCCAGAAAAGAATTACAATTATCGTTCCATTTCAAATCGATTTGTAACAGTGTATCACAAATTCATATTTATCAATCAGAGCTTATCATATTTTTGAACGAATACAACGGAATCAAAGAACGTCGAAAAAGCAGAACGAACAAACCAGAAAGAACGTATCATCGATCGAATTTTTAAAAAGAATGACTGAAATTTTTGAAAATAAGGACACACACACATGCATGTCATGATATATATATTCAAGTTTATAATTACAAACAAATCCATAACGAAAACCCACTTACAGAAATGCGTAGGTATGCTTCGAAATTTGCAGATTCTTGAATGAAGTTTCCTCCGAAGTTTGGACAGTACTTCGGCGTGTTGCTTGAGCAATTTATGCCGTCAATCAAATAGCACCTCGACGTATTTGCTTGTGCACTCGAACTACTCGAAATTGGTTCTTCTTTCTCCCTTGCTTTGGCCAAAATTTGGTTGTTTTATGGAGGAGAGTAGCCGAGATTTTGTATGGCTTTGGTGTGTTTTTCCTTCACCTTTTGAGTGCCATTTATAGATGAAAACTTTGTCCCTTCATCTCCCACATGACTTTGTCCCTTCATCTCCCCCATGGCCATCCCTTTTTCCCCAAGAAATGAAATGAATGTAGTCAAGGCTATCTCAACCACCAAAGGTCACATAGACTTTCTAAAGGGTCAGTTCTTGCATAATTAATTTGTCCAATCCCTTAGCTCCTCCTTTAACTCCCTTTTTGATCTTTTTAGGACAACCACAGTTGAGTTTCATTGAGCTGAAAGATTGAGTCCTTGAGCTGTTTCTCCAATAACGATTCTTCGATTGATGCGATTTCCTTTAGCATAGTTTTCCGTTGAGCTAATTCCAGAGCTTCAGAGCTACTTCCTCGAGTCAAGTTAACTGAAAATTTAAGTTACTAATTAAGTTTTATAGTTAGAATGAAAGTTTTGAGCTTAGTTTCGATTTTATATTCCTTACATGATTTACTTCGAAAATTCCGAGTTCTCACATAACACCCTCCTTATTGAAAGTTTCGTTCTCGAAAATTGGATCATCTTGACCTTTTGATTAGATGAGGATATTGTGTGCTCTTCTCTTCTAGTTCCCAGGTTGCTTCCCGTTCAGTATGATGCGACCACTGTATTTTGACATATGGAATTGTCCGGTGTCTCAACACTTGATCTTTTGCGTCCACTATTCGAATAAGGACGTCTTCATATTTAAGTTCTTCATTCAAATGTCCTTCCATCATCAGCGGTGCAACTTTGAGAACATGACTCAGGTCTGGGACATATTTCCTCAGTTGTGAAATGTGGAATTATAAATGCCCGAAAATTCGTATTTGGAAATTTGCGGAAAAATTTAAAATTTTCTCTTTAACTAATTAAAATGCCTCTTTAAATAAATAAACTGATAAAAAGATTCAATATTTAAATATTCGAAATAGCAGCGGAAGTAATTATTGTTTGCAAAATATCAATTTAAAAATAATCCAACAAAAGGTAAAAATGTTTTTTTGCATAAAAATGGTAAATGCTGAAATGAGGTCCTCGGGTTCCACTACTGCTGACCCAAGATGGCTCACTGGTCCCCGCCCTCGATCCCGACCTCATCAGTACCTACAACAATCAATTCTAGCGAGTCTAAAGACTCAACATGCATACATCGTAAATAACAAGTAATATAGTAAAATTTCATGCAACATGAAATTATCATGAGACTGGCATAACGTGTAAATATCATGACATGAGTAATTATAATACTTGCGTAACTGAACTGAAAATCATAAGTGAAATGTTTGCTCCGTAGAGCCCTGTCATGAAATAACATGTAATAATAATTTTCTGTTGAGAATATGTTCTACGCAAGTGGCCCCATGAACTCAACTGAACTGAACGGGTAAGTGACCACCGGGTGAAGTATTAATCGTCTGATTAGACTAATGCCATAGTATACTGGGAAGAACTGAATTGAACCGGTAAGTGACCACCGGGTGATACAATAATCCCATGATAGTGAAATGGCCACAAGCAATATCGCATAATTCTCAAAAATGAGTATTTTATATTTTTGCACGTAATGTAATTAAACAGCGTAATTAAATATCCTGTATTAATTTTACCGAATGGGTTGGATCGTTCCCAGGCTTGTTGCGACCTAAATTTAACATGAAAAATATGCATATGATTTTCCTAACCAAACTTTATAACTAAATCCGAAAACGAGACAATTACGCCCAACAACTTAGTATTTAATCATGACTTCTTACCAACCCGAACCAACATCCAACCATCAACTAGTCATGATTAAAATATGCCTAAAATGATGAAATAATGCTCCTAAAATGATAAATGTCGAAATTTTGGTGAATGAAGGCCAAAACATGAAACGCTCTTTCGAGGGTCAATTTGGCACATCGCACCGTAATTTCTCGTACGACTTCTAAACTTAACCGAATAACTGAACGGCCAAAAACATGACCTTCAAAACTTGATGAGGTACTCTCCAGTCCAAGCCCATAGGCTAGCAGCCAGCCAAGAACTCAAACGAACCTCTGAACCGAAGCAGCAAGTTGCTGTCCAGAAATTCCAGCAACCGCACTGGTGCTTACATTGCTTCATTTGCGAGACTATTGTCCATTGGGGCTTGCACCACTGACCAGAGCTTCTTCCCAACATCCTAAGGTGTGGCTTGAACCATGGCTAAGGGCCCTATGCCAAACACAATCCAATCCAACACCTAGGACAACACAAAGCTTCAACCGAGAACTCAAAATCTGTACTGTGATGTTTCTGAAATTTTATTTTGTTGCTGTCATGCATCCTACCAGTGGCCATATGGTTGAGCATGGCTTGATCTAGACATCATGAGGTGTTGTGTGAAACAAGTCTAAGGGCTAAGAGCCAACCAAGGTTCACACCAACCTCAAATAATTGAACCAACTCACGCGACAGAAATAGATACCAAAGGGGCTGTCTTGTATTGTTGTTTTAAAACCGATTGGACCATGAACCAAGCCATGAAAGGTCATCTTGGTCATGTCCTAGACATGCCAAGGAAGGATTATAACCATGGCTATAGCCCCTAGGGCAGCCAATATCAGAAAACGTGCTTTAGACAAGCTATACAAAAGTTTGAGACTCAAAAATTGCAGCAAGGGGGTTGCTGTCAAAAAAGGGATTTCGTTGGGGTGAAAGCGGGTCAAACCAATGGACTAATTCCTCCCTAACACACCCTATACCACTACCATCAGTAGCCTTGGGAGCTTGGAAATCGAACCACACCCTGAAACCATCAAAAGCATGCAACCCTGAAGCACAAGGGGAATAAAAATAAAAACTGTGCAGAATTTTCTGTAATTTTGCGGTCCAAATTTCGGTTTTCCTGATTCATGCACACATAATGGTTTATAAAAATATATATACAACTTGATTGAAGAGCAAAGGGATGGTATATGCATGCCTTGGATTTTTGTTTTGAAGAAAAAAAAGAAAACAACGATACGGCGCGGCGGAGACGGAGTTGCTTCACTTTCTTGTTTCCTCTCAAGCTAATCTCGATTTTTTTTCTGATAATTGTATAATGAATTTTCGAAATTATGGGAGGAGAGAATGGCTAGGAATGAATGGGAAAGCTTCAAGGAAAAAGGGGGAAAATAAATGATATAACATAATATAGGATTTGAGGGAGATTGAAGAGTGAGAGGGCCGGAATCTTTATATCAAATAAGTGTAGAAAATTGCTTAAATCAATAATTCTTTATGATTAAAAATAGAGGGATTATTCACCAAGAAATGAATAAGGAAGAGAATCAAAGAAAGTGAGTTGTTAAACAAATTTAAATTTTTAAAGGAGGTGGCCGAATATTGCTATCAAAGTGGGGTGGAAAAATTTTGCTTATTTATTAATTAAATAAGGATTAAAATGGTGAGGAATTATCTCCAAAAAAAGATTAAGGAATAAAATCAAGATGGAGAGTTGACAATATATTTTAAATCTCCTAATGGGGTGGCCGATTTTTATCATTTAAAAAGGAGAGAAGTGTTGCTAGATAAATATGGTAAAATTATTGCTTAAATATTAATTAGTGGTAAATAAAATTTAGGGAATTATCTATCATGAATGGATAGGGAAATATATTAAATAAATGGGTTGACAACTATTTTTAAATTAATTAAAAGTGATGGCCGAAAATTTGGATAAAGGGGAGGGAAAATATTTCTTAAATATTGTATTTTAAATCTCTAGTGTTTTACCTACCCATTAAATATTTTAGTGAATTAAGAAATTAATTATTGAACTTTATTTTCTACATATCTCAAATTATTTAAATAATTTCTCAAGCTTTCTGTTACATTAAATTAACTTATTATTTAACTTAAATAAATTTTAGGAATGATTTCTTAATATTAAATTTTATCTCAAACTCCAACTCCAGTCCGGCCTCACTCAATTAACTGAAAAGGTAACAATTAAACTATTGCAATAAAATAATTAAATTTAAAGAAAATCATTTAAATTCTCATGCAATAAAAATCATATTTAAATACTAGAATTATGCATGGCTTATACGTAGTCTAATTTACGGGTTCTACAACCCTCCTCCCCCCCCCCCCCCTCCCCCCCCTTAAAAGAAATTTCGTCCTCGAAATTTAAACTCACCGAATAACTCGGGGTACCGACTCCTCATCTCTGGCTCAGTGTGGGGACCCGGACGCTAATCATCTTCTTAATCATTATCGGGATAATTGGATCAATACAATTACTCTGGGTCTAATTATTATTATTATTATTATTATTTTTTATAGTGCGGAACGTAATAGGAATCAATATAATATACATAGGAGTATAAAAGTATAAATATTATACAACATAGATTCATCTAAATCTAAAGTTCAACAACTAATTATCAAGTGTTCAACCCTATTTACATCGAAGTCCGTAGTCTCCACTCTAATCACGATCTGATCTCTTCATCTTCTGGACCCTGATCCTGTCCCACATATTGCCATGCACACATACAAACACGACAACAGCCGGATAACTCCGGTGAGATACATATATATATCCCAGTATAAACAATGTAAACATGCAGTCATATAAAAACATATATAAAAGAATGAAATGCATATCAATAACTTGTATCAAATCTGCACAACATGTATCAGTACAATCTCTGAATCACACTCTGTGACTACTATACTCTGATTCGACTCATCCTAATCTAGGGATCCCGATCTGAATAAGAACGCAACGTTCTCCCATCTACTTTACCCCAGCTAGATGGTGGTACGTTCTTAGTCCCAGACTTTGGCTGTCTATATCGAAGATCTGCAATAGGAGTCGGTCTTCTCCTCAGTCTATCGACATATATCCAAAAGTCCAGTGACTTGGCGGTTCTGCCATGACGGTTCTGTCAAAGACTAGGCGGTTCTACCAACTCTAACTCATGCTTTGCTATAATCAATAGAATAAGCATATCAATATCAATATTGAAAATATCAAATGCAATAATCATCCAGTATGTGATTTTGGGAGACTCAAGTCAATCTAACTCGAGTTGTGCAATCCCGAATCAACATTTATTTATACCTGTCTTTATATCAATCTGACTCTGTCGAAGTCTCGGATTCAATGCCTGTCAATACTCAATCTGGAAATGATGATAACGAGGAATACAATATCAATATCCCAATCATTCGATACTGGATATAATCAGAACTAAATCACATTTTGTTTCGACGGCATAACTGCACAATTTCAATATACCCAGCAATAAAAATCGACCCATATCAATTCCTGCAACTCATGATCAATAAGAACACACATCTGATATCATATCTCAACCCAATCAACTCTGAAATTCATAACAATTCCATAATCAGTCTATTTTTCAATCTGTCTTTGATTCTACGATGTCTGACATATCAAGAACATCATATATGAATCATATTCGATTTTGACAACATCATAATTTCAAGACATGACAAAACATAACAAAACTTATGTCCAGAGTTAGCCTGCGTCGATAGGAATACAATATCGAAGTCGGATTCAAAATCAAACGGACGGATTTCTCACAAAAGGCGTATAAGGGACGAAGGATTGTTGCCAAGATCTATATCATTTCTCACAAAGTTGAGCTAGTAGATCAACTGGTACCAGGATTGTTGCCAAGATCTATATAAGTTCAGGAGGTCTTGGGTTCTAATCCTGGGAAGGCAAAAGCTCCAGTTCCTGGGGCTGGAGAAGTTCTATGAGTAATGGGTAATGGGATAACCGTGAGGGGACTCAAGCCCAATCGAGAACAGCCCATGTGCATTACAAAAAAAATCCTGGTACCAGTTGAGCTAAGATCTATTTAACTCCAGGAGGTCTTGGGTTCTAAATCTAGGAAGGCAAAAGCTCCAGTGCCTGGGCTGGTAAAATTCTATGAGTAATGGGTAATGGGATAACAGTGAGGGGACTTAAGCCCAATCGGGAACAGCCCATGTGCATTACAAAAAAAAGGCGCCTTTTATTGTAACGGTCATGGGCCATAGCATAGCATGGGCCTCGGCCCATACCCACGCACCAATACGCATAGGACTTATCCAGCCCAGGCACTGGAGCTTTTACCTCCCCAGGATTAGAACCCAAGACCTCCTGGACTTATATAGATCTTGGCAGCAATCCTGGTACCAGGATTGCTGCCAAGAGGTCTTGGGTTCTAATCCTGGGGAGGTAAAAGCTCCAGTGCCTGGGCTGGATAAGTCCTATGCGTAATGGTGCGTGGGTATGGGCCGAGGCCCGTGCTATGCCATGGCCCATGACCGTTACACCTTTGCTCATTTTTCCCAACTCTCGGGTACCCTCGCGCATGTGCGCCGATACACGTCGCGCATATGCGCGAGGGGTCCTGCCTATTCCGCGCATATGCGCCCAATCTGGTCGCGCAAATACGCGAGGCTCATTTCCTCGCACATATATCTTTTCATGCTGAATTCAAACCGTGTCCCGATTAATCCTCTCATAATCATATCCAATTATAACTCAATAATTACCGATTACTAGGATAAAATTATCGGGCATTACATTTCTCCCCCCCTAAGATATGATTTCGTCCCCGAAATCACAGGCAATTAATCATATCAATAAGAAGGAATGTAATAGAAACTGAATAAAAACTTACATCAGTGAAACAATGCTGGGAATTCCTGTCTCATGTCTGATTCAGTCTCCCAGGTGGCTTCTTCAATGCCATGATGAGTCCATTGAACTTTCACAAGCGGAATTGTCTTTGTTCTGAGTTGTTTGTCTTTACGATCGATACTTGGAATTGGTTTCTCGACATAACTCAATGTCTCATCTAGCTCGGTCTCGTATGACTGAATAATATGAGAATCATCGGGGAGATATTTTCACAGCATAGATACATGGGCGACATTATGTATCCCTGATAAAGAAGGCGGCAATGCGAGCCGATAGGCACGATCTCCTATCTTCTCGAGAATCTCATATGGCCCAACATATCGTGGAGACAATTTCCCTTTCTTAACAAATCTGACAATTCCTGGAAAAGGGGAAATATTGAAAAATACTCGATCTCCAGTTTCAAATACCAATGTTCGTCGTCTGATGTTGGCATATTTGGCCTGTCGGTCCTGAGCTGCCTTCATTTTCTTCTGAATCAGTTTCACTTTTTCCGTCATCTCTCTGATCATATCAGGTCCAGTCTCGGGAACCTCAGAGATATCATCCCAAAACAGAGGGGATCGACATTTCTTTCCGTACAACGCTTCAAATGGAGCCATCTCAATACTCGTCTGATAGCTATTGTTGTATGAAAACATGCAAAGAGGCAATGCATCTTGCCAATTAGTGCTAAAATCAAGCACTACAGCTCTCAGCATATCTTCCAATGTCTGAATCGTCCGCTCTGACTGTCCGTCAGTCTGAGGATGATATTCGGTACTCAGATGTAACTTTGTACCTAGAGCCTGCTGTAAACTCTGCCAGAAGTGCGAAGTAAACCGAGGATCAGGGTCTGAAACAATCGACTTCGGCACTCCGTGCAATCTAACAACTTCTTTGATGTAAATCTCAGCCATTTGGTCATATCGGCACGTCATCTTGTATGGAATAAAGCATACCGATTTGGTCAATCGATCAATCACAACCCAAATCACATCACAACCTCGGGAGGATCGTGGCAACTGTGTTACCAAATCCATGGAAATGTGATCCCATTTCCATTCAGGAATTGACAAACTCTGTAACAATCCTCCTGGTTTCTTTCTTTCCGCTTTCACCTGTTGGCAATTCAGACACTTGGCTACAAATTCAGTAATATCAGATTTCATCTGTTTCCACCAATATTGTGTCTTAAAATCATTGTACATCTTTCTGCCACCAGGATGAATGCTAAAACGACTGTTGTGCGCTTCTGACAGTATTCGTTTTCTCAATTCTGAAACATTTGGCACAACTAGACGATTATTCACATACAATACACTGTCATGTACCTGATACTCTGATCGATGACCTGCTCTGACCATCGCAATCGAATTCTGAACAACTTTCTGAGTCGCTTTAATTTTCAAAATCAGCTCTGGGTCATCCCGAATAGCACATAATCTCAAAGGCTGACGATCTGTTTCAAATACTAATCCAGACAAACATCAGTCTTCAAGCATATTCGAAACGCCAATTTCGGTAAGGATAAAGAGCATACCTTTCGACTCAGTGCGTCCGCTGCTGCATTGGATTTCCCTGGATAGTATTTGATTTCACAATCAAAGTCTTTAAGCAGATCAAACCATCTTCGCTGTCTCATATTCAGTTCTGATTGTGAAAACAAATATTTCAGGCTCTTATGATAAGAATAAATCTCAAACTTCTCACCGTACAGGTAATGTCGCCATATCTTTAATGCAAAGACGATGGCTGCCAATTCAAGATCATGAATTGGATATCGAGTCTCATGGGGTTTCAGCTGTCTCGAGGCATAAGCAATCATATGCCCTCGCTGCATCAAGACACAACCCAATCCGCGGTGAGATGCATCGCAATAAACCACAAAGTTGCCAGTACCTGAGGGAATATTCAATACTGGAGTACTGGTCAACCTCTTTTTTAATTCCAGAAAACTGGATTCACAGTCTTCTGACCAAACGAACGGTGCATTTTTCTGAGTTAACTGTGTAATCAATTTTGCAATGCTGGAGAAATCTTTATAAAGCGTCAATAATATCCTGCCAAACCCATAAAACTGCGAATCTCTGGCACAGAAGTCGGTCTCGGCCAAGAAATCACGGCTTCAACCTTACTGGGATTAACAGAAATACCGCTTCCTGATATAATGTGACCCAGAAATACCACCTGTCTCAACCAAAACTCGCATTTCGATAGTTTAGCATATAATTTCTCAGCCCTTAAAATTTGCAACACAGTTCTTAAATGCTCAGCATGCTCACTCATATTCTTTGAATAAATCAAAATATCATCAATGAATATAATCACAAATTCATCGAGATATTTCTGGAATATACGGTACATCAATCCCATAAATACAGCTGGAGCATTCGTTAGACCAAACGGCATGACAATAAATTCATAGTGTCCATACCTGGTTCTGAATGCTGTCTTTGAGATATCAGAATCTCTGACTCTCAGCTGATGATATCCAGATCTCAGATCTATTTTGGAATATACAGAAGAACCCTGCAACTGATCAAACAAATCATCAATACGAGGCAAATGGTATTTGTTCTTTACCGTTGCCTTGTTCAGTTGCCATTAATCAATACATAATCTCATAGAACCGTCCTTCTTTTTCACAAATAATACTGGAGCACCCCAAGGAGAAACACTCGGTCTAATGTATCCCTTGGCCAGAAAATCTTCTAACTGATCTTTCAATTCTTTCAACTCAATCGGTGCCATTCTATACGGAGCTCTAGAAATCGGGACTGTACAAGGCATCAACTCAATGCTGAAGTCAATTTCTCGGATCGGAGGCAATCCCGTAATCTCATCTGGGAAGTCGTCAGCAAACTCACACACCACTGGCAGATCTGCCAATGATGGACTCGATTCCAGTAAATCAACTGAATAGACAAGGAATCCCTCTGCTCCTTTCTGTAACAATCAAGTCATAGACAATACGGATATCAAAGGAATTCTGGATCTAGAACCCTTACCGTAAAATTTCCACTCGTCAGTCATATCTGGTCTAAATCTCACAATCTTGTGAAAACAATCAACAGTCGCTCTGTACTTGGTCAACATATCAATCCAGATAATTCAATCAAAATCAGACAATCCAAGTACGATGCAATCTAACTCAATTTCATGCTCGTCATACTGTAGTATGCAATGTTTTACAGTATTCACTGATAATAAACTTGTCCCCAACGGATAAGAGACAGACACTACAGATGATAATGACTCAATAGGCAATGCATGACTCAATGCAAATTTCTCAGAAATAAATGTATGAGAAGCACGGGTATCAATCAATACATAAGCAGGGTAACCAGAAATATAACAGTTACCTGCAACAACATCATCTGGTGCCTCCTGAGCCTGCTCCTCTGTCAAAGCGAATACTCTGGCCTGCTGTCTAGGAGGCTGGCTCACTGTCTGGCTACCTCCGGGCCTCTGTTGTGACTGAGCTGGGGCTGGCTAAAATGAATGAACAGCAGCAAATCGTCTATCAGTCTGTGCCGCTGATCCAGATGATTCGACTCCCTGAGATCTTGAACTACTTTCCTCGTGCTTTCAAGAAATCTTTCTTTCCACTACTGCTGCTACCACCTTCAAATCTGGAAGGAGGTTGCTGTGGCCTCGGTGCTGGAGGAACATACAAAGCTCCTTTCTGTCTTATCAGACCAGATTCTGCTCCTTTGGCTGGGTTCAGGGCATCAGTGAAATTATTCGGTCGCCTTGTTTTCACCAATGTAAAAATCTCGGGATTTAAACCATTGATGAACTGGTCAGCAGTAGCTTCCTCGCTTTCAGCAACATGTGGAGCAAATCTCAACAGGGTAGAGAACTTGGTCACATATTCTTCAACGTTCAACTGCCCCTGTCTCAGATTGGCAAATTCTGCCATCTTGTCTTTCCTGTACGACAGTGGGAAGAATCTCTGATAAAACTCAGTCCTAAAAAAATTCCAGGTAATAGTCGTACCTCGGTGCTCTAATGCCCGCTTCGTCGTAATCCACCAGTTCTTTGCTACATCGTGTAACTGGTGTCCTATCAGTTTCACCCTTCGCTCATCGGTATAGTCCAGGGACTCAAATAGCATCTCGATATCGTCTAGCCAACTCTCGCAGTCCACTGAAGTCTCTGTACCTTTCAGAGTTGGTAAATGAAAGGACTGAAATCTTTTCAATAATGTCTCCATAGGAGTGGCGGTAACGTCCATGGGAGGATTCGAAGTGCTACCCTATTCTGGTACTCTTCTTGGAGGCATATCTGATAATCAAATGGATTAGAAACAAATACCACAATTCTATCTCAATCCTCCTCCAATCATCTTACTGCTGATCTAGAATCGGTGCTGATGCATTCTCAATAAAACATATTACTATATCAAATCAGATAAGCAAGTAACATGTATTAAAGCAGTAAGACATGCCAGCAATCAAAAGCAGGAAAGAAAACCTTAATCTACCCCGCTCACTAGCTTCTATCTCAATCTAAAGGATCTATCGCTCTGATACCACCTGTTGTGGGGACCCGGACGCTAATCATCTTCTTAATCATTATCGGGATAATTGGATCAATACAATTAATCTGGGTCTAAATTTTTATTTTTTATAATGCGGAACGTAATGGAATCAATCTAATATATATATATCAGTATAAAAGTATAAATCTTATACAACATACATTCATCTAAATCTAAGGTTCAACAACTAATTATCAAGTGTTCAACCCTATTTACATCGAAGTCCGTAATCTCCACTCTAATCACGATCTCTCCTCATCTTCTGGACCCTGATCCTGTCCCACCTGTTGCCATGCACACATACAAACACGACAACAACCGGATAACTCCGGTGAGATACATATATCCCAGTATAAACAATGTAAACATGCAGTCATATAAAAACATATATAAAAGCTTGAAACACATATCAATAACATGTATCAAATCTGCACAATATGTATCAGTACAATCTCTGAATCACACTCTGTGACTACTATACTCTGACTCGACTCATCCTAATGTAATGCCCAGAACACTGATTGATCATTCTGAATTGATAGATATATTATGAATAATGTACATAGAGATAAGAAGTAAGGAATGAAGAAGTTTGGCTTGAAATGTTAAATTCTAGAAATTTAATTCGAAGCCATATCGCCCCTGCAGTCTAGAACACCACCGCACCCGCGGTGCATGACAGGAAATAAGATTTTTATTCGAAGCAGGACCGAACCTGCGGTAGTTACATGACCGCACCCGTGGTCGATGCATTATGGAAAATGAAAGTTCTGCCGAAGCCATGGTGCACCCGCGCTCCTAAGATCACCGCACCCGCGGTCATGCGTGGCTTTTGAGGAATAAGCCATGTGTTTGTTTCATGCAAGATATATATAGTGTTGTCTTCATTTCCTTCCTTGGAACAGCAGATGACCGAGAGCAACTAAGAGAATTCAGCAAGTTCTTCCAAGTTTCATTTGCTAGTTTTACAAGATTCGATTACCCGAATTTAGTTCCGAGTTCGGATTTGAGTTCCTGGCATCAAGAACTTAAAAAGGGTATAATTTTTATGTCTTTTCAGCATGTTTTGAAGTTGACATGTTGGGGAAATTTTGATATGATTGTGAATATATGTTATTTAGATCATAGATGTTATAGAATCGAAAACGTATCGAAGAAATGTCATCATATGCAATTTATATGAATTTCCAGCATATATATGTTGAGCTTATACAAAACTTCAGAGTTTTTTAAGTGAATATAATTGGATTATGAGTTGAGAATGTTATAGTGTTGATATCTGTTGAGATTTGGATTGACCGATGTTAAGAATCTACGTCGTTATGCCGTCAAATTGTATCGAGATCACGTAGTGATTTGGATATGTGTTGATTTAGATTAGAGATTGATAGATTGTATATCAACATTTCCATTTCAGATTCAGTTTGGCGACCGTGACAGCAATTGTGCGACGAAAGGTATAGTACATGTTTTGTTTGGGGAATCACGACTCAAAGGAGATTACATTTGAGTTTCCCAACCAAAATCACATACTTGTTTTATTGTTTATATCTAGATATGATTATGATTGTTTATAGATTTGTTTATAGAACTTGTATACAAATCTTGCTATGCTTTGTTTACAGATCATGTGGCATTGCATTAGAATGATTATGCTTGTTTACAGATTGTGTATTCATGCATTAAGATAGGACAGTCTGGAGATCAGGCAGACTTCTAGACGTTCGGCGATATCACAGCTTAGGGGAAGATCACCACCCCTATTGTAGACGCGGATACAGATCAGGCCGAAGTCTAGGAATAAGACGTACATCACCTCGATTGGGAGGGTAGGTGACAAACAGTGACGTCTTATTAACAACGGGATCCCTAGAGTTCTAGTCGAGTCGCGTCTAGACATGATTAGACTCGCATTGCATGATTATATATGAATGACATTCATATTAGCATGTTTCATGTTTTAGATTGTTTTAATGCATGTATACATGTTTATACTAGGATTTGTTCTCACCGGTTTTCCGGCTGTTGTTATGTCTGTATGTGTGCATAACAACAGGTGGGGCAGGATCTGGGTCGAGACAGAGATGATCGTGTTAGCGTGGAGATCACGGGCGTAGCAGCTGGACCAGTAGTTATCTTTTATTATGTACTGTCTTTTAATACTGGTTAGTTGAGGACATACAGAATAAGACATGTTTATTATGTTTGTATTTTGTAAATTAAATAAAGATTGATGTTTGTTTAATTACATTTGATTAAATGTAAAAGCGAAAAATTGACCCACGTTTTTAGAATAATGATCCATTTAATCCCAAGAAAAAGAATTAGAGCCCGGGTCCCCACAACAGGTGGTATCAGAGCGATAGTTCCTTTAGACTAAGATAGGATAGAATGAGCGGGGTAGATCGAGTCTTCTTCCTTGCTTATGATGTGCTAGCATGTTTATTGCTTTCGTTATTACATGTTGTTTATTATCTGATTGATTACAGCGTGTAATAAACTGAATCAGAACCGATTCTAGTTCAGAGATAACTGACTAGAGGAGGGCTGAGACGGTTGTATATTTGGTATACTAATCAGTTGGATTATTAGATACATGCCTCCTAGAAGAGCAGCCGTACCTCTACGACCCACAGCACCAGAACAGGGGAGCACATCCGGAGATCCTATGGATGTTACGGCGACCCCTATGGAGACGTTGCTGAAGTGATTCCAATCCTTTCGACCTCCCTCATTAAAAGGTACCGAGAATTCCATCGAGTGCGAAAGTTGGCTTGAGGACATTGAAATGTTATTCGACTCTTTGGAGTATGGCGATGAGAAAAGAATAAAGCTCATTGGCCATCAACTCCAGGATGTAGCCAAGAATTGGTGGTTGAACATGAAGAGAGCACTAGAGCAACGTGGTACCGAAATTACATGGAAAGTGTTCAAGACGGAGTTCTATCTGCGTTTCTTTCCTGTATCCTACCGTAAAGATAAAGGCGCTGAATTTGCAAACTTGAGGCAAGGGCCACTGAACATTGAGGAGTACATTGTCAAATTCTCTTCTTTGCTTCGTTTTGCACCCCATGTTTCAGGTAGTGACGAGGCGGTGGCGGACCAATTCATAAATGGCTTAAATCCAGACATCTTTACGTTGGTAAACACGGGAAGACCTAATAACTTTGCGGATGCATTGAATCGAGCCAAGGGTGCAGAAGCAGGGTTGATAAGACAGCGGAGTGCTCCATATGTTGCTCCTGCGCCAAGACCACCACAACCTTCAGTGCAATCTCCTCCTCCAAGATTTGATAGTGGCGGTAGTAGCAGTGGCAGAAAGGAACAGCTGAAGTCGAAGGGGAAACAGTTTAAAAGACCTGGGAGCAGCTCTTCAAGCTCCAGTGGATCAAGACAGACTGGTTTTGATCAGAGTACCAGGTATTCAGGTGTTTATTGTAGTTCCTGTGGAGGAAAACATGCGACTGAATAGTGCCAGGGAGTTACAGGCCGATGCAATATTTGTAGGCAACCGGGGCATTTTGCCAAAGTCTGCCCACAGAGGAGTGTACAGCCAGCCCAGAGTGGACGAGCATCCAGGGCCAGTACCTCAGTTTGAGCGGCAGGCATCATCAGTTCACTCTTTCCAGTCTCCACCGGCACCGACTCAACCCAGAGCTCGTGGTAGTCAGACAGTGAGTCAACCTCCGAGGCAACAGGCTCAAGTGTTTGCATTGACAGAAGAGCAAGCACAAGATGCACCAGATGATGTTATAGCAGGTAACTGCTCTCTTTATGGTTATCCTGCTTATATCTTGATAGATACGGGTGCATCACATACATTCATTTCAGAGCGATTTGCATTATTGCATTCATTGCCTGTTGAGTCTTTGTTAGATGTTGTGTCTATAAACTCTCCGTTGGGAAGTGGATTGATATCTGTAACTACGGTTAGACATTGCATTCTACAGTTTGAGGGGCATGAGATTGACCTAGATTGTATAGTGTTGGGTCTAGCTAATTTTGACTGTATAGTCGGTATTGACATGCTAACAAAGTACAGAGCCACCGTAGATTGTTTCCACAAGATTGTCAGATTCAGACCCGAGATGACAGACAAGTGGAAATTCTACGGGAATGGTTCTAGATCTCGGATTCCCTTGATTTCGGCTCTTACTATGAACAGATTGCTACAGAAAGGAGCGGATGGTTTCTTTATTTATGCTGTAGACATGCAGAAGTCGAGCCCGACATTGGCGGATCTGCCAGTAGTGCGGGAATTTGCAGATATTTTTCCAGATGAGATCCCAGGATTACCTCCGGTGCGAGAGGTAGATTTTAGTATTGATCTTGTACCAGGTACTATCCCTATTTCAAGAGCTCCGTATAGGATGGCACCCATCGAACTCAAAGAATTGAAAGCACAGTTAGAAGATCTTCTAGCCAAGGGATATATCAGATCTAGTGTATCTCCTTGGGGCGCTCCGGTGCTATTTGTGCGAAAGAAAGATGGTTCGATGCGTTTATGTATTGATTACAGGCAACTGAACAAGGCAACGATTAAGAACAAATATCCTTTGCCTAGAATTGATGATCTATTTGATCAGTTGCAGGGATCCTCTGTCTATTCGAAGATTGATTTGCGTTCTGGGTATCATCAGCTCAGAGTTCGAGATATAGATATACCAAAGACAGCATTTCGAACCAGGTATGGACATTACGAATTTATGGTCATGCCTTTTGGTTTAACCAATGCTTCTGCGGTATTTATGGGCTTGATGAATCAAGTGTTTCAGAGGTATTTAGATGATTTTGTGATCGTTTTCATAGATGATATTCTGGTGTATTCTAAGAACAGGAATGAGCATGCAGATCATCTCAGAATTGTGTTGCAGACACTAAGAAATGAGAGATTGTATGCAAAATTGTCAAAGTGTGAGTTTTGGCTGAATCGAGTTGTATTCTTGGGGCATATCATTTCTGGAGATGGTATTTCTGTTGATCCGAGTAAAGTGGAAGCTGTGATCAATTGGCCAAGACCGACTTCGGTACCGGAAATACGCAGTTTCATGGGTCTGGCAGGATACTACCGAAGATTTATTCAAGATTTCTCCAGTATTGCAAAGCCGATCACACAATTGACACAAAAGAATATGCCGTTCGTTTGGTCAGAGGAGTGCGAGTCTAGCTTCCTAGAACTGAAGAAAAGGCTGACCAGTGCTCCAGTACTGACGATACCTTCAGGTACGGGTGATTTCGTTGTGTATTGCGATGCTTCTCGCAGAGGTTTGGGATGTGTGCTTATGCAACGAGGTCATGTGATCGCATACGCCTCAAGACAACTGAAGCCACATGAAGTTCGATACCCCATTCATGATCTTGAATTGGCGGCTATCGTATTTGCATTAAAGATCTGGCGTCATTATCTCTACGGCGAGAAATTTGAGATCTTTTCCGATCACAAAAGCCTGAAGTACCTATTTTCTCAATCAGAATTAAACATGAGGCAGCGTAGATGGCTTGATCTACTAAAAGATTTTGATTGTGAAATCAAATATTATCCAGGAAAGTCAAATGCAGCAGCAAATGCCTTGAGTCGAAAGGTTTGTTCCCTATCCTTATCGACGATAGGTGTTACAAAGTTAGTTGAAAATTGCTGTTTCTCTGGATTAGCATTTGATACAGATAAGAAGCTACTACGACTTGCTGCTATTCAAGTTGAGCCGGACTTGATCAGGAGGATTAAAGAAGCTCAACGAACCGATCAGAATGTACAAAGATCGATTCAGATGGTCAGAGCAGGACATGTATCAGAATATCAGGTACGTGATCATGTGTTGTACGTCAATAACCGTCTTGTAGTGCCAGATGTTTCAGACTTAAGACATCAGATTATGTCTGAGGCACACTGCAGTCGGTTCAGTATTCATCCTGGTGGCAGGAAGATGTATAATGATCTGAAGACACAGTTCTGGTGGAAGCAGATGAAGTCAGACATCGCAGAATATGTGTCTAAGTGTTTGAACTGCCAACAGGTAAAAGCGGAAAGAAAGAAGTCGGGAGGTTTACTTCAGAGTTTATCTATTCCAGAATGGAAATGGGACCACATTTCCATGGATTTCGTGACGAAGTTACCTCGATCATCCAGAGGCTGCGATGCGATTTGGGTAATTATTGATAGATTAACCAAATCTGCTTGTTTCATTCCGTACAGAGTGACGTATAGACAAGATCAGATGGCGGAGATATATATTCGAGAGGTAGTCAGATTGCATGGAGTGCCGAAGTCTATCGTATCAGATCGTGATCCACGATTCACTTCTCACTTTTGGCACAGTTTGCAGCAGGCCTTAGGTACGACTTTACACCTGAGTACTGCTTATCATCCTCAGACAGACGAACAGTCAGAACGAACTATCCAGACTCTAGAGGATATGTTGAGAGCCGTCGTGCTAGATTGTGGCATTGGTTGGCAAGATTCTCTACCTCTTTGCGAATTTTCCTACAATAACAGCTATCATACGAGCATTGAAATGGCACCGTTTGAAGCTTTGTATGGCAAGAAATGCAGATCTCCGCTATATTGGGATGATATCTCAGAAGTACCAGAACTTGGGCCAGAGATGATTCGTGACATGACAGAGAAAGTGAAACTCATTCAGAAAAGGATGAAGACAGCACAAGATCGACAAGCAAAGTATGCCAATATCAGACGTAGACCGTTAGTATTTGAGGCAGGAGATAGAGTATTCTTAAAGATTTCTCCATTCAGAGGCGTTGTTCGATTTGGCAAACGCGGGAAACTATCTCCTCGATACATTGGTCCTTACGAGATTCTTGAGAAGATTGGCGATCGAGCTTATCGACTTGCACTTCCTCCTTCTCTATCCGGAATACATGACGTGTTTCATGTATCAATGTTACGAAGATATATGCCAGATAATTCTCATGTCATTCAACCTGACGAAGCTGAACTTGATCAGACTTTGAGCTACGTGGAAAAACCGATACAGATCCTTGATCGGAAAGAAAAGAAACTCAGAACGAATAATGTCCCACTTGTGAAAGTTCAGTGGAGTCGTCATGGCATTGAGGAAGCGACTTGGGAAACAGAGGCAGACATGAGACAGAGACACCCCGAATTATTTCAATGATGTAAGTATTGATTTAACTTTAATGTTATTATTGTTTATACTTGCATTGATAGAATGATGTGCTATTTCGAGGGCGAAATCATTTCTTAGAGGGGGAGAAATGTAATGCCCAGAACACTGATTGATCATTCTGAATTGATAGATATATTATGAATAATGTACATAGAGATAAGAAGTAAGGAATGAAGAAGTTTGGCTTGAAATGTTAAATTCTAGAAATTTAATTCGAAGCCATATCGCCCCTGCAGTCTAGAGCACCACCGCACCCGCGGTGCATGACAGGAAATAAGATTTTTATTCGAAGCAGGACCGCACCTGCGGTAGTTACATGACCGCACCCGCGGTCGATGCATTATGGAAAATGAAATTTCTGCCGAAGCCATGGTGCACCCGCGCTCCTAAGATCACCGCACCCGCGGTCATGCGTGGCTTTTGAGGAATAAGCCATGTGTTTGTTTCATGCAAGATATATATAGTGTTGTCTTCATTTCCTTCCTTGGAACAGCAGATGACCGAGAGCAACTAAGAGAATTCAGCAAGTTCTTCCAAGTTTCATTTGCTAGTTTTACAAGATTCGATTACCCGAATTTAGTTCCGAGTTCGGATTTGAGTTCCTGGCATCAAGAACTTCAAAAGGGTATAATTTTTATGTCTTTTCAGCATGTTTTGAAGTTGACATGTTGGGGAAATTTTGATATGATTGTGAATATATGTTATTTAGATCATAGATGTTATAGAATCGAAAACGTATCGAAGAAATGTCATCATATGCAATTTATATGAATTTCCAGCATATATATGTTGAGCTTATACAAAACTTCAGAGTTTTTTAAGTGAATATAATTGGATTATGAGTTGAGAATGTTATAGTGTTGATATCTGTTGAGATTTGGATTGACCGGTGTTAAGAATCTACGTCGTTATGCCGTCAAATTGTATCGAGATCACGTAGTGATTTGGATATGTGTTGATTTAGATTAGAGATTGATAGATTGTATATCAACATTTCCATTTCAGATTCAGTTTGGCGACCGTGACAGCAATTGTGCGACGAAAGGTATAGTACATGTTTTGTTTGGGGAATCACGACTCAAAGGAGATTACATTTGAGTTTCCCAACCAAAATCACATACTTGTTTTATTGTTTATATCTAGATATGATTATGATTGTTTATAGATTTGTTTATAGAACTTGTATACAAATCTTGCTATGCTTTGTTTACAGATCATGTGGCATTGCATTAGAATGATTATACTTGTTTACAGATTGTGTATTCATGCATTAAGATAGGACAGTCTGGAGATCAGGCAGACTTCTAGACGTTCGGCGATATCACAGCTTAGGGGAAGATCACCATCCCTATTGTAGACGCGGATACAGATCAGGCCGAAGTCTAGGAATAAGACGTACATCACCTCGATTGGGAGGGTAGGTGACAAACAGTGACGTCTTATTAACAACGGAATCCCTAGAGTTCTAGTCGAGTCGCGTCTAGACATGATTAGACTCGCATTGCATGATTATATATGAATGACATTCATATTAGCATGTTTCATGTTTTAGATTGTTTTAATGCATGTATACATGTTTATACTGGGATTTGTTCTCACTGTGTTTTCCGGCTGTTGTTATGTCTGTATGTGTGCATAACAACAGGTGGGGCAGGATCTGGGTCGAGACAGAAATGATTGTGTTAGCGTGGAGATCACGGGCGTAGCAGCTGGACCAGTAGTTATCTTTTATTATGTACTGTCTTTTAATACTGGTTAGTTGAGGACATACAGAATAAGACATGTTTATTATGTTTGTATTTTGTAAATTAAATAAAGATTGATGTTTGTTTAATTACATTTGATTAAATGTAAAAGCGAAAAATTGACCCACGTTTTTAGAATAATGATCCATTTAATCCCAAGAAAAAGAATTAGAGCCCGGGTCCCCACACCTAATCTAGGGATCCCGATCTGAATAAGAACGCAACGTTCTCCCATCTACTTTACCCCAGCTAGATGGTGGTACGTTCTTAGTCCCAGACTTTGGCTGTCTATATCGAAGATCTGCAATAGGAGTCGGTCTTCTCCTCAGTCTATCGACATATATCCAAAAGTCCAGTGACTTGGCGGTTCTGCCATGACGGTTCTGTCAAAGACTAGGCGGTTCTGCAACCTCTAACTCTTGCTTTGCTATAATCAATAGAATAAGCATATCAATATCAAATATTGCAAATATCAAATGCAATAATCATTCAGTATATGATTTTGGGAGGATCAAGTCAATCTAACTCGAGTTGTGCAATCACGAATCAACATTTATTTATACCTGTCTTTATATCAGTCTGACTCTGTCGAAGTCTCGGATTCAAAGCCTGTCAATACTCAATCTGGAAATTATGATAACGAGGAATACAATATCAATATCCCAATCAATCGATAATGGATATAATCAGAACTAAATCACATTCTGTTCCAACGGCATAACTGCACAATTTCAATATACCCAGCAATACAAATCGACCCATATCAATTCCTGCAACTCATGATCAATAAGAATACACATCTGATATCATATCTCAACCCAATCAACTCTGAAATTCTTAACAATTCCATGATCAGTCTATTTTTCAATTTGTCTTTGATTCTACGATGTCTGACATATCAAGAACATCATATATGAATAATATTCGATTTTGACAACATCATAATTTCAAGACATGACAAAACGTAACAAAACTTACGTCCAGTTGTAGCCCGCGTCGATAGGAACACAGTATCGAAGTCGGATTCAAAATCAGACGGACGGATTTCTCACAAAAGGCGTAGGGATTTTTCACTTCTTTCTCGTGTTTCCCTTTCTTCGTTTCTTCTTTTTGTTCTGAGGAATGAAGTTTGATACGTTTATATATATATATTTATATATATATATATATATATATATATATATCAATTGCATGTAAGGGACCCTGTGGCTCAATATACATAATACACCTCTCGCGCATATGCGCGACCTTCCTCGGGGCATATGCGCGAGACATAATGTCTCGGTGCGTATCCTTCACGGCAGCTCGTGCATATGCGCGCCACATCTCCGCGCATATGCGCGAGGCCTTTGCTCATTTTTCCCAACTCTCGGGTACCCTCGCGCATGTGCGCCGATACACGTCACGCATATGCGCGAGGGGTTCTGCCTATTCCACGCATATGCGCCCAATCTGGTCGCGCATATGCGCGAGCCTCATTTCCTCGCACATACATCTTTTCATGCAAAATTCAAACAGTGTCCTGATTAATCCTCTCATAACCATATCCAATTATAACTCAATAATTGCCGATTACTAGGTTAAAATTCTCGGGCATTACACTCAGACTCCCACGTAGCTTCCTCCTCTGAATGGTTGAGCCATTTGAATTTCACTCGTTTAACCAGCTTGTTCCGAAGCTTCTTCTCCTGTCTGTCTAAGATCTGCACTGGTCTGTCCTCATAAGACAGGTTCGGAGTAAGCTGCAACGGCTCAAAGTTCAAGACATGCGAAGGATTTGCCATATACTTCCTCAGCATAGATACGTGGAACACATTGTGTACTCCGGCCAGATTCGGCGGAAGAGTTACACGATAAGCCAGCGTCCCAACTCTGTCGAGGATCTCAAATGGTCCAATGAATCTTGGTCTGAGCTTTCCTTTCTTCCCAAATCGCATGATACCTTTCATAGGTACCACCTTCACAAAGACATGGTAGCCCATGGCAAACTATAGGTCTCTCCTCCTCTGATCCGCATAACTCTTATGTCGACTCTGTGCAGTCCTCATCCTATCGCGGATCTTGACAACTACATCGGCAGCCTGCTGAATAATCTCTGGACCCAACTCTGCTCTCTCCCCTACTTCATCCCAATTAACAGGAGACCTATACTTACGTCCATACAGTGCTTCAAACGGAGCCATACCTATAGATGACTGGAAACTGTTGTTATAGGTGAACTCCACTAATGGCAAGTTCGACTCCCAACTCCCTGAGAAGTCAATAACACAAGCACGGAGAAGATCCTCCAAAATCTGAATAACTCGCTCTGACTGTCCATCTGTCTGCGGATGGAAAGCTGTCCTAAACAACAACTTCGTACCCATGGTTGAATGAAAACTCTTCCAAAACAAGGAAGTGAATCTGGGGTCTCTGTCAGACACGATAGAAATGAGAATGCCATGAAGTCGGACTATCTCTCGGATATACAACTCTGCATACTGAATCATGGTGAAAGTCGTCTTAACAGGCAAGAAGTGAGCTGATTTGGTAAGATGATATACAATCACCCAGATGGAATTTGATCCTCTGACTGACTTCGGCAAACCGGTCACGAAATCCACGGTAACATTCTCCCACTTCCACTCGGGAATAGGAAGAGGCTGAGCAAACCTGCTGGTCTCTGATGCTCCGCTTTCACTAACTGGCAAGTCAGACACTCGGATACAAACCGTCTGATGTCCTTCTTCATTCCCGGCCACCAATACAATAACTGCAGATCTTTGTACATATTTGTACTCCCTGGATGGATAGAGTATGGAGACATGTGGGCCTCTGATAGAATATCTGCTCGGAGAGAATCACTGCTAGGAACCCACATCCTGTCTCGATATCTCCCTATACCGTCGCTCACTGTATACAAGACACTGCCCTTGGCCTTGTCTCTCTGCTTCCACTTTGCCAACTGCTTATCTGCTGACTGACCACTGCGAAAACGGTCTAGAAGAGAGGACTGAATAGTCAAGGTATATAGACAGGGAACTCTACCTCGAGGATAAGTCTCTAGACCAAACCTCTGCATCTCAGTCTGAAGAGGTCTCGAAACTGTCAAATGAGTCATCACTGCGACTTTTCTGCTCAATGCATCCGCAACTACATTAGCTTTACCCGGGTGGTAGCTAATGTCACAGTCATAATCCTTCACAAGCTCCAACCAACGCCTCTGATGCATGTTCAGATGCTTCTGCGTAAAGAAATACTTGAGGCTCTTGTGGTCGGTAAAGATCTGGTACTTCTCTCCATACAAATAATGCCTCCAAATCTTCAAGGCAAAAACTACGGCGGCCAACTCTAAATCATGGGTAGGGTAATTCTTATGGATTTTCAGCTGACGAAAAGCATACGCTATCACCTTCCCATGCTGCATCAATACTGCGCCCAAACCGAGCTTCGAAGCATCGGTATACAACACAAAATCTCGGCCCTGATTGCATGGCCAAAACTGGTGCTGAGATAAGAGCTCGCTTCAAAGTATCTAAGCTCTTCTGACACTACTCGCTCCACACAAATTTAGCATTTATCTTGGTCAATGATGTGAGTGGAACGGAAATAGAGAGGAATCCCTTAATGAACTTCCGATAATATCCTGCTAGCCCAAGAAAACTACGGATCTCTGATGCATTCTGCGGCACAACCCAATCTCTGACTACTACAACCTTCGCTGGGCCTACCTCAATACCACATGCTAGAAACAATATGGCCTAAGAATGCCACCTTCTCTAACCAGAATTCACACTTACTGAACTTTGCGAATAACTTATGCTTCTGCAAGGTCTGCAACACTGTGGTCAGATGTCTGCTGTGATCCTCTTGATTCTTGGAGTAGATGAGAATGTCGTCTATGAATACTATCACAAGCTGGTCAAGATACGGCTGAAATACGCGATTCATGAGATCCATGAAGATCGCTGGCGCATTCGTCAGACCGAACGGCATCACAAGGAACTCGTAGTGGCCATAACGTGTCCTAAAATCAGTCTTGGAAACGTCCGCATCTTTCACCCTCAACTGGTGATAACCGGAACGCAGATCTATCTTGGAGAATAACGAAGCTCCCTGCAACTAGTCAAACAAATCCTCAATCCTCGGAAGTGGGTATTTGTTCTTCACTGTAACCCTGTTCAACTCCCGGTAATCAATGCAAAGCCTCATAGAGCCATCCTTCTTCTTCACAAATAAGACTGGCGCCCCATGGTGAAAAACTCGGGCGAATGAACTCCTTGTCAAGAAGTTCCTGAATCTGCTTCTTAAGCTCTGTCATCTCTGTCGGTGCTAGTCGGTACGGTGCTTTTGAGATCGGAACCGTACCTGGCATAAGCTCGATAGAAAACCTCACTTCTCTCTCAGGTGGCATACCATAGACGTCCTCAGGAAAAACGTCTAAGAAGTCTCTAACAATCGGGGACATCTGCGGCTGACTGACTGGGTGCCTCGGGGATAGATACAAAAGTCGCCAAAAATGCCCGACACCCTCTATGTATGAGCTTCCTAGTTTGGACATAAGGTATAATGCACGGTAAAGGAAAGTACATGTCTGGCTCAAATAAGAACTGCGTCACACCAGGCGATCGGACTAGAACAGATCTCTGCTGGAAGTCGATCAAAACTCTGTTCCATAATAGCCAGTCCATCCCCAGTATTATGTCAAACTCTGACATCAGCAACACGATCAGATCCGCATAAACGAGGTTGCCATGGAGCTCAAGATCTATGTCTCGGATCACATTGGTAGCTGCCATCTCCTCACCAGAAGACAATAATACTGAATAGGCTACATCTAGCCCAGTAGTCTTGACCTTGAGGAAATTAGCAAAGACCTCTGTAATAAATGAGTGAGTGGCCCCTGAATCTATCAAGGCTTTCGTAGCGGAACTAGATATAAAAATTCTCCCTGAAAGGTTGGAACACTAAGCTGAACCCAATAATCACAAGAACTAACTTATAGACATGCAAAGGTCAAAGTTCTTCTAACTAAAATTCCCCAAGTAATACTAAGTAGCGCATGCAATCCTACTGCAATTCTATGTTCAAAATCTTAAACCAAAACATTAAATCCCAAATATAAACTTAAAGCGTAAAGGTACCTGTCATAAGCATGGTCTCCGAGTTCGTCTCCGTAGCATAGAGAGCAAACACTCTGCCTTGGGTAGGCAGATTCCTCTGAGGGCAATGCGGTAGCAAGTGGTCTGGATTGCCACACTTGTAACACTTCCCTGAACAATACATACACGCTCCGGCATGGCGGCGTGTGCACTTAGGGCAGACTGGATGCTCAAACGTCTTCGAGGCTGGGCGTCCCCGCTGCTGCTGCTGGCCTCTGTTTTTGGGTGGGCCGTGTAAAGGCCTCTTATTCTGATGCTGCTGCTGAGGAGGAGGAGGGCGGTGTGGTACTGGAATCGGTCGCTTCCCCTGGCGATCCCTCTCAATGTCACGCTGGTCCTACTCTGCAGCTAGAGCTCTGGAGACGGCAACATCATAAGTAGTAGGGCCAGCCACCCTAACATCACGGCGCAAGATCGGTTGTAGTCCGTCCAGAAAGTGTCTCGACTTTGCTCCAGCATCATTCGCAATTAAGGGCATGAAATGGCAACCCCTCTCAAACTTACGGATGAAATCCGTAACAGTCAGATCTCCCTGCCTCAGGGTCATGAACTCCCTGGTCAACGGGGAACGCACCTCATCAGTAAAATATTTGGAGTAAAATACCTCCATGAAGCGTGTCCAGCTCAGCGTAGCCAAGTTTAGGGCTACTGACGCTCCTTCGCACCATAAGCGGGCATCTCCTCCGAATATATAGGTGGCACATTGTTGCGACTTTGATTGTTCCACTCCCAAGAGCAGGTTGTCCACAACTAGTATAATTCGGTGAGTCCGAATATCGTATCCACAGAGAAGCTGAGGTAATTACAAGTTCACTACAATGTCTTTTTGTTTTTGTTTTATTTTTCTTTTAATAGTTTGAATCTTTAATTGTTCAAATTTTAATTTAAGTAGTTGAGATTAAAGGATCCACTCTTGGTATTTTAATAAAGTTAACATTAATGAACATTATTGAAATCCATTTAATAAAATGGTTCCAATATATATTAAATAATCATATTTTTATTATGTTATATATTATTATCTTATAAGTATATAATATATACCAAAACTTGTAAATGTTGTCAAGTATTTATTGTGCTATATATATATTTGTAAACACTAAATTAAGGTTCCCACTTTAAATGGTTGGTAAAACCAAACAAAAATATAAATGGTTCCAAAAAAAGGGGGTTAAAATGTGGCTCAAGTGGTTGTCCTGGTATAACTCCATCCTACTAACACCAGATCCTCAATTATCCAGTTTCTTTGAAGCCCCAATCTGTGCAACTTCTTGGAAGAAACCTGCCGATGACATTGAGTTCATTCGGAATTTAGTGTAACATATAACAACAATAAATCAAAACTCCCACTTATAAGTAGGGTATAATAATACATAAAGAAATAAATATAACATAAACAATAAATAATTATTAAATAATATAAAACATAGATTCTTACCTTTTAATAACCTTATTAACATGCCAAGAGTTTCACCTTTTCATCTCAACTTTGGAAAGTTAGCTACTCATTATTCAAAGTGTAAAACTTTGAATATGAATTTAACATGCTAATTATATTTAAATGATGAAATAAAGGGAAAACAAAGAGAGAAATATTATGAACTCAAAGGTGTGTTCATAAAATGAGGGATATCTAAATACATTACAATGCACCCCTATTTATAGACAAATTTGGGGAGACAACCAAAAATAAAATATTATTTTTTACACATTAGTCTTCATTGGTGTTCCAAGAAATTAATATTTTAATACACATCACTTTTGAAAATCTTCCCTTCCGAATTTTCTTCTCCACATAAAGACAAACATGTAGATATCTGAGTTGTTTGAATTGTGGTATTTTTTTTTAACCATTTGACCAAGTAATTTGAGAGATATGGTCAAGATACTAAAGGATGGTAAAACTGCCACTTCTTTGGTTAGTTTAATTGTTGCTTAATTTGATCCCATTTGTGAGAAGATTTTTATCTCATGCTTGCCACCAATATTGTAGATATTAACATCAACTTTCTACAGATCCAAGAATCATCTTAATCACATTTGCAACGCCAAGTTTATTTTTGTTTTATCGAACCTGTAAAAAAATAGTAAAAACTTATAATTACACAACAACTTATATTTTATATAATTTATTATAAAACATATAATATTTAAACATTTAATAAAACAAAAACTATATATTTATATTATAAAAAATTTAATTAATATACAATTTTTTATCTTTATCACACTCTTCAACCAGCTTATTGCTAGTCCCTAGCAATTTAAGCGTTAATAACAACACAAAACATATTGAATAATTTAAATAGAAATGTAATCAGAACTATCCAAGTGTTTAAATTAAATTTGAAAACTGTCAAAGTTATATCAAGATCATTATAATTATAATTTATGAAATAATCTGAACTGATCAATTCAAAGCTTATTTTCAGGTAGTTAAATGTACATGGCCTTCAGAAATTCCTAGTAAGAGTCTCAACTCCAAATTCTCACAGGTTAATAAGTGTTTCAATTTATGAGAATGATTTCTCTCATAGAGTTGGAATACAGATAAATGCTCAGAAAAATGGTTTACAGAATGCAGACAGACAAACGAGCCAAACTAATTAAAAGATAGGAAATCTATTGATTTAAAATCCAGTTGTTCTTATTATATATTTTTTACCTGATTTTTTTTACATCATGAAATTAGATTAAGTTTATGCTTCTTGACCACATATTTATTGAATTTGTACAATGTATTTCTCTTTTTTTCTTTTTTTTTTTCATTTGTATTTTTATGAGAGATAAATTGGTCGCATCATGTAACTTAAAAATTACATAGATCTTCAACATCTTTTTTTTTTCTTTTTTTTCCAGGAAATATCAATTTTTTTTTTTCAAAATAGAACACAAGATCTAAACAATAGATAGCCTCTATGATGATCGATAAAGGCTCGCAAGCTGTTTTCTCAATCCTCTCCACTCATTTCCAAAATATGTGTGAGTTTATAAATTTTAGGCACTCTTATCAGATATATCTTGGGCCATATACTTTAATAACTGATTTTATCACATTGGTTAATCATTCAAAAAGATTTCATAAATCATATTTTTATAGTGGTCAAAATATTAAAATTGACTTTTTTTTCAAATAAAAATTTAAACATTCTTAGATAGATTATTACAATTTCTAATCTAAACCTTTCAATCATGTAATGTATGATATTTTTGCAAAAATTACTAAGATACAAACAATAAACATTTTTAATTTTAAAATAATTTTTTCTAAAAAAAATTTTAAGTTTGTTCTCCCTCTAATCAGAATATGACATTGTCCCTAATGTCAAAATAACTATTAATAAAGAGTACATAATGAAAGAGATATCACCTGAAATTTTATTGAAGATAACAAACTGAAACAAACGCAAACCAATCCACGATTTTTGAATCAATTATCCAACTTTCTTTTCTTACTGCTTGATTGCGACCAATTGATATTTTTTTATCATCGGATCAGGCTTTTGAACAAAAGCTTCCAAATCATCAATTAATTGGTCGGCAGTCGAAGCACAGATGAGCATCCATCGTGAATGTTCTGAAATGAAATTCTGTTCCACAGCTTTATCAAGAAATGTCAACAAACTGTCATAATAATTATTGATATTCAACAAGCCCTCAGGTTTATTATGGATATTAAGTTGTGCCCTAGAAACAGTGTGAAAAATTTCTTCTAATGTACCAAAACCACCGGTAGTGCGATAAAAGTATCAGAATTTTCAATAATTTTGGTGCTCTATCATACATAGAAGAAACTTTTAATTCCTCCCCAATCGTAACACCTGTAATATTTCTTCAGCTAAAGCTGTAGGAATAATACCTAAAACCTGACTACCTCCAAGATGAGAAGATGTTGAAACAGATCTCATTAACCCAATATTACCTCCACCATATACCAAGTGAATTTTTCTCTCAGCCAATATCTTTTCAAGTTTATTCGCTTCTTCTACAAATACTTCATTTTTTCAAAAACTCGACCAACAAAATTGTGGGGACCCGGACGCTAATTCATTCCTTAATTGTCTTTAGGAATATTTCAAACAATTATAATAAACATGTTCTAAATTTTTATTTTTTTTAAAATACAAAGCGGAAACATAATGTAATTAACGTCAAATCACATATTAAACATAAACATACAATTATCTACAATAATTCAACTAGGTTCAACTACATATCAGTACTGAATCCTAAGTTACTTCTGAAGCCCGGATCTCCACACTATCTAGTCCAGCCTCGTTCTTTTTTTGACCGTGATCCAATCCCACCTGTTGTCATGCACACATATATTCATAATGTATAGATGCAGCCAGATAATTCCGGTGAGAATTATATGCCCAGTATAAATCATGTATAGATGCAGTCATATAAATCATATAAGAGCACATAACAGACATTCATAACCTGTATGAAAATCGGAACATGAATCAATTATTCATAACATGTAACATAATCAGAAACATGAATCACTATCAAGAATAATTCCTATTCTAAATATGTACCATCATCAGGAACATAAATTGGCATGTACCATATTCAGGAACATAAATCAACATCAATCAATATAACACGATATAACTGTCATTCTGTAAGGCTCGAGATTATTAGTTTTTATTGACGTACGACTCAGAGAATATGAGAATACATGTCATAAGATGAAAGTACAAAATATTTCATGTATGAGAGGCCGCACCCGCGCTTAGAACAAGAGTGAACCCGCGGTCATAGATTGTGGATTTTAGCAAGAAAAATCGAAGCCACACCGCCCCCGCGGTGCTAGGAGACACCGCACCCGCGGTGGATGTCCAGTAGGGTACCTAAATTTGACATTGCGAGACCGCACCGCAAGTAGACCGCACCCGCGGTGACAAGACCGCACCCGCGGTCTTTCAGGGGCCGCACTCGCGGTCTTCACTTTTAAAAATTAAAAGGCATGCCGAAAGCATAGCGCACCCGCGGTGCTAACGTGACCGCACCCGCGGTGCTGCATGCGAGAAATCCACCATCTCTTCTTGACTTGACACATGGCACATATATATATAGATTTGAGCTGAATCTTCATTCTCTTCATTCCAGCAACCGACGACCGAGAGCTCCTTAGAAATTCCTCACATTTCTTCAAAGTTTGAGGTAAGATTTCTTGAGATTGAGCTATTCAAATTTTATACCAAATAGAGATTATTGATCCTTGCATCGAGAGCTTTAAAGTGATGTAAGTTTCATTCAATTCCTGCATGATTTGAGATATGAGTGTTGGAGAAACTTTAATACGCTCATAGATATGTGTTCTTAAGATGATTATGAGTGTATATTCGAAACCGGGACGAAGAATTGATATCGAACTCAATTGTTATGATTTTCAGCATATTCTTGATTGAGCATGTTCAGATTTTAGAACTTGGAATGTACTATGATGCTGATTTTGAGTTGAGATTGATGAATATCTGATATATGTTAAGAGTTGATCATGTTATGTTGAGAACTGAGTGATCGGTATTGAGAAATTACGCCGTTATACCGCTGAATTATATCAGAATCAATTACTGAATTGTATATTGAGTAGGAATTGAAAGAAGATATATCAACATTGTCATTTCAGATTTGGATTGACAGATTCGATACCAACTTGAGACTTCGATTTCTTCCAACGACAAGAAAGGTATAATACATGTCTTGTTTGGGGAGATATAACTCAAATGAGATTACATTTGAGTTTCCCAACCAAAACCACATACGAGATTTATTGTTTATCTTGAATTATGATTGTGATTTGTTTATAGAATTGTATTCAAATCTTTTGAGATGTTTATGCATTGTTTACAGATTGTTATGCATTGCATTTAAGATAGGGAGTCTTGACAGAAACAGTCAAACTTCTAGATGTTCGGTGATATCACAGCTTAGGAGAAGATTCGTCTCCTATTGTAGATGTGGATACAGATCAGGCCGAAGTCTAGGAATAAGACGTACCGTCACCCCGATTGGGAGGGTAGGTGATAGATCGTCTTATTCACACCGGGATCCCTAGAGTTCTAGTCGAGTCGAGTCCAGACATGGTTTGATTCGCATTGCATTGCATGTTTATATGGATGACATTCATTATAGCATGTTTCATGTTTAGCTTGATATATGCATGTATACATGTTTATACTGGGATTTTTTCTCACCGGAGTTTCCGGCTGTTGTTATGTCTTTATGTGTGCATAACAACAGGTGGGGCAGGATCTGGTTCGAGACAGAGACGAGATTGATATAGCGTGGAGACTACGGGCGCAGCAGAGGACTAGTGGTTTTTGGTAGACTTGGACTATTTGTATTTGGTATTGTATTAAACACTAGTTGAATTTATGTATTAGAACACGACATGGTTGTATGTTGTAAAATAAATAAAGACTTTACGTTTGTTTATATAACATTAGAATGAATGTTGAAAAGCGAAAATTTGACCGACTTTTTTTAATATTAATGATCCATTTAATCCCAAAGAAAAGAGTTAGAGCCCGGGTCCCCACAACAGGTGGTATCAGAGCGATAGATCCTTTAGAGTGAGATAAGATAGAATGAGCGGGGTAGATCGAGTCTTCTTCCTTGCTTTATGATGTGCTAGCATGATTTATTGCTTTCATTATTGCATGTTGTATTGTTATCTGCCTTGTATTACAGCATGTATTAGTCAAGACTGAATCAGAACCGATTCTGGATCAGAGGTAAATAATCAGAGGAGGGCTGAGACAGTTTGTATAGCTTGTATACTAATTTGTTGAATAGCAGATACATGCCTCCTAGAAGAGCAGCAGTGCCTCTACGACCCACAGCACCAGAACAGGGTAGCACATCCGGGGATCCAATGGACGTTACTGCTACACCCATGGAGACTCTATTAAAACGATTCCAGTCCTTCAGACCACCTACCTTACGGGGTACCGAAAACGCAATTGAATGTGAAAGCTGGTTGGAGGATATCGAGATGTTATTCGAGTCCTTAGAATACAGTGACGAGAAACGAGTAAAACTCATTGGCCATCAACTGCAATACGTGGCTAAGAATTGGTGGTTGAACATTAAAAGAGCATTGGAACAACGTGGCACGGAGATTACATGGAAAGTGTTCAAAGCAGAGTTCTATCAGCGAGTCTTTCCTATATCCTACCGTAAAGATAAAGGAGCTGAGTTTGCAAACTTAAGGCAAGGGCAACTGAACATCGAAGAGTACGTCGCTAAATTCTCTTCTTTGCTTCGTTTTGCACCCCATGTTTCAGGTAGCGATGAGGCCGTAGCGGATCAGTTTATAAACGGCTTAAATCCCGATATCTTTACCTTGGTAAATACTGGAAGACCCAACAATTTCGCTGAGGCCTTGAACCGTGCCAAAGGAGCAGAAGCAGGATTGATTAGGCAGCGGAGTATTCCGTATGTGGCCCCGAGTCCGAGACCACCACTACCTCCAGTACAACCTCATCTTAGATTCGATAGCGGCGGTAGTAGCAGCGGGCGAAAGGATCAGTTGAAAGCAAAAGGAAGCAGTTCAAAAGACCTGGGAGCAGTTCGTCAAGCTCCAGTGGATCCAGGCAGAGTGGTTTTGATCAGAGTACCAGGTACACGGGTGTATATTGCAGTTCTTGTGGTGGCAGGCATGCCACAGAGCAGTGTCAGGGTGTAGGGGGCAGATGTAACATATGTAGACAACAGGGGCATTTCGCCAAAGTGTGTCCCCAGAGAAGCTCACAGAGATTTCAAGGTTCAGGATCATCTGCATCCGTAGCTCAGCCTGAGAGGCAAGCTTCATCTGTTCACTCCTTTCAGCCACCACAGACACAGACGCAGCCCAGAGGCAGAGGTAGCCAGACTGTGAGCCAACCTCCTCGACAACAGGCTCAGGTATTTGCATTGACAGAAGAGCAAGCACAGGATGCCCCGGATGATGTCATAGCAGGTAACTGTTCCCTCTGCGGTTATTCTGCTTATATATTGATAGATACGGGTGCATCGCATACATTCATCTCAGAACGATTTGCATTATTGCATTCCCTGCCTGTTGAGACTTTGTCGGATGTAGTGTCTATTACTTCTCCGTTGGGAAGTGGTTTGATAGCTGTGACTACGGTTAGACATTGCATCTTAAAATTTGAGGGTCATGAAATTGATCTAGATTGCATAGTACTTGGGTTAGATGATTTTTATTGCATTGTTGGGATTGACATGTTAACTAAGTACAGAGCCACCGTGGATTGTTTCCACAAGATTGTCAGATTCAGACCAGAAATGGCAGAAGAGTGGAAATTCTACGGGAAGGGTTTCAGATCTCGGATTCCCTTGATTTCGGCTTTGACTATGAATAGATTGTTGCAGAGAGGAGCAGATGGGTTCCTTGTTTATGCTGTAGATGTACAGAAGTCGAGCCCGACATTGGCAGATTTGCCAGTAGTACGGGAGTTTGTAGATGTGTTTCCAGAGGAGATCCCAGGATTACCTCCAGTGCGAGAGGTAGATTTTATCATAGATCTTATGCCAGGTACTGTCCCTATATCCCGAGCCCCGTATAGGATGGCGCCTGTTGAACTGAAAGAACTGAAAGCACAGTTGGAAGATCTTCTAGCCAAGGGATATATCCGACCTAGTGTATCTCCTTGGGGCGCACCAGTGCTCTTTGTGTGGAAGAAAGATGGATCGATGCGATTGTGTATAGATTATCGGCAATTGAACAAAGCGACAGTGAAGAATAAATATCCATTGCCGCGCATCGACAATCTATTTGATTAATTACAAGGATCCTCTGTTTATTCCAAGATAGATTTGAGATCTGGATATCATCAGCTCAGAGTTCGAGATGTAGACATAACGAAGACAGCATTTCGAACCAGGTATGGACATTAGGAGTTTATTGTCATGCCTTTTTGTTTAATAAATTCTCCAGCGGTATTTATGAGCTTGATGAATCAAATCTTTCAGAGGTATTTGGATGATTTTGTGATTGTATTTATCGATGATATTCTGGTGTATTCTAAGAACAGAAATGAGCACACAGAGCATCTCAGAATTGTATTGCAGACATTGAGGAATGAGATATTGTATGCTAAATTGTCAAAGTGCGAGTTTTGGTTAAATCGAGTTGTCTTTTTGGGGCATATCATATCTGGGGATGGTATTGCTGTGGATCCAAGTAAAGTAGAAGCTGTGATCAATTGGCCGAGACCAACTTCTGTACCAGATATACGCAACTTCATGGGTCTGGCGGGATATTATAGACGATTTATTAAAGATTTCTCCAGTATTGCGAAGCCAATCACCCAGTTGACACAAAAGAATGCGCCATTCATATGGTCTGAGGATTGTGAGTCTAGCTTTGTGGAATTAAAGAAGAAGCTGACTAGTGCTCCAGTATTGACAATTCCTTCAGGTATGGGTGAGTTCGTTGTATATTGTAATGCCTCTCACAGAGGTTTGGGATGTGTTCTTATGCAGCAAGGTCATGTGGTCGCATATGCCTCGAGACAACTGAAGCCACATGAAGTTCGATACCCCATTCACGATCTTGAATTGGCGGCTATTGTATTTGCATTGAAGATCTGGCGTCACTATCTCTATGGCGAGAAATTCGAGATCTACTCCGATCACAAAAGCCTGAAGTATCTATTTTCGCAATCCGAACTGAATATGCGGCAGCGTAGATGGCTTGATCTCCTGAAAGACTTTGATTGCGAGATCAAATATTATCAAGGAAAGTCAAATGCAGCAGCGGACGCCTTGAGTCGAAAGGTTTGTTCCTTATCCTTATCGACGATAGGTGTTACAAAGTTAGTTGAAAATTGCTGTTTGTCTGGATTAGAATTTGGTACAGATAGTAGGCCACTACGACTTGCTTCCATTCATATTGAACCTGAGTTAATTTGGAGGATTAAAGAAGCACAAAGAATGGATCAGAATGTGCAAAGATCGACTCAAATGGTCAGATCAGGTCATTTGTCAGAATATCAGGTACGTGAGCATGTTTTGTACGTCAATAACCGTCTCGTAGTGCCAGATGTTTCAGACTTGAGGCATCAGATTATGTCCGAAGCGCACTGTAGTCGGTTTAGCATTCACCCTGGTGGCCGAAAGATGTACAATGACTTGAAGACGCAGTTCTGGTGGAAGCAGATGAAGTCAGATATCGCCGAATTTGTGTCAAAATGTTTGAATTGCCAATAGGTGAAGGCCGAGAGGAAAAAGCCCGGAGGTTTACTTCAAAGTTTTGCTATTCCAGAATGGAAATGGGATCACATTTCCATGGATTTCGTGACGAAGTTACCTCGATCATCTAAAGGCTGTGTGCGATTTGGGTCATTATTGACAGATTGACCAATCAGCTTGCTTCATTCCGTACAAAATGACGTATCGACATGATCAGATGGCGGAGATATATGTCCGAGAGGTAGTTAGATTACATGGTGTGCCGAAGTCTATTGTATCAGATCGTGATCCACGATTCACTTCACACTTCTGGCACAGTTTACAGCAGGCCTTAGGTACGACATTACACCTGAGTACTGCTTATCATCCTCAGACAGACGGACAGTCAGAGCGGACTATCCAGACTCTAGAGGATATGTTGAGAGCCGTAGTGCTAGATTTTGGCACTAGTTGGCAAGATTCCCTACCTCTTTGTGAATTCTCTTACAATAATAGCTATCAGACAAGCATCGAGATGGCACCGTTTGAAGCTTTATATGGCAAGAAGTGCAGATCTCCGCTATACTGGGATGACATCTCAGAGGTACCAGAACTTGGGCCAGATATGATCCGTGACATGACTGAGAAGATAAAAGTCATTCAGAAGAGAATGAAGACGGCACAAGATAGGCAAGCCAAATACGCCAATGTCAGACGTAGACCGTTGGTATTTGAGCAAGGAGACCGAGTATTTTTAAAGATTTCCCCATTCAGAGGCGTTTTCAGATTTGGTAAGCGTGGAAAATTGTCTCCTAGATACGTCGGTCCTTACGAGATCTTAGAGAAGATTGGCGACCGAGCCTATAGACTTGCTCTTCCTCCTTCGTTATCCGGGATACATGATGTCTTTCATGTGTCAATGTTGCGTAAGTATATGCCAGATATTTCTCATGTCATTCAGCCTGACGAAGCTGAGCTCGATCAGACCTTGAGCTATGTTGAACAACCGATACAAATTCTTGATCGGAAATAAAAGAAGCTGAGCACGAAGACTATTCCGTTAGTGAAAGTCCAATGTAGTCGTCATGGCATCGAGGAAGCGACTTGGGAAACAGAAGCGTATATGCGACAAAACTATCCCGAACTATTTACATGACGTAAGTAAATTTTCAGTATTGATTATATTACTTGTCATGTATGTTTGATAATTGCCTACGATTTCGAGGGCGAAATCATTTCTTAGAGGGGGAGAAATGTAAGGCTCGAGATTATTAGTTTTTATTGACGCACGACTCGGAGGATATGAGAATGCATGTCATAAGATGAAAGTACAAAATATTTCATGTATGAGAGGCCGCACCCGCGCTTAGAACAAGAGTGCATCCACGGTCATAGATTGTGGATTTTAGCAAGAAAAATCGAAGCCACACCGCCCCCGCGGTGCTAGGAGACACCGCACCCGCGGTGGATGTCCAGTAGGGTACCTAAATTTGACATTGCGAGACCGCACCCGCGGTGCAAGTAGACCGCACCCGCGGTGACAAGACCGCACCCGCGGTCTTGCAGGGGCCGCACCCACGGTCGTCACTTCTAAAAATTAAAAGGCATGCCGAAAGCATAGCGCACCCGCGGTGCTAACGTGACCGCACCCGCGGTGCTGCATGCGAGAAATCCACCATCTCTTCTTGACTTGACACATGGCACATATATATATAGATTTGAGCTGAATCTTCATTCTCTTCATTCCAGCAACCGACGACCGAGAGCTCCTTAGAAATTCCTCACATTTCTTCAAAGTTTGAGGTAAGATTTCTTGAGATTGAGCTATTCAAATTTTATACCAAATAGAGATTATTGATCCTTGCATCGAGAGCTTTAAAGTGATGTAAGTTTCATTCAATTCCTGCATGATTTGAGATATGAGTGTTGGAGAAACTTTAATACGCTCATAGATATGTGTTCTTAAGATGATTATGAGTGTATATTCGAAACCGGGACGAAGAATTGATAACGAACTCAATTGTTATGATTTTCAGCATATTCTTGATCGAGCATGTTTAGATTTTAGAACTTGGAATGTACTATGATGCTGATTTTGAGTTGAGATTGATGAATATCTGATATATGTTAAGAGTTGATCATGTTATGTTGAGAATTGAGTGATCGGTATTGAGAAATTACGCCGTTATACCGCTGAATTATATCAGAATCAATTACTGAATTGTATATTGAGTTAGGAATTGATAGAAGATATATCAACATTGTCATTTCAGATTTGGATTGACAGATTCGATACCAACTTGAGACTTCGATTTCTTCCAACGACAAGAAAGGTATAATACATGTCTTGTTTGGGGAGATATAACTCAAATGAGATTAAATTTGAGTTTCCCTACCAAAACCACATACGAGATTTATTGTTTATCTTGAATTATGATTGTGATTTGTTTATAGAATTTTATTCAAATCTTTTGAGATGTTTATGCATTGTTTACAGATTGTTATGCATTGCATTTAAGATAGGGAGTCTTGACAGAAACAGTCAAACTTCTAGATGTTCGGTGATATCACAGCTTAGGAGAAGATTCATCTCCTATTGTAGATGTGGATACAGATCAGGCCGAAGTCTAGGAATAAGACGTACCGTCACCCCGATTGGGAGGGTAGGTGATAGATCGTCTTATTCACACCGAGATCCCTAGAGTTCTAGTCGAGTCGAGTCCAGACATGGTTTGATTCGCATTGCATTGCATGTTTATATGGATGACATTCATTATAGCATGTTTCATGTTTAGCTTGATATATGCATGTATACATGTTTATACTGGGATTTGTTCTCACCGGAGTTTCCGGCTGTTGTTATGTCTGTATGTGTGCATAACAACAGGTGGGGCAGGATCTGGGTCGAGACAGAGACGAGATTGATTTAGCATGGAGACTACGGGCGCAGCAGAGGACTAGTGGTTTTTGGTAGACTTGGACTATTTGTATTTGGTATTGTATTAAACACTAGTTGAATTTATGTATTAGAACACGACATGGTTGTATGTTGTAAAATAAATAAAGACTTTACGTTTGTTTATATAACATTAGAATGAATGTTGAAAAGAGAAAATTTGACCCACTTTTTTTAATATTAATGATCCATTTAATCCCAAAGAAAAGAGTTAGAGCCCGGGTCCCCACACATTCAGACTCGTGACTCTATGTTTTAGACTAGACTCAATCCTAGCCTAGGGATCCCGATTTCCAGATGTGGTGTTCCTATATCGAATTCCGTAATAGAAGGAACAATGATTCTATTTACTCGATATAACCATATATGGTGTTCCTATATCGAATTCCGTAATAGAAGAAATTCCAATTCTATTTACTCGATATAACCAAACATCCGGTGTCCTGACCTAACCGTCATGGACTGTAGTTTTATCGCTAAGATCCTATCTTGAGACATCGTGCAATATGCCCGTGGACGATCCCGCCACTATCAGGCACTTCCGTCCCAAGATTTCTACACTATCTTGTGGCATCGTGCAATGTGCCCGTGGCGATCCCGTCACTATCAGGTACTTCTGTCACAAGATCATTCGACTAATACCTGCTATCTATAAATCAAGGAAACAAGCATTTTCAATTCATTCATTGCAAATATCTATGCAATAAAATAAAGTATGTGATTTAGGGAAACTCGAGCCAAACCTCACTCGAGTTGTGCAATCCCAACTCCACATTAATTTATACCTTTATCTTCTCGCTCAGAAGAAGAAAAAGAAGAAGTCCCGACTCTATCTCGGTCCATTCCCAATCTGGTAGTAACAATACCGAATAGATATAATATCAATAAACAACTCAATTAAGAACCTATTCTGATCAATACTCAAATCAAAACACATAATCTGATCAATGTCAATGGAGATACAATCTAATTCATATCGACGATATCACGATATAATCGAAATGACTACTGAATCTGATCAATATCAATTAACTGATGTTTTGACGGTATAACAATACAGTCTCGATAACCCCTTTAGTCCCAACATCACAGATATAATACCAGACTTTGTAAACAGTATCAGTATAACTCATAATCTCAATGATAATACAATTATGATATCGAATCTCAATCAAATCGACTCCGAAAATCATAACAAATACATAATCAGTCTGTTCCTCAATCTGACTTCGATTCTATGATGTCTAAGATGACACGAACATCATATATGAATCCTATTCAATTTTGACAATATCATAATTTCAAAACATGTCAAAACATAGCAAAACTTACGTCCAGTTGTAGCCTACGTTGATAGTAACACGATACCGTACTCGGATTCAAAATCAGACGGGCGGATTGAATTAAAAAGGCGTAAGGATTTAGAGCTTCCTTCCTCGGTTCTCTCTTCAATTCTGAGAAATGAAATGCAATTCAGATATATATGTATATATATATATATATATCGTGCATGTTCAAGGGGCAAGTGGCATATTCTCGTTCTGCATGCCGCGCGCATATGCGCGCCCAAGAACCGCGCATATGCGCCGGAAGCACTGTCCGGCTACTGGACTACGTCAATCTCGCGCAAATGCGCCGAGCCTTCTGTCCGTCACGCGCATGTGCGCCATCTCCGTCGCGTATATGCGCCGAACTCTCTGGAGTTCTCCCTCGGCATTTCACCCCCCTCGCGCATATGCACGCCCTGTCTCGCGCATATGCACGAGAGGTTCTGGATATTCCGCGCATGTGCGCGCTTACACGCCGTGCATGTGAGCGAATGCACACCCTCGCACATATATTTCGCGTATTTTCTCGTCTTTCCCGGTCTAATCCTTTCCGTCCATATTTACCCTAATTAATCACTAAATCATTTCAGATTAATTTCAGATTACGGTAAATATACCAAAATCATTTCAGATTACGGTAATCAAATTCTCGGGCCTTACATTTCTCCCCCCCTTAGATCGGATTTCGTCCCCGAAATCACAGGCAATCAAATCAGGTAAAGAACGAAAATGTATAATAGAATCAGTCATAATTCTTTGCAGTGTAATAACTCTTAACATCGCTACCTCATATCAGACTCAGTCTTCCAGGTAGCCTCTTCGATGCCCTAATTATTGTACTGTACTTCCAACAACGGAATATTCTTCATCCAGAATATAATACTGGCTATACAACATCCGTATATACCCATCACTAGCTCCTAACAACTCAATCTCGGCCTCAAATACCAGCAGTCATCGCCCGACGTTGCTATATTTCATATCAATTTCCAAGCTATCTTCATTTGCTTCTGAATCAGTTTCATTTTCTTTATCAGATCTCTGATCCTATCAAATCCAATCTCAGGCATCACCGCAGTATCATTCCCATACAAAGGAAATCCGCAGTTCTCACTGTACAATATCTTGACTAAAGCTATCTCGATACTCATCTAATAGCTATTATTGTACAATAATTCATAAAGTGACAAGACATCAGGTCATTAGTGCTAAAATCCAGCACTACAATTCCTGGATATCCTCCAGTATCTAGATAGTTCGCTCCGACTATCCTTCAATCTGTAAACCATAGATGAAAAATCATGCTATACATTTTGCCAAAAATACAAAATCAACCAAAAATACTGGTATAATATAATCAATTCTGGCATTTATTACCATCAAACCTCTGTTTCTGATATACCTCTAAGTCGTCTGGTCATATTTGTACGTCATCCTGTACAATATAACATAGGCAGATTTGAACAATCGTTCAATCATGACCACATACTGGTACAATCTTGGCAAGATTTCGGTAATTCCATCACCAGATTCATAGAAATGTACTCACATTTCTATTTAGGAATCAATAATTTGTATAACCAATCCCCTGGTTTTTATCTTTCTGTTTTGATCAGTTGGCGATTTAGACATTTCCATACAAATTCTGACATCCCTGATTTCATTTGTTTACATCAAAACTGTCCATTCGAATTATCACACATTTCATGTTACCAGAATAATACTGAATCTACTACTGTGTGCATCTGACATTACCTGTCATTTCAAATTCGAATATCTGACACAAACAAATCAGCTAATAGTATAAATTAAAGAAAAATACCTACCTGGTATTCGGTTCTGACTATCAAAATCAAGTTCTGAACAGTCTGATCAAACTTCTGAACTGCTTTAATCTTCAAAATCAGTTCTGACTCGACTGAATTGTATATAAGCTCAACGGTTCATAACAATCGGTGTCAAACACGGACATTAGAATGATAATAATATCGGATCAGATTCAAAATATCAATACGCAATACTGATCTAATAACTGCATAGAGCGCAATTTCTGACATTTCGAAAATTCTGCCATATTCAATGTCGTTCTCAGCCACTGATCACGGTCTCACTGTGCTACAATTAATCAGTATACTATCTTCAGATATCACAGACTCTGAATACAATCTGTTACAATCCCGATTCATATCCGAACAATTCTGTATACAACAATCTCAGTTTTCAGAACACTCAATACCATTTCAACTGTTCAATTCAATCAATCATATGCTGCGAATATATCAAAATGTCATAGATAAACCGAACATAAAATCATCAGAACACTTCCGAGCATAGGATTTATCAACCTCTAAATGGAACTGAAGTATTTTACATAGAACATATAATCAGATGTAACTCTAACTCTTCAGGCAATAAATCTTTCAACTGATATCTCAATTCTCTCAATTCAATCAGTATCAGTCTATAAGAAATTCTAAAATGAAACCAATACCTGGAATCAAATCAAGGCTGAAATCACTCTCCCTGATACAAGACAAACCTGAAATCTCATCTACAAGACTATAACAAACTTCCTACTACTAGTAAATCAATCCTTGATAGGCTCCACTTCAGTAATCAACGAACATAAAGGAATAACTCCATTCCTTTCGATAATCATCGAATCGGACCCAATACGGATATCAAGTTGGCCATTTCAGGTTCGAATCTTACCATCTCCAGGCAAGAATCTAAAATAGCTCCGTACTTGTTCGATATATCAATATCCATCATGCAGTCATCATGAGACGATATAAGTAAAATATAGTCTAATTCAATCTCATTCTCAACTTACAACAGTATATCATATATCACAGAATATCACTGATATCAATTCTTTCCCCAAAAGGTATAAAAATCAATACTACCGTAATACAGACCCAACAGGTACAACATATATCAATGCAACTCAGTCGAAGATAATCGTAGTAAATGTATTAGTATATATCAATACATATGCAATATAATCATAAAAGAGCAGTACCTGTCGCGCTATATCATCAAGTGTGTCCTGGGTGTGGGGACCCGGACGCTAATCATCTTCTTAATCATCGTTGGGATTTAATTATCAGTTCTGATAAACAGGGTCTAAAAAAAAATTTTCTTTTTAAAATATAAATGCGGAAGGTAATGGAATCTAATTAATATACATCTCTGTATAACAACTACAAGTCAAAAGAAAAGTACAATACTGTACAACCTCAGTCTAAGGTTTAGTTACTAAGTTCAAGTAATAAAACAAGTCTACAGTAAGTCCGGAATCACCACGCTATCTAATCCAGCCTCTTTCTCATCCTGACCCTGATCCAGCCCCACCTGTTGTCATGCACACATACAAAACAAGACAACAGCCGGATAACTCCGGTGAGAATAAATCCCAGTATAAAACATGGTAAGCATGTACAGAAACAATCTAAATCGTAACACATGCTATCATAAACATATTCAAGGATACTGGATTTCATAATCTATGAAATCAAATCCAAATAAGCATGCAATTCAATCTAGATAAACATGCAATTTAAATCAAATCATATAACATGCTATCATAACTGAAAGCAATAAACACGGGTTTCATAGTCTATGAAACCACATCTATAAACACATGCAATTCTGGTCAAATCATGTCTAGACTCGACTCAATTCTAACTCTAGGGATCCCGGTGTGAATAAGACGTCACTGTCTGTTACCTACTCTCCCAGTCGGGGTAACGTACGTCTTATTCCTAGACTTCAGTCATATCTGTATCGAATAATCTACAATCGGAGGATGTCTGCTCCTATGTAACGATACACCGAACGTCTAGTTTTGGCAAATCTGCCAATATCTCTTATCTCAGGACTCGAATATAAATCAATAAACAAAATATTACATAATCAATGTAATAACAATCTAGTATGTGATTTAGGGAAACTCGTATCAAGTCTGAATCGAGTTGTGCAATCCCGTGACCACATGAATTATACCTTTGTCGTCCCGGTCTGACGAAGACGAAGTCTCGAAGTCAAATCTGTCCATATCCAATCTGAAAAGACAATATCGAATACATAGTATCAATGACTAACTCAATTCACAATCTGTTCTGATCAATACTCAATTCCGTACATAATCTGATCAATATCTGAACACTATCCAATCTGACTCATATCAATGATATCACAATATAATCGAATTCATATCTGAATCTGAACAATCTAATTTAACTGATGTTTCGACGGCATAACAATACTGTCTCGATAACCCCGTCAGTCTAAACATCACATGTATAATATCAAACTTCGTAATCAATAACAATACAAATCTGACATGGAATCTCAGTCAACTCAACTCTGAAATTCATAACAAATACATAAACAATCTGTTCTTCAGTCTGACTTAGATTATACAATATTTACGGTAGCAGAAACATCATATCTGATTCATATACAATTCTGACAACATCATAATTACAAAACATCTCAAAACGTAATAAAACTTATGTCCTTGTGTAGCTCGAGTCGAGAGGAGTTCGATACTGCGTTCGGATTCGAATTCTGATGCACAGATTCTTCGAAATCACAAATCTAAAAGGCGTAAGGGAGAGAAACCACGTGTAACTATCATATATATACTGCATGCAACCGAATAAAACGTGGCATAGTTTTTCTTGTTGCACGTAAGACCGCGGGTGCGGTAACTCAATGAGCGCGGGTGCGCCATGCTCTCGGCAGCACTATCCAAAATCAAGAGCATCGACCGCGGGTGCGGTCTTGGTTGCACCGCAGGTGCGCTGCGTCTAACACCGTGGGTGCGGTGTGGCTACGGAAATTGCACTTCATTTTCTTCACATGCACCGCGGGTGCGGTCGTGCTGGCACTGCGGGTGCGGTCTTGCAACTTCTAAATTTCTAATTTTTTGATCTTTGCAACACCTTATAATCTTGTCTTTTCTTCCCTCAATGTATGTCATGCATTCTCATTTCTTCCGAGTCTCATGTTAACGAAGATTAATAATCTTGGTTTATCAATTCGATAATTCTCGGGCATTACATTTCTCCCCCTCTTAGATCTGAGTTCGTCCTCGCACTCATAAACAATCAATTTAGAGATATACGAGAAGAAATCTATACTAGAGTTTAAATCAAAACTCAACTCCCTGATCCCCATCTGGAATACGAATTCATGAAGTATGCTATCATAATACTTCTTCAAGTAACTCTGACAAAATCAATCTTGCCATGTTGGTTATACAACATCCGTATACACCAATCACAGTTCATAACAACCCAATGCCAATAGTGTTATCCAGTCTGTTTATCCCAATCAAGGACATCTACCATCTTCAGCTTCAAATACCAATCGTCATCATCCGACGTTGGTTTCTTCAATCTGTTCATTCTGAACTATCTTTATCTTCTTTTGAATTTTCTTCAAAAGAAATCTGTAGTATTCACCGTATACTGTCTTGCCTATAATTATCTCATTACCCATCTGATAATCTGATAGTTACTGTCACGCAGTGATAATAAGTCATATCAATTAGTGCTAACATCCAGCATCACAGTTCTCTGGATATCTTCCAATATCTGGATCATACACTCTGATTGTCTGTCAATCTGTGAATAATCTGCAAAATAACTTATGGTATGGTCTGCCATAATTGCAAACTTAATCACAATCACAATCTGATACAATCTATCTCAATATTATGATTACTCTGATCATTTCTTGACATCGATCTTCGTCATTTGGTCCTGTTTGTACATCATCTTGTACAAACTGATAGATATAGATTGAACAATCTATCAATCACAATCATATCATATTTCAATCTGGAGAGAATGGCGGTAATTTCATTATAAAAGCCATAGAAATGTACTCCCATTTCTTTTCAGAAACATACATATCTATGATAATCTTCTGATTTTTGTCTTCATCTGTTGACAATTCGTACCGTTCAGTACAATTTCTGCCAAAATTTCAGTACAACTCTGTCACAACTGACTTAATCTGTCTATACCAAAACTGTCTGTTCGAATATCATACATTCTTAGTCACAAACATGACAACTGAAGTCACTACAGCGCATTTCTGACACTATCTTTGATTTCAGATTCGGTATAAACAAATCAGTTAATAACATAAAGTAAAGAAAAAAAAATACCTACCTGGTATTCGGCTCTGACTATCAATATCAATTCTGTTATACAATTCTGTAATATTCTGACATCACAAGCTAGTCAATTTCATACAAAATACACAATCACATATATGTTACATTCTGATCACATTCTGAACTGCTGTAACTCTCGAATTTAACTCTGATTCGGTTGGAACTGTATATACTCTTACTGGTTCACAATAATTTGCAGCATATACGGATTCAAAATAATAGTAATATCAAATCAGAAACGAAGTATCAATATCCTATACAGATCTAGTGAGTTCAATGAACTCATAAAACAAGGATTTCTGGTAAACATCTTCATATCATTCTGATCAACTGGTATATCTCATCTGCAAATAACATATGCTCCCCAAAACAATATAAGATATCTCAAATACTGATTTAGAGCAATAATTCTCAAGCAGTTCAAAACACAATTATATCAGATAATCTGTCAACTCCTATAATATCAATCTCTGACAACTATGACATTTCTGACTTTCTGATCTGTCTGATATCGGTATCTGATCAGTCACTGATCACAATATCAACTGTCCTCAAAATCAATCTGTATACTAACATCAGATATCATCTATTCTGAATACAATCTTCAAATATTCTATTCAGTCAATCAGATACTGCAAATATATCAAAATTTCATAGATATAATGAGCATAGAATTCATCAGAATATCTCTGAATATACTGACACATGCCAAATAGTATCACAAATCAGATGTACTCGTGGTCGGTACTCTTCTACCGATCTTTCAATTTATTCTGTATCATTCTGTACTGAATCTATCATACAATCAATGTCTGATCTCAATTCAATTCTGAACTCTATCTTTCTGATATAAAGCAATCTGAAATCTTATCTGGCAATATCAGCCAACTCGTACAACACTGGCAGATCTGCCAATATTAGGCTCGATTTCAGTATATCTACTGAATACATAAGGATACCATCTGTTCCTTTCTGTATCAATCGAGTCATAAACAACACAGATATCAAAGGAATTCAAAATCTAGAATCCTTACTGTGAATCTCTACTCATCAGCCATATCTGGTCTGAATCTTATACTTTCCTGACTGGAATCTATCATAGTTCTGTACTTGTTCAGCCTATACATATCAATAATGCGTTCAAATCAGGAACACAAGTACATCATAAGCTATTTCTATTTCCTTCTCATCTTACTGTAGTATACAATATATACAGAAATCTCTGATATCAACACTTCCTCAACAAGCAAGGACATCAATACTACAGTACATACAAACCCAACAGATACAGCATATCTCCATGCACTCAGTCAAAGATATTCTTAACAAATGCATTAGTATATATCAATACATATGCAATAGAATCATAAAGACTAGTACCTGTTGTGAATTCTGAATCTGTGGTTTCAAGTGAACTCTGTTCCCTACGATCTTCGGGAACGCTTCTGGGGACAAACTTTAGCAAAGTGTCCCGGCTGTCCACAAATATTACATCTACCAGTTACTCCCTGGCATTGTTCGGTGGAATGTCTCCCTCCGCAAGTCCTGAAATATACTCCAGTATAACTCGGACTAGAACCACTAGAGCTAGAGGAACCACTTCCCAACTTCTTGAATGCCTTATTTCGAGCTTTCAGCAAATCTTGCTTCCCACTCGTACTGCCGTGATCATATCGAAGAGGGGATTGCTGTGCCTGAAGTGGCTTCACATACAACCTTGTCAATTGTCTAATCAGACTCGCCTCAGCTCTCTTTGCTCTACTCAGGATGTCAGCAAAATGGTAAGGTCGTTGCAAATTCATAAATGCAACTACCTCCGAATTCAGCCCTCTGATGAACTGATTCACTACAGCTTCATCATTTCCAGCTAAATGAGGAGCAAAATGCAATAGAGTAGAGAATTTAGCAATATATTGATCAATATTCAACTGCCCTTGGCTCAAATTCTCAAACTCTGCTTTCTTGTCCTCTCGGTACGAGGTTGAGAAAAACCTTCGATAAAATTCAGTTCTGAATATTTCCCCCGATATCACTGTACCTCTCTGTTCCCACATTCTTCTACTGGTAATCCACCAATTCCTGGCGGCTTCTCGTAACTGGTAAGGTACCATCTTAACTTTCTGTTCATCTGTACAATCAAGTAAGTCGAACAAGATTTCTATATCATCAAACCAGTTCTGACACTCTTCGGATGTCTCAAAACCATTCAGAATCGGCGGCTGTAACAACTGAAATTCTTTCATCTTTTCTTCTAACTGAATTTCTGATACTTCTCTCTGTTCAGACGAAGTACTGCCCTTTTCTGAAATTCTTCGAGGCGGTATATCTGAAAATCAAACAGATTAGTACACAATCTATACAATCTGTCTCAGCCCTCCTCTGATCATATACCTCTGATCCAGACTCAGTTCTGATTCAGGCTTGGTAATTACATGCTGTAATCAACTCAGATAACAACGACATGTAATAGGAAAAGCAATAAATCATGCTAGCACACACAATGTTATTCAACATTGAAACAAATCTCATGCTAGCAATCATATGCAAGGAAGACAATTCAATCTACCCCGCTCATTCTCTACTATCTCATTCTAAAAGATCTATCAATTCTGACTATCTCAATCTAAAGGATCTATCGCTCTGATAATCTAAGTCTCAAGGAACTATCAGCTCTGATACCACCTGTTGTGGGGACCCGGACGCTAATCATCTTCTTAATCATCGTTGGGATTTAATTATCAGTTCTGATAAACAGGGTCTAAAAAAAATTTTCTTTTTAAAATATAAATACGGAAGGTAATGGAATCTAATAATATACATCTCTGTATAACAACTACAAGTCAATAGAAAAGTACAATACTGTACAACCTCAGTCTAAGGTTTAGTTACTAAGTTCAAGTAATAAAACAAGTCTACAGTAAGTCCGGAATCACCACGCTATCTAATCCAGCCTCTTTCTCATCTTGACCCTGATCCAGCCCCACCTGTTGTCATGCACACATACAAAACAAGACAACAGCCGGATAACTCCGATGAGAATAAATCCCAGTATAAAACATGGTAAGCATGTACAGAAACAATCTAAATCGTAACACATGCTATCATAAACATATTCAAGGATACTGGATTTCATAATCTATGAAATCAAATCCAAATAAGCATGCAATTCAATCTAGATAAACATGCAATTTAAATCAAATCATATAACATGCTATCATAACTGAAAGCAATAAACACGGGTTTCATAGTCTATGAAACCACATCTATAAACACATGCAATTCTAGGTCAAATCATGTCTAGACTCGACTCAATTCTAACTCTAGGGATCCCGGTGTGAATAAGACGTCACTGTCTGTTACCTACTCTCCCAGTCGGGGTAACGTACGTCTTATTCCTAGACTTCGGTCATATCTGTATCGAATAATCTACAATCGGAGGATGTCTGCTCCTATGTAACGATACACCGAACGTCTAGTTTTGGCAAATCTGCCAATATCTCCTATCTCAGGACTCGAATATAAATCAATAAACAAAATATTACATAATCAATGTAATAACAATCTAGTATGTGATTTAGGGAAACTCGTATCAAGTCTGAATCGAGTTGTGCAATCCCGTGACCACATGAATTATACCTTTGTCGTCCCGGTCTGACGAAGACGAAGTCTCGAAGTCAAATCTGTCCATATCCAATCTGAAAAGACAATATCGAATACATAGTATCAATGACTAACTCAATTCACAATCTGTTCTGATCAATACTCAATTCCGTACATAATCTGATCAATATCTGAACACTATCCAATCTGACTCATATCAATGATATCACAATATAATCGAATTCATATCTGAATCTGAACAATCTAATTTAACTGATGTTTCGACGGCATAACAATACTGTCTCGATAACCCCGTCAGTCTAAACATCACAGGTATAATATCAAACTTCGTAATCAATAACAATACAAATCTGACATGAAATCTCAGTCAACTCAACTCTGAAATTCATAACAAATACATAAACAATCTGTTCTTCAGTCTGACTTCGATTATACAATATTTACGGTAGCAGAAACGTCATATCTGATTCATATACAATTCTGACAACATCATAATTACAAAACATCTCAAAACGTAATAAAACTTACGTCCTTGTGTAGCTCGAGTCGAGAGGAGTTCGATACTGCGTTCGGATTCGAATTCTGATGCACGGATTCTTCGAAATCACAAATCTAAAAGGCGTAAGGATTTTTCCTCTCCAACCCTCGACCCTTTTCTGAAATTCTGAGAGAAACCACGTGTAACTATCATATATATACTGCATGCAACCGAATAAAACGTGGCATAGTTTTTCTTGTTGCACGTAAGACCGCGGGTGCGGTAACTCAATGAGCGCGGGTGCGCCATGCTCTCGGCAGCACTATCCAAAATCAAGAGCATCGACCGCGGGTGCGGTCTTGGTTGCACCGCAGGTGCGGTGTTCTTAGCGCGGGTGCGCTGCGTCTAACACCGCGGGTGCGGTGTGGCTACGGAAATTGCACTTCATTTTCTTCACATGCACCGCGGGTGCGGTCGTGCTGGCACTGCGGGTGCGGTCTTGCAACTTCTAAATTTCTAATTTTTTGATCTTTGCAACACCTTATAATCTTGTCTTTTCTTCCCTCAATGTATGTCATGCATTCTCATATCTTCCGAGTCTCATGTTAACGAAGATTAATAATCTTGGTTTATCAATTCGATAATTCTCGGGCATTACACTGGGTCTGTTTCTCGATCACCACACCACACCCAGATGATCCTGCTCCCTGATATCTTCGGGAACCTCTCCGTGGACAAACTCAAGCAAAGTGTCCAGACTGTCGGCAGATGTTGCAACTACCAGTCACTCCCTGTCATTGCTCTGTGGGATGTCTCCCTCCGCAAGTTCTGTAATAAACTCCAGTATAACTCGAGCTAGAACCACTGGATCTAGATGAACCACTCGGTCGACTTCCTACTTTCTTAAACTACTTCTTTCGAGCTTTCAGCAACTCCTGCTTCCCACTCATACTGCCACTATCAAATCTGTGAGGGGATTGCTGTGTCTGGGGTTGCATCGCACACAACCTTCCTAGTTGTCTAATCAGACTCGCCTCCGCTTTCTTCGCTCTACTCAAGGCATCAGCAAAATGGTAAGGTCGCTGCATATTCGTCAATGCAACTATCTCCGAGTTCAATCTTCTGATGAACTGAGCCGTTACAGCTTCATCATTCCCAGCTACATGAGGAGCAAAACGCAGTAGAGTAGAGAATTTAGCAACATATCCTTCAATATTCAGTTGACCTTGTCTCAAATTCTCAAACTCTGCTTTCTTGTCCTCTTTGTATGAAACTGAGAAAAATCTTCGATAAAATTCAGTTTTGAATATTTCCCAAGAAATCACTGTACCTCTCTGTTCTAACATTCTTTTACTTGTAATCCACCAACTTCTGGCGGCTTCTCGCAACTGGTTAGGCACTATTTTAACTCTCTGTTCATATGTATAACCAAGTAAATCGAGCAATATTTCCATGTCATCAAGCCAGTTCTCACAATCTTCAGACGTCTCAATACCACTCAGAATCGGCGGCTGCAATAACAGAAACTCTTTCAACTTTATTTCCATCTGAGTTTCTGATATATCTATCTGATCAGACGAAGTACTACCCTTTTCTGAAATTCTTCTAGGAGGAATATCTGATAATCACAGATGTTAGTAGTAACAGGAGACAAATCCGTCTCAATCCCAATCCTGATCAGCTTACCTCTGATCAAGAATTGGTTCTGATCCATTTTCAAATAATACATATTACCAAATCAACTCAGATATTTAGGTAAGCATGTAGCTTAATATACAGTAAAAACATACTGATTCTTAGCATATACAATGTAATTTCAACATTATATTCAATCATATGCCATATAAATCCAGGCAGTAAAACATAATATCATGCTAGCATACACAATGTAATTCCACATTATAATCAATCACATGCTAGCAATCAAATGCAGGTAAGAAACTCAATCTACCCCGCTCACTCTCCTCTATCTCAGTGCTAAGGAACCTACAGTTCAAGGACCTACAGCTCTGATACCACCTGTTGTGGGGACCTGGACGCTAATTCATTCCTTAATCGTCTTTAGGAATATTTCAAACAATTATAATAAACAGGGTCTAAATTTTTTTTAAAAAAAATACAAAGCGGAAACGTAATGTAATTAACGTCAAATCACTTATTAAACATAAACATACAACTCCGATGTTATCTACAATAATTCAACTAGGTTCAACTACATATCAGTACTGAATCCTAAGTTACTTCTGAAGCCCGGATCTCCACACTATCTAGTCCAGCCTCGTTCTTTTTTTGACCCTGATCCAATCCCACCTGTTGTCATGCACACATACAAACAAGACAACAGCCAGATCATTCCGGTGAGAATTATATTCCTAGTATAAATCATGTATACATGCAGTCATATAAATCATATAAGAGCATATAAAAGACATTCATAACCTGTATGAAAATCAGAACATGAATCAATTATTCATAACATGTAACATAATCAGAAACATGAATCACTATCAAGAATAATTCCTATTCTAAATATGTACCATCATCAGGAACATAAATTGACATGTACCATATTCAGGAACATAAATCAATATACCACGATATAACTGTCATTAAGACTCGTGACTCTACGTTTTAGACTAGACTCAATCCTAGCCTAGGGATCCCGATTTCCAGATGTGGTGTTCCTATATCGAATTCCGTAATAGAAGGAACAGTGATTCTATTTACACGATATAACCATATATGGTGTTCCTATATCGAATTCCGTAATAGAAGAAATTCCAATTCTATTTACTCGATATAACCAAACATCCGGTGTCCTGACCTAACCTTCATGGACTGTAGTTCTATCGCTAAGATCCTATCTTGAAACATCGTGCAATATGCCCGTGCCGATCCCGCCACTATCAGGCACTTCCGTCCCAAGATTTCTACACTATCTTGTGGCATCGTGCAATGTGCCTGTGGCGATCCCGCCACTATCAGGTACTTCTGTCACAAGATCATTCGACTAATAACTGCTATCTATAAATCAAGAAACAAGCATTTTCAATTCATTCATTGCAAATATCTATGCAATAAAATAAAGTATATGATTTAGGGAAACTCGAGCCAAACCTCACTCGAGTTGTGCAATCCCAACTCCACATTAATTTATACCTTTATCTTCTCGCTCAGAAGAAGAAGAAGAAGTCCCGACTCTATCTCGGTCCATTCCCAATCTGGTAATAACAATACCGAATATATATAATATCAATAAACAACTCAATTCAGAACCTATTCTGATCAATACTCAAATCAAAACACATAATCTGATCAATGTCAATTGAGATACAATCTAATTCATATCGACGATATCACGATATAATCGAAATTACTACTGAATCTGATCAATATCAATTAACTGATGTTTCAACGGTATAACTATACAGTCTCGATAACCCCGTCAGTCCCAACATCACAGATATAATACCAGACTTTGTAAACAGTATCAGTATAATTCATAATCTCAATGATAATACAATTATGATATCGAATCTCAATCAAATCGACTCCGAAAATCATAACAAATACATAACCAGTCTGTTCCTCAATCTGACTTCGATTCTATGATGTCTAAGATGACACGAACATCATATATGAATCCTATTCAATTCTGACAATATCATAATTTCAAAACATGTCAAAACGTAGCAAAACTTACGTCCAGTTGTAGCCTACGTTGATAGTAACACGATACCGTACTCGGATTCAAAATAAGACGGGCGGATTGAAGTAAAAAGGCGTAAGGATTTAGAGCTTCCCTTCCTCGGCTCTCTCTTCAATTCTGAGAAATGAAATGCAATTCAGATATATATGTATATATATATATATATATATATATATATATATATATATATATATATATATATATATCTCGTGCATGTTCAAGGGGCAAGTGGCATATTCTCGTTCTGCATGCCGCGCGCATATGCGCGCCCAAGATTCACGCATATGCGCCGGAAGCACTGTCCGGCTACTGGACTACTCGTGCATATGCGCCGTCAATCTCGCGCATATGCGCTGAACTCTCTGGAGTTCTCCCTCGGCATTTCACCCCCCTCGCGCATATGCGCGCCCTGTCTCGCGCATATGCGCGAGAGGTTCTGGACATGCCGCGCATGTGCGCGCTTACACGCCGCACATGTGCGCGAATGCACACCCTCGCACATATATTTCGCGTCTTTTCTCGTCTTTCCCGGTCTAATCCTTTCCGTCCATATTTACCCTAATTAATCACTAAATCATTTCAGATTAATTTCAGATTACGGTAAATATACCCAAATCATTTCAGATTACGGTAATAAATTTCTCGGGCCTTACAAAAATACACAAATATTGTTCAATTTTTGTGCAGAGGATCTAACCATGTTTTTAATTTCTTTTTGGTTTGCAAAAAAAGAGAGAAAGATGAGAGATTTTATAGGGGTAATATGTTATCATGACAAAACTATGGGTTATAGCTGTAAGTAGAATAAACAGTAAAAATAATAATGACACACATGCATAAAAAGAGTAGTGTGATTGTGGCTCACAATTTTCCTCTGGTTTTACGTCCAGAAACGGCTTCAACATCTTCGATGAGTCGAGGATATGCTTCCTATCCAATTTTCTTATAAATTGGCAAATAGGGTCTTTTTTAGTCGGATTTCAAGACAATGACGGTCATCTTGAAATTGTTTCCATAAACGGAGAAGTTCAATATGCACATGTCCACTAGAATGCGTCTCAGGAGTCAATAAGATGTTATCCAAAGACTCCTTACTCAGCCCATTCTTAATCAAACCAATTTTATCTTCTTTGTTATCGGAAACACATCTCAAATATCTGCATCGTTTGTCACAAGTCCATCTTGCACACCTATGACAAACCCCTAACCTTTTGGCCCTTCGTTTTTTCGCATAAGTGCTTTTTCCTAATCCAGACAAATACCGAATGAGCAATGATAGTGGAACTTCTCCTCCTAATCAGACCTTATCTTCTATTACAAGACGAATATCTTCTGGAATTCCTTTTTGCATTAACAATCTCAATCTTTCAAACCTACCTTCATAAATTTTGCTTAGAACATTTTCAGAAACAGAGGGAAAATATTTACAAATTTTTGAGAGATTTTCATCCATTTTGAAAAGAAAAGAAATGATTTTTTTTATTTTTGTATCTGCAATTGTGTGAAACTGATTTAACCGACTATGAGAGTCACGGAGTACCGTTATCCGCTATTTAACCGGGAAAATAAAAAGATTAAGGAAACCTAAAATAAAAACAAACAAAATTAAATGCAACATAAAAATTTAAGGATCAGAAAGGGAAATAAACTCTTCGTGAAAGATTTTATTTTCCGAAAATGGTTTAAGCATTTATCCATTCACTTTAAAAACATCACCATTTTTAGGATTGTCAATATCCACAGCTCCATAAGGATACACATGCTTTACAACATATGGGACTGTCTATCTTGATCGTAATTTTCCAGGAAAAGTGAAGTCGAGAATTATACAGCAAAACTTTTTTACCAATCTCAAAAGATTTTCTAAGAATTATTTTATCATGAAATGATTTGATTTTTGCTTTATAAATCCTTGAATTCTCATACGCATCATTTTTTAGTTCATCGAGTTCAATAAGTTGTAATTTGCGCAATTTGTTGCAATCATCCATGCTTGAATTAAAAGTCTTGATCGCCCTATAAGCTTTATGTTCCAATTCCACAGGCAAATGGTAATGTTTTCCGTAAACCAACCTATAGGGAGACATATTCAATGATGTTTTAAAAGCTGTTCGATAAGCCCAAAATGCATCATTAAGTCGCAGAGACCTATCTTTTCTATTTGAGTTAACAGTTTTTTCCCAAATTTTCTTTATCTCCCTATTAACTAATTCAACTTGTCCATTTGTTTGAGGATGATAAGGAGTAGTTACTTTGTGAGTAATACCATATTTTTCATTAATGAAGCAAATGATTTATTAACAAAGTGAGTTCCCCCGTCACTTATCATGGCTCGAGGAAACCAAATCTACTAAAAATATTTTCTTTCAAAAATTTTATGACGATTTTATGATCATTTGTTTGACATGGAATTGCCTCTATCCATTTAGAAACATAATCAACCGCAACAAAAATATACAAGTATCCAAACGACGGTGGAAAAAGTCCCATAAAATCAATTCCCCAACAGTCAAAGATTTCAATTTCAATGATAGGATTCAAAGACATCATGTTTCTTTTTGAAATCGCACCCAAGTTTTAACAATTTTCACATATCTTGCAGATTTCGTGGGTGTCTTTAAACAAAGTGGGCCAATAAAATCCACACTGCAAGATTTTTGCAGCCTTTTTATTTGAAGAAAAATGTCCTTCGCATGCTTCTGAATGACAAAATTTAATGACACTACTTACCTCATTGTCGGGTATGCAACGTCGAAAAAATTGATCTGGACAATACTTGAACAGATACGGATCATCCCAATAAAAGTTTTTTACCTCATTCAAAAATTTTCTTTTATCTTCGGAACTCCATTGCGGTGGTATTTTTCCTGTCACAAGAAAATTTTATATGTTAGCAAACCAAGGTGTAGTAGTAACTGAAAATAGATGTTCATCAGGAAAATTATCGTTAATTGGTGTCATTTCACTAGATGATCCTATTACTAATCTCGATAAATGATCGGCTACGACATTCTCGGCTCCTTTTTTATCTTTGATCACAATGTCAAATTCTTGGAGCAACAAAATCCATTGTATCAGTCGTGGCTTTGCATCCTGTTTGGTCAACAAATATCTAATAGCAGAATGATCGGTAAACACAATAGTCGTTGATCCAGTCAAATAAGAACGAAATTTATGTAATGAAAATATTACAGCAAGTAGTTCTTTTTCAGTTGTGGAGTAATTCATTTGAGCATTGTTTAAATTCTATTTGCATAATAAGGCTTACCGTTTCTTCTTTGACCCAGTACTGCACCGACTGCATAATCACTCGCCTCGCACATGATTTCAAATGGTAAAGACCAATCAGGAGGTTGCATGATAGGAGCTGAAGTTAAATGTGAAATGATTTTATCAAAAGCATTTTAACATTCTTGAGTCCACTCAAATGCAATGTCTTTTGTTAAGAGGTTACAAATGGGTTTAGAGATTGAACTAAAGTCCTTTATAAACCTCCGCTAAAATCCAGCATGTCCCAAAAATGAGCGAATTTCTTTAATGGTTTTTGGAAGGGGTAAATTGGCAATGACATCAACTTTGGATTTATCAACTTCAATTCCATGAGATGACACGACGTCTCAGAACAATCCTAGAAGTAATCATGTAATGACATTTTGCCCAATTTAAAATAAGACCTTTTTCCTCGCATCTTTTTAAAACTTTTTCCAAATTTTCAAGACAATTATCAAATGTATTTCCAAAAACAGTTAAATCATCCATGAAAATCTCCAAACAATTTTCAACCATGTCGCTAAAAATGCTTAGCATACATCTTTGAAATGTTGCTGGGGCATTGCATAATCCAAATGACATCCTTCTAAATGCAAATGTTCCAAAAGTAGTATGGATGACCTGCTACTCTTTCTAAAATTTGATCCAAAAATGGTAATGGAAAATGATCTTTTCTAGTGGCGTCATTTAATTTTCTATAATCAGTACACATCCGCCAACTAGAGGGGACTCGACTTGTTAACAATTCACCTTTTTCATTTTTTATCACTGTGATGCCAGATTTTTTTGGAACTACTTGTGTTGGGCTTACCCACTTACTATCAGAAATAGGGTAGATAATCCCAACATCAAGAAGTTTGAGAACTTCAGTTTTCACAACATCTTTCATATGTGGATTTAATTTCCTTTGTGGTTGTTGAGATGTTTTTGCATTTTCTTCTAAGTTAATTATGTGAGTGGAAATTAGTGGATTAATGCCATTGTGATCTTTTAGTGTCCAATCAATTGCATTTTTATGTCTTTTAAGCATATCAAATAATTTACCTTCTTGATCACTTGCTAGTTTGGAAGAAATTACCACCGGATATGTTCCATCTTCTCCAAGAAATGCATACTTCAATTCTTCTGGCAAGGGTTTTAACTCCAATATGGGTGGTTCGTCTTTGTTATCATATTTTCCATCAAATTCTTTCTCTGATCCTGGTAACGAGTGATACCTGATAAAATCATCAAGATAAATTTCAATATTTTCTTTAACAGTTTCAATTGAACAAATATCTAATTGATCACGAGTACTCCCTTCTTGAATGTTTTCTTCCACGAGTTTCAATAAGATTTTCATCTTCACTTTCATCTCCTTTGTCATGTGGTTGCTTACAAAGATTAAAAACATTGAACTCCAAGGTCATGTTACCAAATGACAACTTCATTATTCCATTATTGCAATTTATAAGAGCATTCGAAGTTGCTAAAAATGGACGACCCAGAATTACAGGAATTGCATTACAAGATTCGATAGGTTGTGTATCTAAAACTATGAAATCGACATGATATAGAAAGTTATCAACTTGGACCAACACGTCTTCTACCATACCTCTTGGCACTTTAACAGATCTATCGGCAAGTAAAAGTGTTACCGAAGTAGATTTTAATTCGCTTAGATTGAGTTCTTGATAAATTGAATATGGAAGTAAATTCATACTAGCTCCAAGATCAAGGAAGTCTTTTTTAATATTTCGTTCTCCAATAATACATGAAATAGTAGGACAACCAGGGTCTTTGTATTTCAAAATATTATTATTTTGAATGATTACACTTACTTGTTCGGCTAAAAATGCTTTCTTTTTCACATTCAATTTTCTTTTCACAGTGCACAAGTCTTTCAAAAATTTGGCATATGATGGTACCTGTTTTATTGTATCTAATAAAAGAATATTAACTTTTACTTGTTTAAAAATATCATATATATCATAATTCAAATTTGATTTTTTTGTATTTTTCAATGCATGAGAGAATGGTGGTGACACTGTCTGTTGAACATCCTCTTCGCAAGTTATGGGTCCACATCCTTACCCTTTGGAATTTATTTATCATCATCTTCACAAGTTTCAGGAATGGATTTTTGCACAACCTTACCAGTTCGAAGGGTAATAACATATTTTACATGATCCATCGGTTGAGTTCCAGAAGTTCCAGTTTGTGAATGATGATCCTTGGGATTAGGCTGTGGTTGTGAAGGAAATTTACCTTTTTCATGAACATTTAGTGCAGATGCAAATTTAGCAAAAGTATCTTTCAAATGTGTCATTGTTTGAGCAGTTTGAGTATTGATAGTTGGATAATGAGATGAAATGATATGAGATGCATCAGGGGGAAAAACTAGACATGAAGGTGCACTAGTACGTGTAGGATTCATGTGATCTCTAAGTGTTCTTCGTCTATCATGATCATGTTGAGGTTGAATTTCATCTTCATTTTCTTGGATAGGTTCTTCCACCATGTTTTGTAAAAATAAAGGGTTATTTCGAATGATTCGACCACTAAGTGTACATGACCAAATGCTCATGCAAATGCAAAAGAATAAAAACACATAAAAGCAATAAAAATTCAAATATAAACTATAAAAAAAATTAAATTGACTTGAAATTAAATTATACTTCCCCGGCAACGGCGCCAAAAACTTGTTGCGAATTTGATTGTTGCACTCCTAAGAGCAGGTTGTCCACAAGTAGTATAATTCGGTGAGTCCGAATATCGTATCCACAGGGAAGCTAAGGTAATTACAAGTCCACTACAATGTCTTTTTGTTTTTGTTTTATTTTTCTTTTAATAGTTTGAATATTTAATTGTTCAAATTTTAATTTAAGTAGTTGAGATTAAAGGATCCACTCTTGGTATTTTAATAAAGTTAACATTAATGAACATTATTGAAATCCACTTAATAAAATGGTTCCAATATATATTAAATAATCATATTTTTATTATGTTATATATTATTATCTTATAAGTATATAATATATACCAAAACTTGTAAATGTTGTCAAGTATTTATTGTGCTATATATATATTTGTAAACACTAAATCAAGGTTCCACTTTAAATGGTTGGTAAAACCAAACAAACATATAAATTGTTCCAAGAATTTAGTGTAACATATAGCAACAATAAATCAAAACTCCCACTTATAAGTAGGGTATAATAATATTTAAAGAAATAAATATAACATAAACAATAAATAATGATTAAATAATATAAAACATAGATTCTTACCTAATAACCTTATTATCATGCCAAGAGTTTCACATTTTCATCTCAACTTCGGGAAGTTAGCTACTCATTATTCAAAGTGTAAAACTTTGAATATGAATTTAACATGCTAATTATATTTAAATGAAGAAATAAAGGGAAAACACAGAGAGAAATATTATGAACTCAAAGGTTTCTTCATTAAATTAGGGATATCTAAATACATTACAATGCACCCCTATTTATAGCCAAATTTGGGGTGACAACCACAAATAAAATATTATTTTTTACACATAAGTCTTCATTGGTGTTCCAAGATATTAATATTTTAATACACATCACTTTTGAAAATCTTCCCATCCGAATTTTCTTCTCCACATAAAAACAAACATGTAGATATCTGAGTTGTTTGAATTGTGGTATTTTTTTTAACCATTTCACCAAGTAATTTGAGAGATATGGTCAAAATACCAGAGCATGGTAAAACTGCCACTCCTTTGGTAACTTTAATTGTTGCTTAATTTGATCCCATTTGTGAGAAGATTTTTATCTCATGCTTGCCACCAATATTGTAGATATTAACATCAACTTTCTACAGGTCCAAGAATCATCTTAATCTCATTTGCAACGCCAAGTTTATTTTTGTTTTATCGAACCTGTAAAAAATAGTAAAAACTTATAATTACACAACAACTTTTATTTTATACAATTTATTATAAAAGATATAATATTTAAACATTTAATAAAACAAAAACTATATATTTAAATTATAAAAGTTTAATTAATATACAATTTTTTGTCTTTATCACACATCGAACTCTGTCTGTATCTCCAAGCTCCATGAACTCGAAAATAACCTCGAGGGACTTGATCCAGCCCTCAGAAATCATGGGGTCCGTCGTCCCTGAAAACTCCTTAGGACGAATCTTCATAAATCTCTCATAGACAGCCTCGTGCCCTGTCGGCCTGGCCGCTCCAACATTGTTCCCCGCAAACTGAGTCATCCCAGCTAGCATCTGGGCATTCATGTCAGGTGGAGGGGGTGGAGGTCCCTGCCTCTCATGTCTCTGCTCCTCACCGTCTTCTTGGCGAGGCTCATCATTTCTAGTGCGCTCGAGAATGCGTCTAGGGGGCATACTGTTCCATACATATCCCATACGTAACCAACATGCATAATTCCATAATTTATTTTAATTTAAATACTGAACAATAAAAATCTGGACGTAAAATATTTAATGAAAACATGATATCCGAATATTTCATGCTTTAAATAAAATGCGTAAATGTAAAACTTACAGACCGAAGACGTGACTTCATGAGCTTCTCGTGGTCAGTAGTAGTATAACCCTTTACAAGAACATAGGCTCTGATACCAGCTATAAAGGCCCGAAAATTCGTATTTGAAAATTTGCGGAAAAATGTAAAATTTTCTCTTTAACTAATTAAAATGCCTCTTTAAATAAATAAACTGATAAAAAGATTCAATATTTAAATATTCGAAATAGCAGCGGAAGTAATTATTGTTTGCAAAATATCAATTTAAAAATAATCCAACAAAAAGTAAAAATGTTTTTTTTGCATAAAAATGGTAAATGCTGATATGAGGTCCTCGGGTTCCACTACTGCTGACCCAAGATGGCTCACTGGTCCCCGCCCTCGATCCCGACCTCATCAGTACCTACAACAATCAAGTATAGTGAGTCTAAAGACTCGGCATGCATACATCATAAATAACAAGTAATATAGTAAAATTTCATCAACATGAAATTATCATGAGACTGGCATAACGTGTAAATATCATGACATGAGTAATTATAATACGTGCGTAACTGAACTGAAAATCATAAGTGAAATTTTTGCTCCGTAGAGCCCTGTCATGAAATAACATGTAATAATAATTTTCTGTTGAGAATATGTTCTACGCAAGTGGCCATATGAATTGAACTGAACCGGCAAGTGACCACAAGGTGAAGTAATAATCGTCTGATCAGACTAATGCCACAGTATACTGGGTGGAACTTAATTGAACCGATAAGTGACCACCGGGTGATACAATAATCCCATGATAGTGAAATGGCCACAAGCAATATCGCATAAATCTCAAAAATGATTCTTTAATATTTTTGCACGTAATGTAATTAAACAACATAATTAAATATCCTGTATTGATTTTAGCGAATTGGTTGGATCGTTCCCAGGCTTGCTGCGACCTAAATTTAACATGAAAAATATGCAAATGATTTTGATAAGTAAATTTTATAAGTAAATCCGAAAACGAGATAATTACGCCCAACGACTTAGTATTTAATCATGACTTCTTACCAACCCGAACAAACATCGAACCATCAATTAGTCATGATTAAGATACGCCTAAAATGATGAAATAATGCTCCTAAAATGATACAAGTCGAAATTTTGGTGAACAGAGGCCAAAACATGAAACGCTCTTCCGAGAGTCAATTTGGCACATCGCACCGTAATTTCTCGTACGACCTCAAAACTTAACCGAATCACAAACGGCCAAACACATGACCTTCCTTACTCGATGAGGTACTGTCCAATCAAGGCCATAGGCTAAAAGCAAGCCAAGAACTCAAACAAGCCTCTGAACCAAAGCAGCAAGTTGCGGTCTAGAAATTCCAGCAACCGCACTGGTGCTTACATTGCTTCGTTTGTGAGACTATTGACCATTGGGGCTTGCACCACTGACCAGAGCCTCTTCCCAACATCCTAAGGTGTGCTTGAACCATGGCTAAGAGCCCTAGGCCAACCACAATCCAATCCAACACCTAGGACAAGACAAAGCTTCAACCGAGAACTCAAAATCTGTACTGTGATGTTTCTGAAATTTTATTTTGTTTCTGTCATGCATCCTACCAGTGGCCATATGGTTGACCATGGCTTGATCTAGACATCATGAGGTGTTGTGTGAATCATGGCTAAGGGCTAAGAGGAAACCAAGGTTCACACCAACCTCAAATAATCGAACCAACTCACGCAACAGAAATAGATACCGAAGGGGCTGTCTTGTATTGTTGTTTTAAAACCGATTGGACCATGAACCAAGCCATGAAAGGTCATCTTGGTCATGTCCTAGACATGCCAAGGAAGGATTCTAACCATGGCTATAGCCCCTAGGGCAGCAAAGATCAGAACACTTGCCTTAGACAAGCTACACAAAAGTTTGAGACTCAAAAATTGCAGCAAGGGGGTTGCTCTAAAAAAAAAGGATTTCGTTGGGGTGAAAGGGGTCAAACCAATGGACTAATTCCTCACTAACACACCCTATACCATGACCATCAGCAGCCTTGGGAGCCTGGAAATCAAACCACACCCTGAAACCATCAAAAGCATGCAACGCATAAGGGGAATAAAAATAAAAACTGTGCAGAATTTTCTGTAATATTGCTGTCCAAATTTCGGTTTTCCTTATTCATGCACACATAATGGTTTATAAAAATATATATACAACTTGATTGAAGAGAAAAGGGATGGTATATGCATGCCTTGGATTTTTGTTTTGAAGAAAACAAAAGAAAACAACGACACGGCGCGGCGGAGACGGAGTTGCTTCACTTTCTTGTTTCCTCTCTTGTTTCCTCTCATGCTAATCTCGATTTTTATTTTCTGATGATTGTATACTGAATTTTCAAAATTATGGGAGGCGAGGATGGCTAGGATTGCTGCCAAGATCTATATAAGTCCAGGAGGTCTTGGGTTCTAATCCTAGGGAGGTAAAAACTCCAGTGCCTGGGCTAGAGAAGTTCTATGAGTAATCGGTAATGGGATAATCGTGAGGGGACTCAAGCCTAATCGGGAACAGCCCATGTGCATTACATTACACCTAATACTTTTCCTATCATATTTTTATTACAATCATAATGCTAATCTAGTTTAGTGTATCATATCTCTGTCGTCCCTATCACTGTCATTGTCAACCACTTCCATTGGCGCTTCCTCCTCTTATTCCATGTTTTCCACCACCAGATGCAAGTAGTTATTTTGAACCTGAAGCCTACCTATGGTCTGTGGAGCTTGGAAATGTATCGTTTTTCTTGGTGTTTAACTCTTATTGACGTTGACGAGCCCGAGTAGTGCGTCCTCTCTCTGTCTCTACTCTCTAGCAAATGGCTGTTCAGTGAAGCCAGAAAAGCAATTAGAGTTGAATCAGTAGGTATCTGAAGAAGATGGCTCTCAGCCAAGTCCAGATGGTGAGTGAGTCGATGTACATCTGTCTCCAGTATGTTTCTAATCTCGCTAAGCTTCTGCTTTTCTAGCTTCTCCCTAGCAAGTTGCGTCTTCAAAGTCGCAATCTCCCTAACTTGATTATCTATTGTGAGCTGGTGAATACGAAGGGCAGCCTGAGCACGAGTACGTGGAGCAGTCATTTCCTAGGACAAAATCAAGTTAAGGGGTGGTGTGTGTTTTGTGAAACACTCAGCAAGTAGGGTTCGATCGATTTCCAAAGGTACATATAGAACTTAATTTCTTAAGATATATTTTTAACAAACTTTCAAAACTTATTACTTTTAACTTATCATAACAAAACCGAATCAAATATGAGACAAATGTTATCAGACGAATCAGATCAGTTCAGAGGCAAATCAAAATACTTCAGAACAAACACAACACTGTTACTCATCTCATTTCTATGATCAAGTTGTCCCCAATATGTTAGTCCTCTAAGTGTGAGGTCAGAACACGATTTTATACCCATCGATGGGGTCAGACAGAATACGGTTTTTTACCCACTGATGGGGGCCAGAACAGAAATTACAATTATTGTTCCATTTCAAATCAATTTGTAACAGTGTATCACAGAATTCAGATTTATCAATCAAAGCTTATCAGAATTTGAACGAATACAGCGGAATCAAAGAACATCAAAAAACAGAACGAACAAATTAGAAAGAACGTATCATCGATCGAAATTTTGAAAAAGAAAGACTGAAATTTTCGAAAATAAGGACACACACACATGCAAGTCATGATATATATATTCAATTTTAAAATTACAAACAAATACATAACGAAAACCAACTTACAGAAATGCGTAGGTATGCTTCGAAATTTGCAGAATCTTGAAGGAAGTTTCCTCCGAAGTTTGGACAATACTTAGGCGTGTTTCTTGAGCAATTTATGCTGTCAATCCACCAGAACCTCGACGTATTTGCTTGAGCACTCGAACTACAGGAAGTTGGTTCCTCTTTCTCCCTTGCCTTGGCCGAAATTTGGTTGTTTTATTGAGGGGAGTAGCCGAAAATTTGTAAGGATTTTTGGTGTGTTTTTCCTTCAGCTTTTGAGTGCCATTTATAGATGAAAACTTTGCCCCTTCATCTCTCCCATGACTTTGTCATGTAGTCAAGGCTATCTCAAGTACCAAAGGTCACAAACTTTATAAAGGGACATTTCTTGCATAATTAATTTGTCCAATCCCTTAAATCCTCCTTGGACTCCCTTTTTTATCCTTTTAGGACAAACATGGTTGAGCTTCATTGACCTGAAAGATTGAGTCCTTGAGTTGGGGTTTTACTTCTCCAATGACGATTCTTCGATTGATGTGATTTCCTATAGCATAGTTTTCCGTTGAGCTAATCCCAGAGCTTTGGAGCTACTTCCTCGAGTCAAGTTAGCTGAACATTTAAGTTAATAATTGAGTTTTATAGTTAGAATGAAAGCTTTGTGCTTAGTTTCGAGTTTTTATTCTTTACATGATTTACTTTGAGAATTCCGAGTTGTCACAGTTTACATAGTGCATGTAAGAAATCCCTAAATAAAAACATTCGTTCATGAACCCACGCTCTAAAACTTGGACATATAAAAATGCAATCCAAATTCAGTTCTAAAGAAATAAATAAATCTATGAGGTGAATCAAAGGAGACAGCGAAGGAGCAATTCAAGCTCGATTCTTACTTAAAATCTTCCATCAACGAGGTGAACAAACTTAGACAGCGGAAGGAGCGCTGCAAGATTTTGCTCAAGCTTCCCACGACCTTATTTTGCTGTTTCCGTCGAGGTGTACTAACAGATACAGAGGAAGGAGCGTCGCTCGTGAATGGAGTGCCAACATATTCTCTCCTTGCGAAATGGGTGCCAAAATGAAGCTTAGGTCGAGAGCTGCTAAAATCCATGATCGGTTTAATATTTCCTCCGGCGAGGAACGGCGTAATTCCGATCAAATAGGGTTTTTTGTTAGGGATTGTCAACGAATTTTGATGGAATATAGAGAGGAGAACGGTATTCATTTATTGTGATTGAAATATCAACAACGTACATGCATGTTAGAGATGGAGTCAAATCAGCGCACGCAAAGTCGCACATTGTGAATAATAGTATTTGAGGCATTGCACACTGTCGTTTTATTTGTGTTTCCTGAATTATCGTTAGAATAATTTGATTGGTATACACGTGTAGAAACCTAATTTAGTAGGTTTTATCTTTGCCCAATGAAACTACAACGTAACACTTTCATAAATTTGATTCTGAGAAAAAAAATTTCCTCATTTTAAAAAATTTCATGCTTTACCGTAGATTAAACAATGAATGAGTATGAATACTGATAGCACAAATGATCTTTTTAATCTGATAAGTCTTTAAAGTATGTATTGGTTATCTTATACGTTTCACTTAATTTCTTTAAATGAAGTTTAATTTTTTACAGAACGGTCATATTAAATAGGGACATCCTTTTATGAAAAGTATACAAAAAACAGATATCATCGATATATTATTAAGGATTATATGATTTGATGATAGTATGACGTCTTATCATAAGATACTTGCACGAATTCTACTGTTTCTGGTTATAGATGTTGTATACTGGCTTTGCTTAAATAGACCACCTACTGTAGTTTCTCCCTTCCACTTAAAGTAGCACTTAACCAAAATAAAGATGACCTTATCAATTTCTCTTTTTGTGGTGATTTCAAAATCCAGAAGATTATAAAGCAGATAATATAAGACAAGAGCATAAATAAGCATCGTGAGAATATCAAGATCAACACAATGAATAGAGCAAATATAGCCAAAGAAATAAAAAAAATGTTGATAATCAATCTACTCCTCATTATTTATTTTCTTATCTTCACTCTCAACTTGATCTTTTGTAGTTTTTGCTTCTGCAATTTTTCTAGCATCTTCTTCCCCTATTTGATAGCATTGGCTTTGACCCAATGAATAAATTCCAAAAAGTGCTCAGAAAAGGTGCCAACCAGGCTATCCAAAGTTTGAAGAGATGAAGACTGATCACTAAGCTTAGCATGTAGAGCTTCAACTTTGGAATCGAGTACCGGAGAGCATTGGAATGGGTAGTAGTAGAAGATGAAAGACCAATATGAGAAAGTAGGAGATCTGCTTGATTTTTGACAAATTTTGATTTGAAACCAAAAAACAGAAGGGCCATCTTAGTCATGTTTTCGATGATGGACTACATTTTTTTTAGCCAGAAGATCTTTGAATACATTGAAAGCATATTTTGTAGCAGCTTGCTCAAAAGTAATATCTTTATGACTTCAGTGATTTTGTTGCAGCAGGGCTTAATATCTTCAATCTCAATTTCAAGGGCAGTCTGATCATCAGTGTATGGAGATTTTGCATACAACTGTTCTTTAATCTCAGCTAAGAGAGAAACATGCATTGATTGTTCCAAATAAGTTTCTATTAGTTGTCAAGAATGCAGAATCAGGGAAGAAGTTGGATCAATAATGAGTTCTAGTTTAGTAGGCATTTGAACCAAATTTGTATTCACAGACATACTTGATTCAGGATCAGCAAACAAGATTTTCCTCATTTTTTGTTGAGGTTTGACAGAGAACATTTCAATATCAGGAAGCACAGTTGCAGCATTAGCATATTTGAAGAGTTGGTGAAGACTGGGTGGAGGATAGATCTCAAATGGCAGTTGTTTTCTTGATTCGAATAATAGGTTTGGATTTGTTCTTGGCTAGGGTATTTAGCAGGGGGTTGAATGGGAGCAGATGTTTCTTTATGAAGAACCTAAAGGGGGGTGATTAGGTTCTTTTAGGCCCTTTAGCGTTTTTAAAACGAGTTTGCAAAAATTGCAAGCGGAAGACTTGAGGGACAATCACAAATAAAAAATGAATGCGTAAAGTAAGTGCGTAAAATAAATGCGTAGTAAAGTAAATGCGTAAAGTAAAGAGGGATAGAGATGTTTATGGAAGTTCGACGAAGAATCGTCTACGTCTCCCCTTCTCGATGAGGATCGAGGTATCACTATATCGACTTGGCTTTAGGAGCTCCAAGCTAGCTTTTACAACCACGCCTCGATGCGTCTACTTGGCCTTGAGGGCTCCAAGGATAGCCACGAACTTTACAACCCACTCGAGAGTATTACTTTCACTCTTTTTCTACAACTCTTTTGATATTACAACTCTTTTAATCAACGCACACAAAAGATAGTAGAAAGCTTTGTAAGAGACAAGAGAGAGTGGAGTGGGATGATTGAGAATGCATCCTCAAAGGCCTATTTATACTAGTCTTGGACGCCAAGGTTCGGATCTTCTGTTTATGCTTCGGAACGTCCGATGTGATTGAAATCAATTTGCGTAATTCTGGGATGACTTCGGATCGTCCGTTCTTGACTTCGTAGGGTCCGAACATATGCTTCGGAGGGACCGATCAAACTTCGTTTCTTCCGAACAGTTCTTTCAGACAGTGTATGAACAGCTTCGGAAGGTCCGAACTCAAGTTCGTACCGTCCGAACATTCCCGCGTTTCCGGAGATTTGAAATCTTCAACACTTCGTAGCGTCCGATCATGTCCTTCGTAGCGTCCGAAATTTACTCAATCAACAGTCAGATCAATTTGTCTCCGCATTGAAGTGATTTGATTGCTTGTGTTCGGAACGTCCGATCACGTCTTCGGAACGTCCGAACTGGCTCCTCGCAGCTTCCGAACAGCTTCTACTTTGCTTCTGATCGGCACCTTTTCGGAACGTCCGAACCAACTTCGGATCTTCCGAACTTAACTTTGTTCTTAATTTCCTGCATGCCTCAATATAAAACATTAGTACATTTTTAAGCCAAGTTTTGGTATCATCAAAACAAAAACTTTGGGATATGTTACAGCATTAAAAACATTAATCTCATCCTCGAGATTTGTATGCGTTTAAGGCGTAACAATCTCCCCCTTTTTGATGATCACAAAACTTGGTTAAAAATTGAGAAACAATAATCAACATAATCTAAATGTTATTAAATAACTCCCCCTTAATCAAATAACAAGTCTAAGAGGTTGAATTAAGGCGAATTTATTTAATAACCATTTAATAGCAATTTTAACCAAATAAATTCTCCCCCTTTTTGCGATAATCAAAAAGACATAAGCATAAAGAGAGACAAATAAACAGGTAAAATATCCACTAATAAATAAGTCTTTTATACAATGATACATCAAGATAAAATAAACAAAAATAACAAAAAACAAGCTAAGAATCCGCATCCCGCGACTCTCTATGGCTCCTCATCTCAGCCTCGATGGAATCAAGACGCGAGGAAGTCTCAGTATGATGGCGCTCTAAGGTAGACTCTAAAAGAGAAAAACGAGTGTCGAAACGAGTCTCCAATCGCTCGAGATACTCGAAAATCCGATCGTAGGGTCCAGAGGGAGCAGGCGGAGTGAAGCCATGAGGAAGGTCATCCATGGTCATCAAAGGAGTGCTAATAGGGTCGGGAACACGCTGATGGGATGTAGAGGGAATATCAAACGAAGGGGTAGGAGTGGTACCCGTAGTAGGGGGACCAGCGGGAAATCCTCTCGTCTGAACGTGAGGAGGAAGGAGACCGAAGGGAACATGAAAGTGTTCGGTCGGACGATAGGACGCAAAGATGCGATCCTTGTCGATGACCCAAGAGGATAAGACGGGATTCCAAGAGAGTCCCATCTTAACAACAGTATCATGGTCGATAGTCTCGCGGGGAGAAATAGACACGGATTCTTCATCTGTAAAGTCAATGCCCAGATGGGCTAGAATCCGGTTAATGAACCGGCCAAACGGAAAAGAGACGCGAGTAGAAGAAGCCGCGTACTCCATGGCGTACATAAGAAAACGGGGAAGGTTAAAAGGACGCTGGGAGACTAAATAATAGAGAATGTACAGATCGAGATACTTGCAAGTGGAGAGGTCTCCACTGCGAGGAACAATGGAAGAAGTGATGAGCTTCAGAACAAGCTGAAGCTGAGGAGGAAGGTCCTTCGCATGAGGACGGTCATCGGCAGGAGTAGGCGGACGACCGAAGATGGTGGTCAAGGCAGTGACTCGATCAAAAGTAGGGTCATTCTCAGTCCAAGACTGAGAAAAGAACTCACTCGGTCCGTCTCGAGGAAGATCGAACCAAGTGGAGAGGTCGGCGGTAGAAAAAGAAATGAACCGACCCTGAACAATGGTAACAACACGAGTGTCATCACCACCAAGAACTAGGGAAAAGTTCGCATAGAACTGATGTATGAGAGAGGGGTAGATGAGATCGGGTACGGAAGGTAGAAAGAAGTTTCCCCAACGTTGAGACTCAATAAGAGTAATCAACGTAAAGGAATTCGCACGGAGGTATTCGGTGTGAAGGGTACGACCAGGCAGAATGTTACGGGTTTCGAATTCAGGTGGGATAGGACGAGGGTTGGGTGGTTGGGTAAGATCATGGTGAAAGGCACCGTGACGAGGGCGAACATTTCGGCCAGCTGCGTTACGGCGCGGAGGCATAGTGAGTAGTGAGTGTTTTGTGTGGGGAAAGAAAGAAGGAGTGAATGAGCAAATAAATCAGAGGATCCGAACGCCTATTTATAGGCCATGTTCGGACGGTCCGAACATGAGTTCGGAAGGTCCGGAATTTGAACGGAACGGTTATCTGGCAGGAAGTTCGGACGATCCGATTCACAATCGGACATTCCGATCCAAGACCGGAGGCTACGATGAGTAAACGGAGGATCCGAAGTCCTACAGGCAGGCATTGGGAAGGCGCGAACATTTAATGACATAGGAAGGCGGTTCGGACGATCCGATGTGTGTTCGGATGGTCCGAAGAGTGAATCGGAGGTTCTGGAACCTATGGTCCAGGTTCGGACGATCTGAACACGTTCGGTGGATCCGAAGTGAAACGAAGCATCCGAAAAGGAACGGTGATTCCTAAGTAGCCAAGATGAGGAACACCTAAAATTTAAAATATTTAGCACATAAATGAATGTTGAGCCATAATTATGGATAAATACAATTAATTTGTATTATCCGACATTATAATGCTCACATTAATAATACTCCCCCTCAATTTAACAAATATGTACGAGAGTATTCGACTAGTGTTTACAACTCAATCATGCCAAGTTCACCACGCAAACGAGTAAAAGTAGATTCATCTAGTGGTTTTGTAAAAATATCAGCAATTTGATTCTTGGTGTCAACATAGTGAAGTTCAACATCATTTTGCTCAATGTGATCACGAATAAAATGATGTCGAATGTCAATATGTTTTGTACGAGAATGTTGAACTGGATTCTTTGTTAGACATATGGTGCTTGTGTTATCACAAAAGATTGGAATTTTTGAAAAAGTAACACCATAGTCGAGTAATTGATACTTCATCCAAAGAATTTGTGCACAACAACTACCGGCAGCCATATACTCGGCCTCGGTCGTTGAAAGTGCAACACAGTTTTGCTTTTTAGAAAACCAAGACACCAAGCAATTTCCCAAAAAGAAACAAGTACCACTAGTGCTCTTTCTATCCACCTTATATCCTCCAAAGTCGGCATCACAGTAAGCTTTTAAATCGAAAAATGAGTTCTTAGAATACCATAATCCGAGATTTGGAGTATTTGAAAGATATTTGAAAATGCGTTTTAAGGCGAATAAGTGTGATTCCTTTGGACATGATTGAAATCGTGCACACAAGCAAACACTAAACATAATGTCAGGTCTACTAGCAGTCGCATAGAGTAGGGAGCCAATCATGCTACGAAATAACTTTTGGTCAACAGGTTTACCTCCCTCATCTTTGTCGAGTCTGACTGTCGTGCTCATAGGTGTGGATGAGGCTTTGGAAGACTCCATCCCAAACTTTTTGAGCATCTCCTTGATGTACTTCCCTTGGTTGACAAAGAAACCATCCTTGCATTGCTTGATTTGGAGACCAAGGAAGTAGTTGAGCTCGCCCATCATGCTCATCTCAAAGTGATCCTGCATAAGCTTAGAAAAATCTCTACACAAGTGTTCATTAGTAGCACCAAAAATAATATCATCTACATATATTTGTACTATCAGCAAATCATTATCTTTAGTCAAGGTAAACAAGGTAATATCAACTTTACCTCTACAAAAACCATTAGACAGCAAAAAGGTAGATAATTTCTCATACCAAGCTCTAGGAGCTTGTTTCAAACCATACAAAGCCTTATCAAGTTTATACACATAATCAGATAAGTGCACATCTTCAAAACCAATAGGTTGCTCAACATACACTTCTTCTTTCAAATCACCATTAAGAAAAGCACTTTTAACATCCATTTGAAACAATTTAAAGTCTCTAGAGCAAGCAAAAGCAAGTAGCATGCGAATGGATTCTAGTCTAGCGACAGGGGCATAAGTCTCATCATAATCAATTCCCTCTTCTTGACTATATCCTTTAGCTACTAGCCTAGCTTTATTTCTAGTGATTGTACCATGCTCATCTAACTTGTTCCTAAATACCCATTTAGTTCCTATGACAGGTCTATCAGTGGGTCTAGGTACAAGATTCCAAACTTTATTCCTTCTAAATTCATTTAGTTCATCTTGCATAGCAATAATCCAAGAATCATCAAGTAAAGCTTCTTCTATGTTCTTAGGCTCTATGTGAGAAAGAAAAGCAAGATAATTGCACATATTAGAAGAGCGAGTAGATACTCCCTTCGATGGGCTACCAATGATGAGGTCCATGGGATGATCCTTGTGCGTAGTCCACTCCTTCGGAAGAGGTGCGTCCTCTTGATCTTTAGGAACATCATCTAGGCTTGTGGACTCCAACTTTTCGCCAATGATATCTATATCATCATCATCAGAAACAACAGGTCTAGGCAAGCAAGGGTTAGTTTCATCAAATATGACATGAATAGATTCTTCAACTAGTAAAGTGCGTTTATTAAAGACTCTATATGCTTTGCTAGAAGTAGAGTAACCAAGAAAGATACCTTTGTCCGATTTAGCATCGAACTTACCCAAGTTGTCCTTACCATTGTTGTGGATGAAGCATTTTGATCCAAAAGCGCGGAAGTAAGAAATGTTAGGCTTTCTCCCTCTCCATAGTTCGTATGGAGTTTTCTTGAGAATTGGCCTTATTGATACGCGATTGATGATGTAACAAGCAGAACTCATCGCTTCAGCCCAAAAATATTTTGGTAGAGAATGCTCACATAGCATGGTCCTTGCGATCTCTACTAGGGTCCTATTCTTCCTCTCAACGACACCGTTTTGTTGAGGAGTTCTAGGACAAGAAAAGTTGTGACCAATGCCTTTGCTTTGACAAAAATTTGAAAAATTTTCATTTTGAAATTCCGTTCCGTGGTCACTACGGATTTGTTTGATCAACAGATTTTTCTCATTTTCAACCTTTTTGACAAAAATTTTGAAATGATCAAAGGCATCACTTTTGTGGGCTAAAAACAATGTCCAAGTAAAACGTGAAAAATCATCCACAATGACAAAAGCATAGGATTTACCTCCTAGACTAGTTGTCCTCGAGGGACCACATAAATCTAGGTGAAGTAATTCAAGGGGCATAGAAGTGGATACAAAAGTTTTATTTTTGAAAGATTCCTTTGTGTGTTTACCAAGTTGACAAGCATCACAAAAAGAATCTAATTTTAAATTCAGCTTTGGCATTCCGGAAACTAGGTCAAGTTTTAAAAGTTTGTCTATGGTGCTCATCCCAACATGACCAAGTCGTCTATGCCAAAGAATGTTGTCATCAACATTTAATGTTACAAGGCTTTTTATTTTTGAAAAAGATGAAATCTTTAAATCGACCTTGTAAACATTTTCACTTCTATAACCTTTGAAACTAATGGATTTGTCAGTTGTGAGTGATACAGTGCAATCGTGTGGTGTGAATTTGACTTCATAACCCCTATCGCACAATTGACTAATGCTTAGGAGGTTATGTTTAAGTCCTTTCACAAGAAGTACATCATCAATAATAGTAGAGTTAGATATACCTATTGAGCCGATGCCTTCTATGATCCCTTTGCTGTTGTCTCCAAAGGTCACCGATCCCTTTTCTTTTGGTCGAATGGATTGTAGCAGCTTCTTTTCTCCCGTCATGTGTCGAGAGCATCCACTGTCAAGATACCAAGTGCTCGATGACTTGTCTCCCCTTTGTCCCTACAAGATTGAGATACAGTTTGATAGTTGGTACCCGTTTCTTTGGGTCCTTTGAGGTTAGTAGTAGTTGGGGATTTGGGGATCCATTTCCAATAACTATTCTTGTTGTGTTGGTGTCTAAGTTTCTTGCATTTAGGTCTTATGTGGCCTATCTTACAACAGTAAGTGCATGTTGGTGGTGTTCTTGGTTTTGCCTTTGCGATAAGACTAGCGAAGTTGACTGATTTCTTTTCATATCCTAGACCTCCTTTGTCGAAGTTACACCTTTGCATGCTCAAGAGGTTTTCTAGTTTACCGCTACTCACATTGAACTTGTTGAAGGCTTTCTCTAAGTCTTTTAGGTTTGTCTTGAGCTTAGTGTTGTCATGCATCCTAGCTTCTAGTTCAGTTTTAAGTTGCTTATTCTCATTTCTAAGTGACTTAGCCTTATTGTACATACTAGTGTAAGCGGAGAGTAGTTCATCGTAAGAGGGTACCTCGTCGTCATCCGAGTCGGTCAGATGATCTTCCTTCGCCATGAAGCATAGGGTAGACTCCTCTTCGTTGTCGCTGTCGCTCCACGTGGCTAGAAGGGCCTTCTTCTTGTCTTTGCCGGCCTTCTTCTTGGAGGGACACTCGTTTGCATATTGACCTTTTTGTTGACAGTTGTAGCAGGTCACTTCCTTCTCAATCTTTTTGTCCTTCTTGTTGAAGTTGGAACTCCGCATGAATCTTTTGAACTTTCTAGTGAGGAGTGCCATTTCTTCATCGTCGCTATCTTCAAGTTGACTGGTCAAGGCGATCCCTTTCGCCTTTACTTTGTCGTCATCTTTCTTTGTCTCCTTCCGGGTAGATACTTCAAGTTCATGGGTCTTTAGGGTCCCATGAAGTTGATCAAGGTCGTAGGATGCCGCATCTCCCTTGTTGGATTCAATGATAGCCGTGCGCTTTGCATCCCATTCCGCCGGTAGTGCTCGAAGGGCTCTCCTCCACACTTGTTTAGTTGGGTAGTTCTCACCAAGTTGGGCAAGCTCATTGATGATTTGGGTGAGCCGCCGAAACATGGTGTCGATATCCTCCTTGGGTTCCATCTCAAAGGTCTCGTACTTGAGTTGGAGAAGGTCTATCTTCGTTTCTTTGACTTGATTGGTTCCCTCGTGGCAAATCTCCAATTTGTCCCAAATCTCTTTGGCGGAGGTGCAAGCCGAGATTCGGTTGTATTCATTCATATCTAGGGAACAATGAAGAATATTCATAGCTTTAGCATTTTGAGAGATAAGTTTCATATCGTCCTTGGTGAAGTCATCCATTCCCTTAGGAATTTCCTTATCATCCACCGTTTTCATAGGGATATAGGGACCTTTCACCGTTATTTTCCAAAGGTCGTAATCGACGGATTGGATGTATAGAGATATTCTATTCTTCCAATATCCGTAATTAGTACCATTGAAAAGAGGGGGACGATTTGTGGATTGTCCTTGGGCATACTCGCTTGCTAGATTGGCCATTTAAAAGATTTTGAAAAATCTGGCTCTGATACCACTTGAAGAACCTAAAGGGGGGTGAATAGGTTCTTTTAGGCCCTTTAGCGTTTTTAAAACGAGTTTGCAAAAATTGCAAGCGGAAGACTTGAGGGACAATCACAAATAAAAATGAATGCGTAAAGTAAGTGCGTAAAATAAATGCGTTGTAAAGTAAATGCGTAAAGTAAAGAGGGATAGAGATGTTTATGGAAGTTCGACGAAGAATCGTCTACGTCTCCCCTTCTCGATGAGGATCGAGGTATCACTATATCGACTTGGCTTTAGGAGCTCCAAGCTAGCTTTTACAACCACGCCTCGATGCGTCTACTTGGCCTTGAGGGCTCCAAGGATAGCCACGAACTTTACAACCCACTCGAGAGTATTACTTTCACTCTTTTTCTACAACTCTTTTGATATTACAACTCTTTTAATCAACGCACACAAAAGATAGTAGAAAGCTTTGTAAGAGACAAGAGAGAGTGGAGTGGGATGATTGAGAATGCATCCTCAAAGGCCTATTTATACTAGTCTTGGACGCCAAGGTTCGGATCTTCTGTTTATGCTTCGGAACGTCCGATGTGATTGAAATCAATTTGCGTAATTCTGGGATGACTTCGGATCGTCCGTTCTTGACTTCGTAGGGTCCGAACATATGCTTCGGAGGGACCGATCAAACTTCGTTTCTTCCGAACAGTTCTTTCAGACAGTGTATGAACAGCTTCGGAAGGTCCGAACTCAAGTTCGTACCGTCCGAACATTCCCGCGTTTCCGGAGATTTGAAATCTTCAACACTTCGTAGCGTCCGATCATGTCCTTCGTAGCGTCCGAAATTTACTCAATCAACAGTCAGATCAATTTGTCTCCGCATTGAAGTGATTTGATTGCTTGTGTTCGGAACGTCCGATCACGTCTTCGGAACGTCCGAACTGGCTCCTCGCAGCTTCCGAACAGCTTCTACTTTGCTTCTGATCGGCACCTTTTCGGAACGTCCGAACCAACTTCGGATCTTCCGAACTTAACTTTGTTCTTAATTTCCTGCATGCCTCAATATAAAACATTAGTACATTTTAAGCCAAGTTTTGGTATCATCAAAACAAAAACTTTGGGATATGTTACAGCATTAAAAACATTAATCTCATCCTCGAGATTTGTATGCGTTTAAGGCGTAACAATCTCCCCCTTTTTGATGATCACAAAACTTGGTTAAAAATTGAGAAACAATAATCAACATAATCTAAATGTTATTAAATAACTCCCCCTTAATCAAATAACAAGTCTAAGAGGTTGAATTAAGGCGAATTTATTTAATAACCATTTAATAGCAATTTTAACCAAATAAATTCTCCCCCTTTTTGCGATAATCAAAAAGACATAAGCATAAAGAGAGACAAATAAACAGGTAAAATATCCACTAATAAATAAGTCTTTTATACAATGATACATCAAGATAAAATAAACAAAAATAACAAAAAACAAGCTAAGAATCCGCATCCCGCGACTCTCTATGGCTCCTCATCTCAGCCTCGATGGAATCAAGACGCGAGGAAGTCTCAGTATGATGGCGCTCTAAGGTAGACTCTAAAAGAGAAAAACGAGTGTCGAAACGAGTCTCCAATCGCTCGAGATACTCGAAAATCCGATCGTAGGGTCCAGAGGGAGCAGGCGGAGTGAAGCCATGAGGAAGGTCATCCATGGTCATCAAAGGAGTGCTAATAGGGTCGGGAACACGCTGATGGGATGTAGAGGGAATATCAAACGAAGGGGTAGGAGTGGTACCCGTAGTAGGGGGACCAGCGGGAAATCCTCTCGTCTGAACGTGAGGAGGAAGGAGACCGAAGGGAACATGAAAGTGTTCGGTCGGACGATAGGACGCAAAGATGCGATCCTTGTCGATGACCCAAGAGGATAAGACGGGATTCCAAGAGAGTCCCATCTTAACAACAGTATCATGGTCGATAGTCTCGCGGGGAGAAATAGACACGGATTCTTCATCTGTAAAGTCAATGCCCAGATGGGCTAGAATCCGGTTAATGAACCGGCCAAACGGAAAAGAGACGCGAGTAGAAGAAGCCGCGTACTCCATGGCGTACATAAGAAAACGGGGAAGGTTAAAAGGACGCTGGGAGACTAAATAATAGAGAATGTACAGATCGAGATACTTGCAAGTGGAGAGGTCTCCACTGCGAGGAACAATGGAAGAAGTGATGAGCTTCAGAACAAGCTGAAGCTGAGGAGGAAGGTCCTTCGCATGAGGACGGTCATCGGCAGGAGTAGGCGGACGACCGAAGATGGTGGTCAAGGCAGTGACTCGATCAAAAGTAGGGTCATTCTCAGTCCAAGACTGAGAAAAGAACTCACTCGGTCCGTCTCGAGGAAGATCGAACCAAGTGGAGAGGTCGGCGGTAGAAAAAGAAATGAACCGACCCTGAACAATGGTAACAACACGAGTGTCATCACCACCAAGAACTAGGGAAAAGTTCGCATAGAACTGATGTATGAGAGAGGGGTAGATGAGATCGGGTACGGAAGGTAGAAAGAAGTTTCCCCAACGTTGAGACTCAATAAGAGTAATCAACGTAAAGGAATTGGCACGGAGGTATTCGGTGTGAAGGGTACGACCAGGCAGAATGTTACGGGTTTCGAATTCAGGTGGGATAGGACGAGGGTTGGGTGGTTGGGTAAGATCATGGTGAAAGGCACCGTGACGAGGGCGAACATTTCGGCCAGCTGCGTTACGGCGCGGAGGCATAGTGAGTAGTGAGTGTTTTGTGTGGGGAAAGAAAGAAGGAGTGAATGAGCAAATAAATCAGAGGATCCGAACGCCTATTTATAGGCCATGTTCGGACGGTCCGAACATGAGTTCGGAAGGTCCGGAATTTGAACGGAACGGTTATCTGGCAGGAAGTTCGGACGATCCGATTCACAATCGGACATTCCGATCCAAGACCGGAGGCTACGATGAGTAAACGGAGGATCCGAAGTCCTACAGGCAGGCATTGGGAAGGCGCGAACATTTAATGACATCGGAAGGCGGTTCGGACGATCCGATGTGTGTTCGGATGGTCCGAAGAGTGAATCGGAGGTTCTGGAACCTATGGTCCGGTTCGGACGATCTGAACACGTTCGGTGGATCCGAAGTGAAACGAAGCATCCGAAAAGGAACGGTGATTCCTAAGTAGCCAAGATGAGGAACACCTAAAATTTAAAATATTTAGCACATAAATGAATGTTGAGCCATAATTATGGATAAATACAATTAATTTGTATTATCCGACATTATAATGCTCACATTAATAATACTCCCCCTCAATTTAACAAATATGTACGAGAGTATTCGACTAGTGTTTACAACTCAATCATGCCAAGTTCACCACGCAAACGAGTAAAAGTAGATTCATCTAGTGGTTTTGTAAAAATATCAGCAATTTGATTCTTGGTGTCAACATAGTGAAGTTCAACATCATTTTGCTCAATGTGATCACGAATAAAATGATGTCGAATGTCAATATGTTTTGTACGAGAATGTTGAACTGGATTCTTTGTTAGACATATGGTGCTTGTGTTATCACAAAAGATTGGAATTTTTGAAAAAGTAACACCATAGTCGAGTAATTGATACTTCATCCAAAGAATTTGTGCACAACAACTACCGGCAGCCATATACTCGGCCTCGGTCGTTGAAAGTGCAACACAGTTTTGCTTTTTAGAAAACCAAGACACCAAGCAATTTCCCAAAAAGAAACAAGTACCACTAGTGCTCTTTCTATCCACCTTATATCCTCCAAAGTCGGCATCACAGTAAGCTTTTAAATCGAAAAATGAGTTCTTAGAATACCATAATCCGAGATTTGGAGTATTTGAAAGATATTTGAAAATGCGTTTTAAGGCGAATAAGTGTGATTCCTTTGGACATGATTGAAATCGTGCACACAAGCAAACACTAAACATAATGTCAGGTCTACTAGCAGTCGCATAGAGTAGGGAGCCAATCATGCTACGAAATAACTTTTGGTCAACAGGTTTACCTCCCTCATCTTTGTCGAGTCTGACTGTCGTGCTCATAGGTGTGGATGAGGCTTTGGAAGACTCCATCCCAAACTTTTTGAGCATCTCCTTGATGTACTTCCCTTGGTTGACAAAGAAACCATCCTTGCATTGCTTGATTTGGAGACCAAGGAAGTAGTTGAGCTCGCCCATCATGCTCATCTCAAAGTGATCCTGCATAAGCTTAGAAAAATCTCTACACAAGTGTTCATTAGTAGCACCAAAAATAATATCATCTACATATATTTGTACTATCAGCAAATCATTATCTTTAGTCAAGGTAAACAAGGTAATATCAACTTTACCTCTACAAAAACCATTAGACAGCAAAAAGGTAGATAATTTCTCATACCAAGCTCTAGGAGCTTGTTTCAAACCATACAAAGCCTTATCAAGTTTATACACATAATCAGATAAGTGCACATCTTCAAAACCAATAGGTTGCTCAACATACACTTCTTCTTTCAAATCACCATTAAGAAAAGCACTTTTAACATCCATTTGAAACAATTTAAAGTCTCTAGAGCAAGCAAAAGCAAGTAGCATGCGAATGGATTCTAGTCTAGCGACAGGGGCATAAGTCTCATCATAATCAATTCCCTCTTCTTGACTATATCCTTTAGCTACTAGCCTAGCTTTATTTCTAGTGATTGTACCATGCTCATCTAACTTGTTCCTAAATACCCATTTAGTTCCTATGACAGGTCTATCAGTGGGTCTAGGTACAAGATTCCAAACTTTATTCCTTCTAAATTCATTTAGTTCATCTTGCATAGCAATAATCCAAGAATCATCAAGTAAAGCTTCTTCTATGTTCTTAGGCTCTATGTGAGAAAGAAAAGCAAGATAATTGCACATATTAGAAGAGCGAGTAGATACTCCCTTCGATGGGCTACCAATGATGAGGTCCATGGGATGATCCTTGTGCGTGTGAGTGAGGACATAAGCACGCTGGAAAGACTGGTCTTGATACAGTGAGGGCAGTCGTCGAATCTGGGGAGTTACAATTTAAGTGTTTAGAAGGGGAGTTGAATAAACACTTTGAAATTTTGACTCTTTGTCGAAATAAGAGTCATTTTTTGACAAATTGATTTCAAGAATCTTGCTGTCAATATCAGTCAGTTAACTCGTTTAAGTGAGGAAATAAACTAACTGATTGATTGAATACTTAAAGAATAACTGAAATAATTAACACAAGGATTTTGGATGTTTGGAGAGTTCAAATTCTCCTACGTCACCCCTTCTTTTACAAGGATAAGATTTAACAAAAACATTTTGATTGATTACAGATATTATAATAATCCACTTCAGTTTGGACTTAAACACTGCCAAACTAAAGCTCTTAGTTTCTTACAGCTTATCAGTATACAAACTGATTTTTCTGTAGCACAACTGATCTTAAAAGATCGAATAAAACAATGTAATGTACTAGTATTTTTAGCTCAAATGATAGCTTGAAAGTGATGAATATATCTTTGAAGTGTGTGCGTCTGTACGAATATCGTAACTGATCGTGTATATGTTAGAGTAGGTGCCTGTCGAGCCAAGTGTTGGCCGAGGGTTCATGTTTAAACTCTATGTATAAACAATCTTTATTTTAATAATGTTTGAAATTATTATTTTGGCACTTTTTTATCTGTATACCAATGAATGTTGCATAGATAAAGTCCTTCAATATACAAATAGAAGAAAGAATATGAGATGCTCATATGATGAGTATCATGAAACTCATATTTGGAATACTGTATATTCTAAACGGTTCCTAGTTGATTCAGCCGCCGCTAAGAAGGATATAGGCCGCTCGAGTTCGAGACTAGTATTTGCGATGTGAGTACCATGTTTCATTGGTAGGGGACATTGTGATGTTCGAACATGCAGATAGGTGCTCCTTGTAGAGTGCACTGAACAACCCTCCATAAAGGACTTTCCAAGTGGTTTTCACTCATCGAGTGGAAACGTCCTAGTTTATGGTTGTACACTATTAGTCTTTATGACCCGGGATAACATTGAGACTCTATGTGCTAGCATTACACTTTGACTTGTTTACCGACTCTCATAGGGTCATCAGGTGGCAAGGTTGGGTGTTTTGTCGAAACATATAGGAGTCGATGCATTGTAGTCAGGGATTTGCCGCTTACCTTCGGGTATGGATATCCTCTATGTATGTAGTATGAAATCTCTGATCAGAGTATGGTGGTAATTATGAAAGGGGTTTCATTTATTATACCATCGATGCAACTACAACATGACACATAGTATCGATTCATTGACAACTCTCGATATACCAATGGTTGTCGAATCGGTCGGGATATATGAGTTGAAGGGACCGTACTGTACGCTAACCATAATTGAATGGTTCTTGCAGGCACTATCTTATGATACCTAGGGAATCATGTAAGCGATGCTGCTAGGCGTTAACACGATTGGTTGGGTATTATCAGACTTGAGTTCCGATGTTCTTATTACCAAGGAGTTGATAATTAAGAATGGAGCAATTGGGGTATGCTCGTATAAGGACATGTTTAGTCCGAATCACATGGAGATGTGAACCCACGGCTAATTGTATCAATGAACCATTGAAGGCCACACAAGTACTAGCTTTCTAGATCCCGTTGAGAAGTAAAATAGTTCAATGTGTTGAACGGCTCATAAAGGAGTTTATAAGCATAAAGAGAAATAAAAGTATGACTTCTATGAGGGAAATGTAACTTTTAATTTGTGGAAGTGTTCCTAAATTAAAAGTTGGCCAAATAAATAATATATTTGAAAATTGTGATTTTCATAAACATTATTATGGACTAAATTATATTAATTCAAGTGTTGAATTAATTATACACTAGTGGGCCTAATAGAGTCCAAATAACTAAATTAATTCAAGTGTTGAATTAATTTAATCATATTGGGTCTTGTAGAGCCCAATAGTAAAATAATTATTCAACTAGTGGCTTGAGTAAATTCAATTAATATTTAATTAGTCTCAAATTTGTTTGAGATAATTAAAATTAAGTTCATGGGTTATTAATTGTTAAAAATCAAATAACAGTGCTTGCATGGGAGGTGAAGGGTTGGAGATCACTTTTCAATCTCCAAGACTTGGCATGCTAAAAGTGTTTTTAGCTTTTTACATTACCAAGACTAGTTTCCCTCCCCTTCATTCTAGCATGCTTTGTCCGAAAAATTACAAGAGTTTTATTCTTAAAATTTTCTCTCAGTTTTTCTTCTTCAATTGTTGAGGAAAGAAATCACTTCTCAAAGAAAAATTTTCTTATTTTTCTAGTGCAAGGTAAGAAGGGTTCTAGCTACCAAGTGGTGGGGACTAATTTTGAAGAAAGGAGGAGGCTTGTAGATCTTCTTTCCATTCAACAGCTATGGTGTTTACACCTTAGTTGGAGTCATCGTCAATCTCAAGAAATTGATAGGTATATCTTCTAAACACACTATGAATGTCATATTTTGTTTTTTTGTATTTGTTACACATCCTAGTACTTGAGGTGTTCGGTTTTCTTGCTAGAAAATAAATTTTGAACTTCCGTTGCGCTTTAGAACATCTAAAACCGATCCTCTTTCAAGTGGTATGTGGGGACTTGGACGCTAATTCGATTCTTAAGCATCTTTGGGACTAATTAATCAATTATAATAAACAAGGTCTAATTTTTTTTTAAAAATACACTGTTACATGCGGAATGTAATGGCATTCATCTATTATACATATCAGTATAAGTTAAGGTACGAGTCCTGTACAACATACATTTATTCAAACTAGGGTTTAACAACTAAACATCAAGTGTCCAAACCCTATTTCTACTCCAAGTCCGTAGTCTCCACTCTAATCACGATCTCTCTTCATCTCCTTGACCCTGAACCTATCCCACCTGTTGTCATGCACACATAAAACAAGACAACAGTCGGATACTCCGGTGAGAATTATATTCCCAGTATAAATCAACGAAACATGCATTTCATATAACACACATAAAAGCATGAAGTATATATTCATAACACTCTGAACATGTACCACAAGCGAGAACACAAACTAGTAATACTATATCAATTCCTAAGAACATAATTCATACAAGAAACTACGTATCTATGACTAGACTCATTCCTAGTCTAGGGATCTCGGTTTCCAGACATTGGCATTCCATATCGATCACAAGTAATAAAAGAAACTCCAATTATATCCACATCGATATGGTATCGATCACTAGAAATAGAAGAAACTCCAATTCTATCCACATCGATAGCCAGTCGTCCAGTGACCTATACATGATAGACTTTGGCACTTTCGCCAATTCGCTATCTTGGGACATTTTGGGGACCCGGACGCTAATCATCTTCTTAATCGTCGTTGGGATTTAATTATCAGTTCTGATAAACAGGGTCTAAAATTTTTTTTTTCTAAAATGTAAATGCGGAAGGTAATGGAATCTAAATAATATACATCTCAGTATATAATACATTTCAGTATAAAGTACAATACTGTATAATCTAGATCTCAGGTTAAGTTACTAAATTCAAGTAAGAAAACCAAGTCTACAATAAGTCCGGAATCACCACGCTAACTCGTCCTCTCTCATCAGCTTCTTGACCCCGATCCAGCCCCACCTGTTGTCATGCACACATACAAAACAAGACAACAGCCGGATAAATCCGGTGAGAATAAATCCCAGTATAAAACATGGTAAGCATGTATATAAACAATCTAAATCATAAAACAAGCTATCATGAACATATTCAAAGTAATAGATTTCATAATCTTTGAAATCAAATCACAATAAGCATGCAACTCCTTTCAGATAGACATGCAATTTAAATCAAATCATATAAATATGTTATCATACTGAAAGAAATAAACATGGGTTTCATATTCTATGAAACCACATCTCTAAACACATGCAGTTCTGGTCAAATCATGTCTAGACTCGACTCAACTATAACTCTAGGGATCCCGGTGTGAATAAGACGTCAATGGCTGTCACCTACCCTCCCAATCGGGGTGACTGTACGTCTTATTCCTAGACTTCGGTCTGAGCTGTATCGAGTAATCTACAATAGAAGGGTGTCTGCTCCTACGTACGATACACCGAACGTCTAGAAGTCTGACTATCTGTCAAACTTTCCTATCTCAAATGCAATGTATAACAATCTGTAAACAAAGCATGCTCATTTCAAAAGATTTGAATATAAATTCTATAAACAAATCATAATCATATCAAAAGACAAACAATAATCAAGTATGTGATTTTATTGGAAAACTCAAATGAGATCTGATTTGAGTTATGTCTTTCCAAATATCACATGAATTATACATTTGTTGTCCCTGTCTGACGAAGAAGATGACCTGTATTCAACTCTGTCCATATCCAATCTGAAAAGACAATATCGAATACATAGTATCAATGAATAACTCAATTCACAATCTGTTCTGATCAATACTCAACTCAGTACATAATCTGATCAATATCTGAACAAGATACAATTCAATTCATGTCATCGATATCACAATACGATCTGAATCAATACTGAATCTGATCAATCTAAATCAACTGATGTTTCGACGGCATAATAATACGATCTGAATAACCCCGTCAATCTGAACATCACAGATATCATATCTAATTCATACTCAGAAAACACTGAAATTCATAACACAGACATCTGGTATAATTTCTTCGATCTGACTTCACATATCTACTGAATAATCTATCCAGAACATATAAGAATAATCATCTTTCTATTCTTGAATTAAGACCAATACAATTCTAGTGTTCAATCTCAATCAATATCTTCTGAAATTCATAACAATTGTATAATCAGTCTGTTCTTTAATCTGACTTCGATTATACAATACCTATGGTAGTAAAAACACCATATCGGAATCATGTTCAATTCTAACAACATCATATTCTCAAATCATCTCAAAACGTAATGAAACTTACGTCCTTGTGTGGCTCGTAGCGAGAGGATTACGATACTGTGTTCGAATTTAAATTCTGATACACGGATTCCTCAAAATCACAATTTATAACAATTGGGAACTTTTAAGGAAAAGGAGAGAGGAACTCACGATTGTCTTCCTTGGAAATGCTAAAGAAGATGAGAATATATATCTCAAGCAAGCATGATATGCCAAGTGTCCCACTCAACTTTCCATATTTGCACTTTAGTCCCTCAACTTTTCACTATTTGCAAATCAGCCCCCCAATAATTACGAAATTGCCATCAAATTTAAATCAAGTATTTTTCCACTTAATTACAAAATTGCCATCAAATTTATTTTCTTTTCGGGATCTCATAAAATTGATAACATCTCATAATCTTGTCTTATCCATTCTATAATTCTTGGGCATTACATTTCTCCCCCTCTTAGATCTGAGTTCGTCCTCGAACTCACAAAATCACTTCATTTAGATATATTAGAAGAAATGTACACAGAGTTCAAAGCAGAACTCTTCTCAAGGAATCTGTTCTGAGATCTCAATCTCACAACACTGGTTATACAACATCTGTATATACCAAACCACAGCTTATAGCAAATCAACATCATCAGCTGTTATCACTTCTGTCTATCCCATTCTCGGATATATTCAATCTTTGTCTTCAAATACCAATCGTCACCATCCGACGTTGGCATAATAATTCTGTCTGGTCTGAGCTATCTTTATTCTTTGTCATATCTCTGACCGTATCAGATCCTATCTCATTACCCCTCTGGTAAACTGATAAATACCATCATATCATAACTCTCACAGTGACAATCTGTCATATCACTGGTGCTAGCATCTAGCACTGCAGCTTCCTGGATATCTTCCAATATCTGGATAATACACTCTGACTGTCTGTCAATCTGTAATTAATCTGTAAAATCACTTAAGGTATGATCTGCTATAATTGCAAACTTGATCAAAATCACAATCTGATATAGTCTACTTCTACATTCTAGTCACTCTGACTATGTTCTGACATCAATCTGTGTCATTTGGTTCTGTTTGTACATCATCTTGTACAAACTAATAGATATAGATTGAACAATCTGTCAATCATAATCATATTATATCACAATCTGGAAAATATTGGGATAATCTCATTACGAAATTCATCGAAATATACTCCCCATGTCGAATCAGAAATATACTAAGTCTGTAATAAATCTTCTGATTTATCTCTTTCTGTCTTCTCTGTTAGCGATTCAGACATATCAGTACAATTTCTGCCAACATTTCTGTACAAATTCTGTTATAACTGATTTAATCTATCTATATCATACATGTCTGTTCGAATCTCATACATTCTCAGTCAGCAAAATGAACACTGAATCCACTACAATGCATTTCTGACACTGTCTGTAATTTCAGATTCAAACTATTCGGTATAAACAAATCAGTTAATAATAAAATTTAAAGATAAATACCTACCTGGTATTCGGCTCTGATTATAAATATCAATTCTGTTATACAACTCTGAAACCTTCTGATACCACAAAATAATCAGTTTCACACAAAACACAGAATCACATATCTGTTATTCTGACTGAGGCTCTGTTCTGATTATCAAAATACAGTTCTGAACATTCTGATCATATTTCTGAACTGCTGTAACTCTCGAAATCAACTCTGATACAACTGAATTGTATACAATCTCAACGGTTCACCACAATCTATATCACATACAGATTCAAAACAACAGTAATAACAAATCAGAAACGAAATATCAATATCCTATACAGATCTAGTGAGTTCAGTGAACTCATAAAATAAGGATTTTTGGTAAATATCTTTATGTCCTTCTGATCAACTGCTATATCTCATCTGCAATTAAAAGATGCTCCCAACACAATAGGAGATGTCTCAAATACTGATTTAGAACAATAACAATACTCAGCAGATATGAAGCAACAGTCGAATAAAATAATCTGCCAAATCAGACAATAAATTTCTGACAATTCTGACATTTCTGATCTTTCTGACATCGATATCATTTTCTGTCACTGATCCTAATTTCAACTGTAACACAGTCAATCTGTATACTAACTTCAGATATTGCCTAATCTGAATACCATCTGTTTCAAGCAAAATTCTTATCTGAACAATTTCTGTATACACTAATCATAGTTCTCAGAATATTCGACAAAATCTTCAAATAGTCCCTACAGTATTTCTAATATTCGATTCAATCAGTCAGATGCTATAATTATATCAATATATCATAGATATAATGAGCATCATTCATATGAATACTTCTGATCTATCAATTCTTTCAATTCGGTATGTATCATTCTGTATATTCAATATCATTCTGTACTGAATCTAACATACAAACAATACCTGATCTCATTTCAATTCTGAAATCTATTTATAGATCTGAAATCTTATCTAGGCAAACATTAGCCAACTCGTCTATCCCTGGCAAATCTGCCAATGCTAGGCTCGATTTCAGTGGGTCTACTGAATACATAAGGATGCAATCTGCTCCTTTCTGTATTAATCGAGTCATATACAATACAGATATCAAAGGAATTAAAATCTATAATCCTTACTGTGGTATCTCCACTGATCAGTCATCTCTGATCTGAATCTTACCATTTCTGGAACAAATTCTACAATATGTCTGTACTGGTTTAGCATGCAAATATCAATAATGCGTTCAAATCAGAAAACACCAGTACACTATACTCTATCTCGATTTCTCATCTTACTGTAGCATACAACATATCAGAAATCTCTGATAGTAACAGTTTCCTTACAAGTAAGGGAATTAATACTACAGTACAAACAGACCCAACAGATACAACATATCTCCATGCAACCCAGTCACAGATATTCGTATGAAATGCATTAGTATATATCAATACATATGCAATCTAATCATACAGAATAGTACCTGTTGTGCGTTCTGAATCTGTTTCTCAATTAAACTCTGTTCCCTATAATCTTCGGGAACTTTTCTGGGTACAAACTCTAGCAAAGTGTCCCGACTGTTTACAGATATTGCATCTACCAAGTACTCCTTGGCAGTGCTCTGTGGGATGTCTCCCTCCGCAGGTCCTGCAATATACTCCAGTATAACTCGGACTGGAATCACTGGAACTAGCCGAACCACTTTCTAACTTCTCAACTTGCTTTTTTCGAATCTTCAGTGGTTCTCTCTGTTCTCTATTACTACTGCCAATCTCAACTCTGGAAGGCAGTTGCTGTAAATTCTGTGCTGGAAGATCATACGATGCTCCCTTTCGTCCCATCAGAACGATTTCTGCTCTTTTGGCTCTGTTCAAGGTATCAGCAAAATTAATCGATTGTTTTGCATTCACCAATGAACGTATCTCCTGATTAAATCCTTGTATAAACTGACTAGAGATAGCTTCATCATTCCTAGCCACGTGAGGGGCAAAACGTAACAAGGTGAAGAACTGTGCCAAATACTCATCAATACTCATCTGACCTTGTCTCAGGTTTGTAAATTCTGCACTTCTGTCCTCTCTATATGATACGGGAAAAATCTTTAATAAATTTCAACCTTGAAAATTTTCCACGTAATCACTGAACGACTCTGTTCTAAGGCTCCTTTGGTTAGTAACCACCATCTTCTTCCAGTCTCTTGCAACTGGTTCTCAATCAATTTAATTCTACACTCATCTGTGAAATCAAGAAATTCAAATAACATTTCTATCTCATCAAGCCAATTCTCACAATCTACTAACGTCTCAGTTCCCTTCAGAATCGGCAGTTGAAACGATTGAAACCTCTTCAACTGCGTTTCCATCTGAGCTTCTGACATATCTATCTGTTCAGTCGAAGTACTACCCCTTTCTGGAATTCTTCTAGGCGGTATATCTGAATATCAAACAAATTAGTACACAATCTATACAATCTGTCTCAGCCTTCCTCTGATCATATACCTCTGATCGAGAATCGGTTCTGATTCAGTCTTAGCAATTACATGCTGCAATAAACTCAGATACAAACAACATGTAATAGGGAAAGCAATAAATCATGCTAGCACCCATAATGTAATTCAACATTATAATAAATCTCATGCTAGCAATCACATGCAAGGAAAGAAAATTCAATCTACCCCGCTCATTCTCTACTATCTCAGTCTAAAAGATCTATCAATTCTGACTATCTCAATCTAAAGGATCTATCGCTCTGATACCACCTGTTGTGGGGACCCGGACGCTAATCATCTTCTTAATCGTCGTTGGGATTTAATTATCAGTTCTGATAAACAGGGTCTAAAAATTTTTCTTTTTAAAATGTAAATGCAGAAGGTAATGGAATCTAAATAATATACATCTCAGTATATAATACATTTCAGTATAAAGTACAATACTGTATAATCTAGATCTCAGGTTAAGTTACTAAATTCAAGTAAGAAAACCAAGTCTACAATAAGTCCGGAATCACCACGCTGACTCGTCCTCTCTCATCAGCTTCTTGACCCCGATCCAGCCCCACCTGTTGTCATGCACACATACAAAACAAGACAACAGCCGGATAACTCCAGTGAGAATAAATCTCAGTATAAAACATGGTAAGCATGTATATAAACAATCTAAATCATAAAACATGCTATCATGAACATATTCAAAGTAATAGATTTCATAATCTATGAAATCAAATCACAATAAGCATGCAACTCCTTTCAGATAGACATGCAATTTAAATCAAATCATATAAACATGCTATCATACTGAAAGCAATAAACATGGGTTTCATATTCTATGAAACCACATCTCTAAACACATGCAGTTCTAGTCAAATCATGTCTAGACTCGACTCAACTATAACTCTAGGGATCCCGGTGTGAATAAGACGTCAATGCCTGTCACCTACCCTCCCAATCGGGGTGACTGTACGTCTTATTCCTAGACTTCGGTCTGAGCTGTATCGAGTAATCTACAATAGGAGGGTGTCTGCTCCTACGTACGATACAGCGAACGTCTAGAAGTCTGACTATCTGTCAAACTTTCCTATCTCAAATGCAATGTATAACAATCTGTAAACAAAGCATGCTCATTTCAAAAGATTTGAATATAAATTCTATAAACAAATCATAATCATATCAGAAGACAAACAATAATCAAGTATGTGATTTTATTGGAAAACTCAAATGAGATCTGATTTGAGTTATGTCTTTCCAAATATCACATGAATTATACATTTGTCGTCCCTGTCTGACGAAGACGATGACCTGTATTCAACTCTGTCCATATCCAATCTGAAAAGACAATATCGAATACATAGTATCAATGAATAACTCAATTCACAATCTGTTCTGATCAATACTCAACTCAGTACATAATCTGATCAATATCTGAACAAGATACAATTCAATTCATGTCATCGATATCACAATACGATCTGAATCAATACTGAATCTGATCAATCTAAATCAACTGATGTTTCGACGGCATAATAATACAATCTGAATAACCTCGTCAATCTGAACATCACAGATATCATATCTAATTCATACTCAGAAAACATTGAAATTCATAACACAGACATATGGTATAATTTCTTCGATCTGACTTCACATATCTACTGAATAATCTATCCAGAACATATAAGAATAATCATCTTTCTATTCTTGAATTAAGACCAATACAATTCTAGTGTTCAATCTCAATCAATATCTTCTGAAATTCATAACAATTGTATAATCAGTCTGTTCTTTAATCTGACTGATTCGTCCTCAAGTAATGTGCTCCTTCTGATTCCAGTCCGAGTTATACTGGAGTTATACTGGAGTATATTACTGGAGTTAATCTGAATACATGAATATACTGGGTTGCACGGACGAATCAGAAGGAGCACATTACACCGTCTGTTCTTTGTTCTGACTTCAATTATACAATGTCTACTATATCAGAAACACCATATATGATTAATATTCGATTCTGACAATATCATAATTTCAAATCATGTATAAACGTAATAAAACTTATGTTGTGTTGTAGCCTGCGTCAATAGGAGCACATTACTGAGATCGGATTCGAAATTTGACAATCGAAACTCACAAAATCAATTCCTACAGAATGATGCTTTGAGGGGATTTGCTCTGAATCTCTCGGTTTTTGCTGAGGAAGAAATGAAAGAGAACCAATATATATATTGAATGTCAATCACACGTGCCATCCTCCAGATTTTCATCAAAAGCCTCTCGCGCATATGCGCAACTTCATCTCGCGTAGCTTATCTTCACAACTGTTAGCTTATCTTCACAACTGCTGGCTCATATGCGCGCCTCATCTTGGCGCATATGCGCCAGAGTCTCTGGACTCCTTTTTTTTGGCTTCTCGCATGGCTCGCGCATATGCGCGTACACTTCCCGCACATATGCGCGAGACCTTCTGGTCACGCACCACTAGCACTCCACGTGATATCACATGATACTCAATTCAAGTCTCGGAGCGATCTTTCATAATTATATTAATTTTTCGATAATTATTCTCAAATCACCGAAATCAAATGTCGGGCCTTACATTTCTCCTCCCTAAGATATGATTTCGTCCCCGAAATCACAAGCAACCAACTCGTATATCACAGGTAATTATATCAGATATTAGATCAAATAAATCAGATACAAGAAGGAGATATATAGAAGCTAACAACAACTTCATGTCACGAAACAATTCTGAGATTTTCTGCCTCATATCAGATTATGTCTCTCAGATAGCCTCTTCGATTCCCAGACCGCTTTACCGTACTTACAACCGCAGAATAGTCTTTGTTCGGAATTATCTTTCTTCTATTGATTCTGATTCTAATCTGAAATAATCATCTAAGAAGTATAATCTCATAATACCATTCGGAATACCTTATGATATAATCAATTTTAATACTGGCTATACAACATCCGTATATACCAATCAACAGCTCATCATCCGACGTGGACATATTCAGTCTATTTATTCTGAGCTGTCTTCATTTTCTTCTGAATTAGTTTCAATTTCGTGGTCATATCTCTGATCATATCAAAACCAATCTCAGGTATCACCGAGGTATAATCCCCATACGAAGAAAATCTGTAGTTCTCATTGTACAATGGCTCGAATAATGCTATCTCGATACCCATCTGATAGCTATTGTTATACCATAATTTACAAGTGACAATAAATCGTGTCAATTAGTGCTAAAATCCAGCACTACAATTCCTGGATATCCTCCAGTATCAGGATAGTTCACTCCAACTATCCGTCAGTCTATAAATGATAAGTGAAAGATCTTGTTGTATATTCTGCCAGAAGTACAAAATCAATTGAAAATCATGGTATGATAATATCAACTTTGGCATTCAGTTCAATTTTCCCACTTTTCTAAGATACAACTCAATCGTCTGGTCATATATGTACGTCATTCTGTACAAAATAACCTATGCAGATTCGAGTAATCTGTCAATCACAATCCCATCACATCACAGTCTTAAAAGGATTCTGATAGTTTCATCACAAAATCCATTGAAATGTACTCCCATTTCTATTTAAGCATCAATAATTTATATAACCAATCTCCTGGTTTCTATCTTTTTGCCTTCATCTGTCAACGACTCAGACATTTCAATACAAATTCTGTCACCCGAATAAATACTAAATCGACTAATGTACGCTTCTGACCATATGAGTCATTTTAGATTCAAAATATTCGGCACAACAAGTCGGTTATTCACATACAATACAATATCACCTACCTGCTATTTTGATCGACACCATGTTCTAGCCATCGAAATTATGTTCCGAACATTCTGATCAAACTTCTGAACTGTTTTAATTCGCGAATTTAGCTCTAATTCGTCTTGAACTGTATCTAATCTCAACGGTTCACAATAATATGTCTCAAACACGGGTTCAGAACAACAGTAATATCGAATTCAAATTCGAAATATCAATCATCAATACGGATCTAGTAACCTCATAAAACTGCAATATCTGGTAATACTGTCGATTCTGACTAACCGATCACATCTTCACGTTGTTCAAATCCACTAATATATCATCCTCGAATGTAATGTCCCCCAAACAATATAATCTGTCTCAAATACTGTTTTAGAACAATAACAATTCTCAAGCAATTTCAAAACAACAGTCGTAAATAATAGTCTGCTAAACTCCTGCAACTATAAATTTCTGACATCAGTATCATTCTCAGCCACTAATCACAGGGTTCAACTGTAATAAGATCAATAGGTATACTATAATCGGATATTACATACCACAAATACAATCTGTTTCAGTCAAGATTCATATCTGAACAATTTCTATATACAAAAATCTCAGTTATCAGATTATTCAATACAATTTTCAAATATTCGGTTCAGTCAGTCATACGCTGTGAATATATCAAGATATCATAGATACAACGAGCATAAAATCATCAGAATACTTCTGAACACATTATTCATCAACCCATAAACAGAACTGAAGTATTTTACAAAGAAACACTCAATCAGATGTAACTCTAACTCTCAAGCAGTAAATCTTCTAACTGATATCTCAATTCTTTCAATTCAATCAGTATTACTCTGTACGGAAGTTTATAATAGAACCCGTACCTGATGTCGAATCAAGGCTGAAATAAATCTCCCTGATATAAGGCAAAACTCAAATCTCATCTGGGAAGACTTTAGCAATTATCCTGCTACTGGCAAATTAGTAATGATACGCTCAATTTCAGTAAATCGACTGAACACATAAGGAATCACTCAGTTCCTTTCGATAATCATCGAATTATGAACATCACATATATCAAAGGTATTCTAAATCCAGAATTCTTACCATACCATGTTCATTCTTTGGCCATTTCAGGTCCGACTCTTACCATTTCCTGGAAGTAATCTGCGATAGCTCTGTACTTGGCCAATACATCAATATCAATACTGCGGTCAGCATCAGATAACACAAGTACATCGCAATCTAACTCGATCTCATTCCCCTCTTCTTGCATTATAAGATATTTTACAGAATTCACTGATATTAACTTCTCTCTAAACAGAAAAGAGATCAATACTACATCATATGATAACTCACTACGCAAGCATATATCCATGCAATTCATTTAAGAACAATCGTATGCAATTCTTTAGTATCTATCAATACATATGCAAATTAATCATACCGTAAATCAGTACCTGCCACTACCTCGTCTGGTATGTCCTGGCCTTGGTTGTGCTTGAGAAGTCGTCGGCGGTTGGAAGGAGTGAACAACCGGTGATTGTCTATCAGACGATGCCACTGATCCAGATGTTTCTGCTCCCTGAGATCGTCGAAAAGCTCTAAGTGGACAGACTTTACCAAAGTGTCCTGGTGGTCGACAACCATAGCAACTACCAAATACACCTCAGCATTGCTCTGTTTGATGTCTTCCTCCACAGGTTCTACAATAAACTCCGGAATAACTCGGGCTAGAACCACTGGAGCTAGATTAACCGCTCCCTAAATTCTTGAACTGCTTCTTTCGAGCTTTCAACTGTTCTTTCTTTCCACAACTTCTGCTGCCAATCTCGATTCTGGGAGGCAGTTGTTGTGGTCTCGGTGCTGGAAGAACATAGGAAGCTTCCTCTTTTCTCATCAGAATTGTTTCTGCTCTTTTGGCTCTATTCAGGGTATCAGCAAAGTTATTCGGTCCTTTCACATTTACCAATGTAAGTATCTCCGGATTCAATCTCTGGATGAACTGATCAAATACAGCTTCATCGTTCCTAGCCACGTGAGGGGCAAAACATAGCAAGGTAAAGAACTGGGCCAAATACTCATCAATATTCAACTGACCCTGTCTCAAGTTTGCAAACTCTTCACCTTTATCATGTCTGTATGATACGGGAAAGAATCTTTGATAAAACTCAACTTTAAAAATTTTCCACGTAATCACTGAACTACGCTGTTCTAAAGCTTCTTTGGTTACCAGCCACCAACTCCTTGCGACTTCCCGTAACTGGTGCCCAATCAGTTTAACTCTACCATCATCTGTGAAACCCAGAACTTCAAATAACATTTCTATATCTTCTAACCAATTCTCACAATCGACTGGCGTCTCAGTACCCTTCAAAATCGGCGGTTGAAACGACTGAAACCTCTTCATCATTGTTTCCATCGGAGTTTCTGACAAATCCATCTGATTGGTCGCAGTACTATCTCGTTCCGGAATTCTTCTAGGAGGTATGTCTGATAATCACCAGAGTTATCAATCACATGAGACAAATCCGTCTCAGTACCTTTCCGATCAGCTTACCTCTGATCGAAAATTGGTTCTGATTCGTCCTCAAGTAATACTCATTACCACAACAACTCAGATATTCATGTAACATGTATCTTCAAACAAAACAGTAAAACATACTGCACTATTAGCGTATACAATGTAAGTCAACATTATAATAAATCACATGCTAGCAATCACATGCAAGGAAAGAAAACTCAATCTACCCCGTTCACTAGCTTCTATCTCAGTCTTACTCTAATGGATCTATCGCTCTGATACCACCTGTTGTGGGGACCCGGACGCTAATTCGATTCTTAATCATCTTTGGGACTTATTAATCAATTATAATAAACAAGGTCTAATTTTTTTTTAAAATACACTGTTACATGCGGAACGTAATGGCAATCATCCATTATATATATCAGTATAAGTTAAGGTACGAGTCCTGTACAACATACATTTATTCAAACTAGGGTTTAACAAATAAACATCAAGTGTCCAAACCCTATTTCTACTCCAAGTCCGTAGTCTCCACTCTAATCACGATCTATCTTCATCTCCTCGACCCCGATCCTGTCCCATCTGTTGTCATGCACACATACAAACAAGACAACAGCCGATACCCAGGTGAGAATTATATTCCCAGTATAAATAAACGAAACATGCATTTCATATAACACACATAAAAACATGAAGTATATATTCATAACATGTACCGCAATCAGAAACATGAATCAGTATCAAACTATAAATCATACTCTGAACATGTACCACAAGCGGGAACACGAACTAGTAATACTATATCAATTCCTAAGAACATAATTCATACAAAACTGTCAATCAGACTCGTGACTCCATATCTAAGACTAGACTCATTCCTAGTCTAGGGATCCCGGTTTCCAGAAGTTGGCATTCCATATCGATCACCAGTAATAGAAGAAACTCCACATCTATCCACATCGATAACCAGTTGTCCGGTGACCTATACGTGATAGACTTTGGCACTTTCGCCAATTCACTATCTTGTGACATCGTGCAATGTGCGCGTGGCGATCCCACCACAATCAGGCACTTCTGTCACAAGATCACTCATCCAATATTCTTCTAATACAGACTTCCTATAAATCATTAGAACAAGCATATCAATTCAAATCAATACATATAATAACAGTAAGTATGTGATTTAGGGAAACTCAAGTATATCCTACTTGAGTCGATCTCCCAATACCACATTGACTTATACCTTTGTCTTCCCGATCTGACGAAGTCGAAGTCTCGAAGTCAAATCTGTCCATACCAAATCTGAAATGACAATATCAAACAGGCACAATATCAATGTCTACTCAATTCAAAATTTGTTCTGACAAATACTCAAATCAAAACGCGATCTGATGAATATCAATCGGCATACGGTACAACAATACCGTCTCAATCAATACTGTATCTGCGTAATATCAATCCACTGATGTTTCGACGGCACAACAATACAGTCTCGTAACCCCATCAATTTCCATATCACAGATATAATACCAGAACTCATAATCGATATCGGTACAATTCATAATCTCAATAATACTAGACAGTAATATCAAATCTGTACAATCTCGATTATATCGGTTATGAAAATCATAACAATTACATACACCGTCTGTTCTTTGTTCAATTCTACGATGTCTACTATATCAGAAACACCATATATGATTCATATTCGATTCTGACAATATCATAATCTCAAATCATGTCTAAACGTAAACGTAGTAAAACATACGTTCTGTTGTAGTCTGCGTCAATAGGAGCACATTACTGAGATATATATATATATATATATTGCATGTCAATCACACGTGCCATCCTCCAGATTATCATCAAAAGCCTCTCGCGCATATGCGCTACTTCATCTCACGCATGTGCACGCAAGGTTCTTTTCTCGTAGCTTATCTTCACAACTGCTGGCGCATATGCGCGCCTTATCTTGGCGCATATGCGCCAGAGTCTCTGGACTCCTTTTTTTGGCTTCCCGTATGGCTCGCGCATATGCGCGTACACTTCCCGCCCATATGCGCGAGACCTTCTGGTCACGCACCACCAGCACTCCACGTGATATCACATGCTACTCAATTCAAGTCTCGGAGCGATCTTTCATAATTATATTAATTTGTCGATAATTAATCTCAAATCACTGAAATCAAATCTCGGGCCTTACATGGTATCACAGCTAAGGGTACTAGTTTGTGTAGCATATACATAATATTATATTGACGTCGATTTCTAACCGCATGAGATGTATTTTTGCAACAAAATCAAGGCCAAGACAAAGGGGATTTTCAGGCAGCATGTTGCTGCCCATTTCGGGCAGCTCGGGCTGCCCGAGAAACTGCCCATTTCGGGCACCTAGGGAAGCCCGAGGGGCATCCTGAATCCCCCCATTGAAAAATAAAAATAAAAAAAATTTGTTGGCCGGAATCCGACGACGGCGATGACGACTAGGGTTTCCAAAAGTGTTTTGGATTATCAAAGTGTTATGAGCCTTGATGTTATTGGGCCATTAGATGGCTAACATATTTGTGAATTTTACTGGACCAAAATGTTTTGGGTGAAAAATGATTTTTTGGGCCCTTAAGTTTAAATTTTAAAAAGTTGCAAATATTTTCTCATGAAATAAATAATTGAAGTTGGACTTTAATTATTTATAGTAAATGGTGATTTACAAGAATTTCGTTTATAAATAAATTAATTAGAAAGTAGACAAAGGTGTTTGTATACTTCGTTAATTTAGTTTATAATCGTGGCGGTTAGTGATTGTATCAAGATATATAATATTGGATCAATTAATTATGGTGATAATTAATTGATGATGTATGATATGTGATATTGTTCATGAACAATGATCAAAAGCCCAAGCCCAATTTGTTAGGTGTATATTAGGATATTTTGTGTTAAATGATTGTAATATTTATCAAATTTAAAGTGGGCTTGTTTTATGGCCCATTCCCACCCCCCATGAGATGTATCCCTATTTGACATGGATATTTATTTGTAAATATTAGTATAGTGGATGATCAAGATTGGAAGATGGTGGCCTTGATGATTATGAAGATCGAAGACATGTATATATTGGAGGCTAATGTAATAGTTGCATTTCCATCCCATGTATTTCTCTAGGATTGGACCTAGGCCCGTGTGTAGCTCACACGGGCCATTAGTTTTGGGACGATTGATCATCCTTGTTTTGTTTATTATTTATAATATATGCATGATATGTTATAAATAATGAGTATGTGTGTTATTATTATGATTATAACAAAGTTGCATGAATTATAAAGTTGTTTATAATTTCCATGTCTTCCATCAACAATGGGTGCACGATGAACGCTACCCGTGCTCGGGGCTCGGCTCATATTATTGGGGGGGCCCTGGGTGCCGGAAAGCTGTGACATCCATTAACATGGTGATGTGAACTACGTGGAACTCCCATGATTTCGGCTCATATTATTGGGGAACTCATGGTGACCGTCCATTAAGGTTCAACATCGATGGGTAAGGCTTGACACGTAAAGATGAACGACGTCATATTATTGGTTCCTAATCAAACGTGAGACAAAAGTTTATGTAGAGGGTTGCATAGTAATGCAATTGGAAACTACCTTTTAGGAATTATGATTGGCTGATATTATTCGGGATCATAATTCGCTAATTGGAGCTTGCGTACCTACTGAGGAAAGGAGTTTCTCGTTTTCAATAGAGGGCAACGAAAGATGTCAAAACAGTGGGAGTAAACATTTATAAAGTAAAAGTCCATACTTTATATCTTACTAAAATTTTTAAAATAGTCATTAATATTTATCTGTTTACATTTCGGTACAATTTTTTACAATGTATTCGATTCGCAATCCGCTATCTACAATACTCGAAAAACACGTATTAACCAAACCTAATTACCTCACTTGGCTAAGGAACCTGAAAATCGTCTTGAACTCGGAAAGGATTGCATATACACTGACTGAGTCGCCCCCTGTTGAGGCTCCGACTTGCTGCACTCTTGAGGAATTGCAGACTTACAAGGATTGGTGTGACCATGACTTGAAAGCCAGGTGTTATATGCAGGCTTCTATGAATGATGAGCTGCAAGGGCGTTTTGAGGATGCAAAGAATGCTGCTGACATTCATTTGCATCTCAAGGAGCTCTTTGGTGGCAGACTCGACCTCCTAGGCATGCTACCGTCAAGGAGCTGATCACTTTGCGCATGCGAGATGGGGCCTCGGTCCATGAGCATGGCCTAAAGATGATTGGGCTTGTGGACAAGCTCATTGGCATGGATCTGATGTTGCCTTCGGAGTTGACCACTGATGTGTTGCTGTTGTCATTGCCTAGCTCATTTGATCCTTTTGTGGTAAATTTCAATATGAACAAGATGGAGCCGACCCTTGAGGAGTTGGTGAACATGCTTGTGACCTTTGAGTTCACCATCAAGAAAGAGAAGTAGGTTCTTTATGTGGGCTCTGCATCTGGTACGAAGACCGGTCCACCTGGGAAGGGAAAGAAGCGTTCTTTCCAACGTCCCAAGAAGAACGTGCCCTTGAAGAGATAGACTCCGAGTCCCGCTGTGGCAGCCACACCAGTGAAGGCTGAAAAGACTCTTGAAATCTGTCATCACTGCAAGAAGCCTGGACATTGGAGGCGTAACTGCAAGGAATATCTTGCCCAGAAGAGTTCTGGAAATGGTATGTTCTATATTGAAGTAACATTTCAATTAACTCTACTTCTTGGGTATTGGATACCGGCTGCGGCACACATCTCTGTAATGATTTGAAGGTGATGGGAAGAAGTAGGAGGCTCAGGGAAGGTGAGACCTTCTTGAGGATGGGCAATGGAGCAAGAGTTGCTGCCAAGCCCGTAGGAGATGTTTACTTATTGTTGAACAATGATTTTAAGTTAATTTTGACAGATGTTTTGTTTGTACCAGATTTGGTGAAAACATTATTTCCATTTCTATGCTTGATAAAGATGGATTTTCTTGTTTATTTAGCAAAGGAGTTTGAAAATTTTACAAGAATGAATGTTTAATAGGTACTGGAGAACTTGAAAACGATCTCTACACCTTAAAATACAAAGATATTCCACTAAACAATGTCCAAGTAATAATAACAGCAAACAGGCTAAAACAAGATACTCTAATTTGGCACAATTATGGCATGCTCGATTAGGACATATTTCCCTAGAAGGATGAACAAGCTAATGGGAGTAGGCATGTTTGATATGTGTGATATTAATGCTCTCAAGACTTGTGAATCCTGTCTGAAAGGAAAAATGACCGAAATTACCTTTAAGGGCCATGTGGAGTGAACCAAAGGGTTATTGGATTTGATCCATACCGATGTGTGCGGTCCGCTTAGCATCACCACTAAGCATGGACATGCCTACTTCATCACCTTTACCGATGACTTTTCGAGGTATGGGTATGTGTATTTGATGAAATACAAGTCTGAAGCCTTTGAAAAGTTCAAAGAATTCAGAAGTGAAGTAGAGAAACAGTTGGGACGAAGCATCAAGACACTTCGATCGGATCGAGGTGGTGAGTACTTGAGTGACGAGTTCCAAGAGTATCTTAGGGAGAATGGGATTCTCTCGCAGTGGACTCCGCCCGCTACACTGCAGTTGAATGGTGTTTCGGAGAATCGTAACCGGACTTTGATGGACATGGTTGGGTCTATGATGGGGTTCACGGAGTTGCCGCCATCCTTTTGGGGATATGCGCTTGAGACAACGGCACTGTTTTTGAACAATGTCCATTCAAAGGCAGTTGACAAGACACCATATGAGATATGGATGGGTAAGCCACCCAAATATTCTTATCTTAGAATATGTGGGTTCTTATCTTAGAATATGTGGGTGCGTTACTTATGTGAAGCAGGTAGTGGGAGATAAATTGGATAGTCGGTCCATTTTATGTTACTTTGTGGGATATCCAAGAAATTCTGTTAGATACTATTTCTATCATCCCCAAGAAACAAAAGTGTTTGTTTCTAGGAATGCAACCTTTTTGGAAAAGGAATTTCTATTGGATATAAAAGGGGAGATTATAGGACTCGAAGAGGTTCGAGAGACACCCACAATTATACAACCCACACCCGAAGATCCAAGAGAGGATATATAAGCTCCTAGAAGATCCGAGAGAGTCTCGAAACCACCTATGATGTATGGTCTGCTTCTTGAAGAGGGCCATGATGAGCCTGACCATGAACCGTTATGTGATGCCGATTCATCCAAGTGGCTTGAAGCTATGGAATCTGAGATGAATTCCATGCATTCGAACCAAGTATAGAATCTCGTAGATCCACATGAAAGAACTGTTCCCATAGGGTGTAAATGGATTTACAAGAGGAAACTTGGGGCAGATGGGAAGGTATTGACCTTCAAGGCACGATTGATGGCAAAAGGATATACTCAAAGACAAGGAGTTGACTTTGAAGAAATCTTTTCTCCAGTTGCAATGTTCAAGTCTATAAGGATATTGATAGTCATAGCTGCATGGTATGACTATGAGATATGGAAGATGAATGTCAAGACAGCCTTTCTTAATGGGGATATTAAGGAAGAGATTTACATGTCTTAACCTGAAGGGTTTACATCTGTCGGAAATGAGCATATGGTATGCAAACTTCATAGATCTATTTATGGTCTAAGGCAGGCATCTAGGAGTTGGAACCTTAGAATCGATAGTACAATCAAAGAGTTTGGTTTTACAAAGATTCCTGAGGAACCCTGTGTGTATAAGAAGGCCAGTGGGAGTGCTGTGACATTCCTGGTGCTTTATGTTGATGACATTCTACTCATTGGGAATGATGTAAGAATGTTGCAATCAACTAAAATATGGTTAGCAAGTAAGTTATCGATGCAGGACTTGGGTGAAACATCTTTTGTATTAGGAATACAGATCTATAGAGATAGACCAAAAAGATTGCTTGGTCTCACCTAGTCCACATACATTGATACCATCGTGAAGCGGTTCTCGATGGATGAGTCTAAGAGAGGACATCTACCAATGTGTCATGACGTGTCCCTATCCAAGTCTATGTCTCCCAAGCCTGATGGATAGATAGCGGCGATAACAAGCATTCCTTATGCATCTGCCATTGGTAGCATCATGTATGGGATGAAATCTACACATCCTGATGTGGCTTTCGCACTAAGTAGTGAGTAGATATTAATCGAACCCCGGTCTTCCACATTGGAAAGCTGTGAAAGACATCCTCAAGTATGGAAGGCTATACCGACTCTAGCTTCCAAAGTGATATCGATGACTCGAAGTCAACCTCTGAATTCATATTCATGCTCAATGGTGCTGCTGTCTCTTGGAAGAGTTCGAAGCAAGACACTACAGCGGATTCCACAACTGAGGCAGAATACATTGCTGCATCAACTGCAGCAAAGGAGGCTGTTTGGATAAGGAATTTCGTCCAAGAGTTGGGCGCCATTCCTAATGGAGTTGCTTCTGTCCCGGTGTTTTGTGACAACACGGGAGCCATTGCTCAAGCAAAGGAGCCAAGGTCTCATCATAAGTCCAAACATGTATTGAGAAAGTACCACATCCTCCGAGAGATTGTGGAAAGAGGAGATGTCTCGATTGACAAAGTCAGCTCCGAAGATAATGTTGTTGATCCGCAAACTAAGCCTTTACCTGAGCCATTATTCAAGAAGCATCGCAAATCGATGAGTTTGAAGCATATGGGTAGTTGGCTCTAGTGCAAGTAGGAGATTGTTAGAGTAGGTGCCCGTCGAGCCAAGTCTTGGCCGAGGGTTCATGTTTAAACTCTATGTATAAACAATCTTTATTTTAATAATATTTGAAATTATTATTTTTTCACTTCTTTATCTGAATACCTATGCTAGTTGCATAGATAAAGTCCTTGAATATACAAATAGTAGAAAGAATATGATATGCTCATATGATGAGTATCATGAAACTCATATTTGGCATATTGTATATTCTAAACAGTTCCTAGTCGATTCAGCCGCCGCTAAGAAGGATATAGGCCGTCGAGTTCGAGACTAGTATCTGCGATGTGAGTACCACGTTTCATTGGTAGGGGACATTGTGATGTCCGAACATGCAGATAGGTTCTCCTTGTAGAGTGCACTAAACAACCCTCCATAAAGGACTTTCCAAGTGGTTCTCACTTATCGAGTGGAAACGTCCTAGTTTATGGTTGTACAACATTAGTTCTTATGACCCGAGACAACATTGAGACTCTATGTGCTAGCATTACACTTTGACTTGTTTACCGACTTTCATAGGGTCATCAGGTGGCAAGGTTGGGTGATTTGTCGAAACATATAGGAGTCGATGCATTGTAGTCGAGATTCACCGCTTACCTTCGGGTATGGATATCCTATGTGTATGTAGTATGAAATCTCTGATCAGAGTATGGTGGTAATGATGAAAGGGGTTTCATTGATTACACCATCGATGGAACTACAACATGACACATAGTATCGATTCATTGACAACTATCGATATACCAATGGTTGTTGAATCGGTCGGGATATATGAGTTGAAGGGACCGTACTGTATGCTAACCATAATTGAATGGTTCTTGCATACACTATCATTTGATACCTAGGGAATCATGTAAGCGATGCTGCTAGGTGTTTAACATGATTGTTTGGGTACTATCAGACTTGAGTTCTGACGTTCTTATTATCAAGGAGTTGATAATTAAGAATGGAGCAATTGGGGTATGCTCGTATAAGGACATGTTTAGTTCGAATCACATGGAGATGTGAACCCACGGCTAGTTGTATCAATGAATCATTGAGGGCCACACAAGTACTAGCTTTCTAGATCCCGTTGAGAAGTAAAATAGGTCAATGGGTTGAATGGATTATAAAGGAGTTTATAAGCGTAAGGAAAAATAGAAGTATGACTTCTATGAGGGAAATGTAACTTTTAATTTGTGAAAGTGTTCATAAATCAAAAATAAATAATATATTTGAAAATTGTGATTTTCATAAACAATATTATGGACTAATGAAATTAATTCAAGTGTTGAATTAATTAAATCATATTGGGTCTTGTAGAGCCCAATAGTAAAATAATTATTCAACTAGTGGCTTGAGTAAATTCAAGTAATGTCTAATTAGTCTCAAATTTGTTTGAGATAATTAAAATTAAGTCCATGGGTTTTCAATTGTTAAAAATCAAATAACATTGCATGTATGGGAGGTGAAGGGTTGGAGATTACTCTTTCAATCTCCAAGACTTAGCATGCTAAAAGTGTTTTAGCTTTTTACATTACCAAGACTAGTCTCCCTCCCCTTCATTCTAGCATGCTTTGGCCGAAAATTTACAAGAGTTTTTCTTAAAATTTTCTCTCAATTTTTCTTCTTCAATTTTTGAGGAAAGAAATCACTTCTCAAAGAAAAATCTTCTTATTTTTCTAGTGCAAAGTAAAAAGGGTTCTAGCTAGCAAGTGGTGGGCCTAATTTTGAAGAAAGGAGGAGGCTTGTAGATCTTCTTGCCATTCAAGAGCGAAGGTGTTTACACCATAGTTGGAGCCATCATCAATCTCAAGAGATTGATAGGTATATCTTCTAAACACACTATGAATGTCATATTTTGTGTTTTTGTATTTGTTAGACATCCTAGTACTTGAGGTGTTCGGTTTTCTTGCTAGAAAACAAATTTTGAACTTCTGTTGCGCTTTAGAACACCTAAAACCGATCCTCTTTCAGTATAACTGAATTTCGCATATGTTTTCAAAATCGTGGAATCTCTCTAAATTACTTTACATTGAGTTCATCAACTATTTATATGTTTTGCTTCCAATGGTCAAATTGAATGCATTAAATGACTCATATCCGTTGATTTTTCCTTTCTTAATGTGTCAACATTCTTCTGACAATAGTAAAATTGTAATGCCCTAGATCTTATATCATGTTAATCAAAGATTTTTTAAGTTAAATTGATATAATTATAGATGGGCTATTACGAGACAAGATTGGCCAAACATATAAATTTCACAACTTTTGGGACAGAAATGTTGGCGCCCGAGCGGTAGAAAATGACAGCTCGAGCGCCAATGTTCAATAGGATTTGGTTGCGGGCAGAAGAGTTGGCGCCCGGGCGGTAGTTTTTGACCGCCCGAGCGCCAAGGGTGCGACTTGTAATTTCTTGGACAGAGGATGCCGCGCTCGAGCGGTAGTTTAGTACCGCTCGAGCGCCGACTAAAATTAAGAGAAACGAGCCACGTTTCTTGGACATGCAAGTTGGATATATATATATATATATATATATATATATATATATATATATATATATAATGTATATCACTTGAAATTCGTCAGAAAATCAAGGAAAGAAGTCGAGAAAGGTTTCAGAAACTTTCGGAGAAATCCTTACGCCTTTTGCGAGAAATCCGTCCGTTAGATTTTAAATCCGACTTCGGTACTGTGTTCCTATCAACGCAGGCTACTACAGGACGTATGTTTTATTACGTTTTGACATGTCTTGAAATTATGATATTATCAGAATTGAATGGAAGTCATATATGAGGTTCTTGACATGTTAGACAGCGTAGAATCGAAGTCAGATTAAGAAACGGACTGAATATGTAATTGTTATGAATTTCAGAATGAAATTGACTAGAACTGATATCAGATTTGTACAGTGGTTGATTGTAAATTATAGGAATTGGTATAGACTGATATAGTATTAGCAGTATTGCAAGATTGTACTGTTGTACTGTCAATTTGATAAAACAGAGATATTGTGATTTGATTAGAATATTGATACAGAATATTGGTATTGTCATTGCCAGATTGAACAGTGACAGACTTTGAATAAAGACTTTGATTGTATCAGATCGACAGCAAGAAAGGTATAAATAAATGTTGATTCGGGATTGCACAACTCGAGTTAGGTTTGACTTGAGTTTCCCTAAATCACATACTTTACTTTATTGCATTGATATTTGCAGATTATCAGATTGATATGTGCATGTATTGACTTAGAACAAAGTCAGAGTCCGAGTCTAGGGCAGATCAGCCTAGCTAGGGCAGAACCGCCGAGTCTTTCTCAGAACCGATAAGACTCTAGACTTACGGTGTATCGAAGAGCCTTAGATGTAGATCTACGTCTATCTCAGACACTCGATACAGCATACCAAAGTCTAAATTAGATTGGGATCCCTAGATTTGAGATAAGATAAGAGTAGATCACGAGTCATTGATTCATGTAGTCAGACTAGATAAATGTTTTGATGTTGTGTATGCTTTTATATATGCTTTATATGATTGCATTTAATACATTGTTTATACTGGGATATTTATATCTCACGGGAGTTATCCGGCTGTTGTCTTGTTTGTATGTGTGCATGACAACAGGTGGGACAGGTACAGGGTCACAGAGATGAAGACAGATCGAGATTAGAGTGGTGATACCGGACTTGGATTAGAGCTAGGGTTTGAACACTTGATAGTAGTTGTTGAACCTGAGTATGTATGATTGTATATTTTATCAGATTTATACTTTTATACTGATATGTATAGGAGTTTGATTCCATTACCTTCCGCATTTTTAAAAAAAAAAATTTAGACCCTGATTATTATTATTGATTTAGTCCCAATAACGATTAAGAACATGATTAGCGTCCGGGTCCCCACAACAGGTGGTATCAGAGCGATAGATCCTTTAGATTGAGATAGAAGAGGCTAGTGAGCGGGGTAGATTGAGGTTTTCTTTCCTGCTTTTGAATGCTAGCATGTCTTACTGCTTTATTACATGTTACTTGTTTATCTGATTTGATATAGTAATATGTTTTATTGAGATTGGATCAGTACTGATTCTAGATCAGCAGTAAGATGATCAGAGGAGGATAGCAACAGAATTGTTGTACTTGTTACTAATCTATTTGATTATTAGATATGCCTCCGAGACGAGTACCAGAACAGGGAAGTACATCCAATCCAGAATGGATGTCACACCGACTCCAATGGAAACGTTACTGAAACGATTTCAGTCATTTCATCCGCCAACCTTGAAAGGCACAGAGAACGCTGTGGAGTGTGAGAGTCGGCTTGATGATATAGAAATGTTGTTCGAATCCTTGGAGTATACAGATGAGAAGAGGGTGAAATTAATTGGACACCAGTTGCACGATGTTGCCAAGGACTGGTGGATTACGAGAAAGAGAGCCATGGAGCATAGAGGTACGATTATTACCTGGAATATATTTAGAACTGAATTTTATCAACGATTCTTTCCAGTGTCGTACCGGAAGGATAAGGGGGCGGAGTTTGCCAATCTAAAGCAAGGACAGATGAACATATACGAGTACGTGTCAAAGTTCTCCTCCTTGCTGAAATTTGCTCCACATGTGGCTGACAGCGAAGAAGCTACTGCTGATCAGTTCATCAATGGCCTGAACCTCGATATTTTCACATTGGTGAACACAAGGCGACCGAATAATTTTACTGATGCCCTGAACAGAGGCAAGGGAGCAGAAGCCGGTCTGATGAGACAGAAAGGGGCTTCATTTGTGCCTCCAGCTTCGAGACCACAGCAACCACCTCCCAGATTTGAGAGTGGAAGCAGTAGTGGAGGGAAGAAAGAATTTTTGAATGCCAGGGGAAAAAATTCAAGAAATCTGGCAGTAGTTCTTTTGCTCCGGTGGTTCCAGACAGAGCCAGAGTTACACTGGAGTTTACTGCAAGACTTGCGGAGGAAGACATGCAACCGAGCAATGCCAGAGAGTGACTGGTAGTTGCAATTTCTGTAAACAGCCGGGACACTTTGCTAAAGTGTGTCCACAAAGAGGTTCGCAGAGAACTCAGGGGGCTGAGTCATCGGGATCAGCAGCACAGACTGAGAGACGATCAGCTGCTGTTCATACATTTCAGCCAGCGCCAGCTCAGTCACAGCAGAGGCTAGGAGGAAGCCAGACAGTTGGTCAACCTCCGAGACAACAGGCCAGAGTCTTTGCTTTGACAGAAGAGCAGGCCCAGGAAGCACCAAATGACGTGGTGGCAGGTAACTGTTCTTTATGTGGTTACTCTGCTTACGTATTAATTGATACCGGTGCTTCACACACATTTATTTCTGAACGATTTGCATTAAGTCATGCATTGCCTGTAGAGTCTTTAGCTACTGTAGTGTCTGTCTCTTCGCCTTTGGGGACGGTTTTGATATCCGTGAATTCGGTTAAACATTGTATGCTACAGTATGACGGGCATGAGATTGAGTTAGATTGCATCGTACTTGGATTGTCTGACTTTGACTGTATTATCGGTATTGATATGCTGACCAAGTACAGAGCGACAGTTGATTGTTTCCACAAGATAGTGAGATTCAGACCAGATATGGCTGAAGAGTGGAAATTTTACGGTAAGGGTTCTAGATCGAGAATTCCTTTAATATCCGTATTATCTATGACTCAATTATTACAGAAAGGAGCAGAAGGGTTCCTTGTATATTCAGTAGATTTACTGAAGTCGAGTCCAGCATTGGCAAATCTGCCAGTGGTACGTGAGTTTGCTGACGTCTTCCCAGATGAGATCCCGGGATTACCTCCAGTTAGAGAGATAGACTTCAGCATTGAACTGATGCCAGTACAGTACCGATGTCTAGAGCTCCGTACAGAATGGCACCAGTTGAATTGAAAGAATTGAAGGATCAGTTGGAAGATATACTGGCCAAGGGGTACATCAGACCGAGTGTGTCTCCTTTGGGTGCACCAGTACTATTCGTAAGAAAGAAAGATGGTTCGATGAGACTCTGTATCGACTATCGGAAACTGAACAAGGCAACGGTAAAGAATAAATATCCTTTGCCTCGTATAGATGATTTATTCGATCAATTGCAGGGTTCTTCAGTATATTCCAAGATCGATTTGAGATCGGGATATCATCAACTAAGAGTCAGAGATTCTGATATCTCAAAGACGGCATTCAGAACCAGGTATGGACACTATGAATTTATTGTCATGCCGTTTGGTCTGACGAATGCTCCAGCTGTATTTATGGGATTGATGAACCGTATCTTCCAGAAATATCTCGATGATTTTGTGATTATTTTCATCGATGATATTTTGATTAATTCAAAGAATATGAGTGAGCATGCTGAGCATCTAAGAACTGTGTTGCGAATTCTAAGGACTGAGAAGTTATATGCTAAATTGTCGAAATGTGAGTTTTGGCTAAGACATGTAGTATTTTTGGGTCATATTATATCTGGAGATGGTATATCAGTTGATCCCAGTAAAGTGGAAATCGTGATTTCTTGGCCAAGACCGACGTCAGTTCCTGAAATTTGCAGTTTCATGGGTTTAGCGGGATATTACCGTCGATTCATTAAAGATTTCTCGAGTATAGCTAAACCAATTACTCAGCTGACTCAGAAGAATGCTCCATTTGTTTGGTCTGAAGAATGTGAGACCAGTTTTCTGGAGTTGAAGAAGAGGTTGACCAGTGCACCGGTGTTGACTATTCCATCCGGTACTGGTGATTTTGTGGTTTATTGCGACGCTTCTCACAGAGGGTTGGGATGTGTGCTGATGCAACGAGGGCATGTTATCGCTTATGCCTCAAGACAGCTTAAACCACATGAAACTCGTTATCCAATTCATGATCTAGAATTGGAAGCCATTATCTTTGCATTAAAGATATGGCGACACTATCTTTATGGTGAAAAGTTTGAGATATATTCTGATCACAAGAGTTTGAAATATCTGTTTTCACAATCTGAATTGAATATGAGGCAAAGAAGATGGCTTGATTTGCTTAAAGTTTTTGATTGTGAAATCAAATACTATCCAGGAAAGTCTAATGCAGCAGCTGATGCACTGAGTCGAAAGGTATGTTCTTTATCCTTATCGACGATTGGTGTTTCAAATTTGATAGAAGACTGCTGTTTGTCTGGATTAGAATTTGAAACAGATTATAGACCGTTGAGACTTTATACGGTGCAAGTAGAACCAGAGCTGATTATGAGAGTTAAGGCAGCTCAGCGAAGTGATCAGAATGTACAGAAATCAGTATCGATGGTTAGAGCAGGACATCGATCAGAGTATCAGGTACGTGATAACGTTTTGTACATGAATAATCGTCTAGTTGTGCCGAATGTTTCAGAGTTGAGACGACAGATATTGTCAGAAGCGCACAACAGTCGATTCAGTATTCATCCTGGTGGCAGAAAGATGTACAATGATTTGAAAAGACAGTTTTGGTGGAAACAAATGAAGACTGATATGCAGAATTTGTTTCCAAATGTCTGAATTGCCAGCAGGTGAAGGCAGAAAGAAAGAAACCAGGAGGTTTATTACAGAGCTTGTCCATTCCTGAATGGAAATGGGATCATATTTCCATGGATTTCGTGACGCATTTGCCGCGTTCCTCCAAAGGTTGTGATGCGATTTGGGTCGTAATTGACAGATTGACCAAATCTGCATGTTTTATACCGTACAAGATGACGTACAGATTTGACCAGATGGCAGAGATCTATGTCAGAGAAGTGGTCAGATTGCATGGAGTGCCGAAGTCGATTGTATCAGATCGTGATCCTCGATTTACTTCGCACTTCTGGCAGAGTTTGCAGCAGGCTCTCGGTACGAAGTTACACCTGAGTACCGCATATCATCCACAGACCGACGGACAGTCAGAGCGGACTATCCAGAGACTGGAGGATATGCTGACAGCAGTAGTGCTAGATTTTAGCACTAATTGGCAAGATGCATTGCCTCTTTGTGAATTTTCGTACAACAACAGCTATCAGACGAGTATTGAGATGGCACCATTTGAAGCGTTGTACGGAAAGAAGTGCAGATCCCCTCTTTATTGGGATGATATCTCTGAAGTGCCTGAAATTGGACCAGATATGATCAGAGATATGACGGAAAAAGTGAAGCTAATTCGGAAGAAAATGAAGGCAGCACAAGACAGACAGGCCAAATATGCCAATTTTCGACGTAGACCGTTGGTATTTGAGGTAGGAGATCGAGTATTTTTGAAGATTTCACCTTTCAGAGGAGTTGTCAGATTTGGCAAGAAAGGGAAACTGTCTCCGCGATACATTGGGCCTTATGAGATTCTTGAGAAGATTGGAGATCGTGCCTATCGACTTGCTTTACCGCCTTCATTATCCGGGATACATGATGTCTTTCATGTATCGTTATTAAGGAAATACCTTCCTGATGCTTCACATGCTATTCAACTAGACGAGGCCGAGCTGGATGAGACGGTGAGCTATGTTGAAAAACCGATTCAGATTATTGATCGCAAAGAAAAACAGCTCAGAACAAAGACGATTCCACTTGTGAAAGTTCAATGGACTCGTCATGGCACTGAAGAAGCAACCTGGGAAACAGAATCAGATATGAGACAAGAATTCCCAGAGTTATTTCGATGATATAAATTTCTTATAGAGTTTTGTATATACTCCTTATTGATATAATTGAATGCCTAAGATTTCGAGGACGAAATCGTATCTTAGCGGGGGAGAAATGTAATGCCCTAGATCTTATAACATGTTAATCAAAGATTTTTGAAGTTAAATTGATATAATTATAGATGGGCTATTACGAGACAAGATTGGCCAAACATATAAATTTCACAACTTTTGGGATAGAACTGTTGGCGCCCGAGCGGTAGAAAATGACCGCCCGAGCGTCAATGTTCAATAGGATTTGGTTGCGGGCAGAAGAGTTAGCGCCCGGGCGGTAGTTTTTGACCGCCCGAGCGCCAAGTGTGCGACTTGGAATTTCTTGGACAGAGGATGCCGCGCTCGAGCGGTAGTTTAGTACCGCTCTAGCGCCGACTAAAAATTAAGTGAAACGAGGCACGTTTCTTGGACATGCAAGTTGGATATATATATATATATATATATATATATATATATATATATATATATATATATATATATGTATATCACTTAATCCTCAGAAAATCGAGGAAAGAAGTCGAGACAGTTTTCAGAAACTTTCGGAGAAATCCTTACGCCTTTTGCGAGAAATCCGTCCGTTATATTTTAAATCCGACTTGGGTACTGTATTCCTATCAACGCAGGCTACTACAGGACGTAAGTTTTATTACGTTTTGACATGTCTTGAAATTATGATATTATCAGAATTGAATGGAAGTCATATATGATGTTCTTGACATGTTAGACATTGTAGAATCGAAGTCAGATTAAGAAACGGACTAAATATGTAATTGTTATGAATTTCAGAATGAAATTGACTAGAACTGATATCAGATTTGTACAGTGGTTGATTGTAAATTATTGGAATTGGTATAGACTGATATAGTATTAGCAGTATCGCAAGATTGTACTTTTGTACTGTCAGAATTTGATAAAACAGAGATATTGTGATTTGATTAGAATATTGATACAGAATATTGGTATTGTCATTGCCAGATTGAACAGTGACAGATTTTGAATAAAGACTTTGATTGTATCAGATCGACAACAAGAAAGGTATAAATAAATGTTGATTCGGATTGCACAACTCGAGTTAGGTTTGACTTGAGTTTCCCTAAATCACATACTTTACTTTATTGCATTGATATTTTGTAGATTATCAGATTGATATGTGCATGTATTGACTTAGAACAAAGTCAGAGTCCGAGTCTAGGGCAGATCAGCCTAGCTAGGGCAGAACCGCCGAGTCTTTCTCAGAACCGATAAGACTCTAGACTTACGGTGTATCGAAGAGCCTTAGATGTAGATCTACGTCTATCTCAGACACTCGATACAGCATACCAAAGTCTAAATTAGATTGGGATCCCTAGATTTGAGATAAGATAAAAGTAGATCACGAGTCATTGATTCATGTAGTCAGACTAGATACATGTTTTGATGTTTGTGTATGCTTTTATATATGCTTTATATGATTGCATTAATACATTGTTTATACTGGGATATTTATATCTCACCGGAGTTATCCGACTGTTGTCTTGTTTGTATGTGTGCATGACAACAGGTGGGACAGGTACAGGGTCACAGAGATGAAGACAGATCGAGATTAGAGTGGTGATACCGGACTTGGATTAGAGCTAGGGTTTGAACACTTGATAGTAGTTGTTGAACCTGAGTATGTATGATTGTATATTTTATCAGATTTATACTTTTATACTGATATGTATAGGAGTTTGATTCCATTACCTTCCGCATTTAAAAAAAAAAAATTAGACCCTGATTATTATAATTTATTTAGTCCAATAACGATTAAGAACATGATTAGCGTCCGGGTCCCCACAACAATGTTGCAGTCTGATATGTGGCGCTTCTACTATTATTTACAGTCTGATGTGTAGGATTTGTCGGATGTTGAGATAGCTTATGATGTGTCAAACTGGTCAAGAGTTCGATTAGTTAGACTGACTATATGACTGATCAGTTGGACTGAGTTAATGCGTCATGTTCAGTTGTAACTGATATATCGTTGACTTTACTGATTCAGTTATCTTTGTTCAGTTCTATGTCATCCGATCATTTAATTTATTAATCTTCAGTTCGGATGATTTCAGTTTGAGTTACTTCAGTTATATGACCTCAGTTCAGTTGGCTTCAATTCAGCAAATCAGTTATGCAAGATTTTCAAACTCCGGAATCTTTAATTCTAACAATTTCCCCTTTTTTGTTGTTTGACAATACATAGAATCCAAGAACTCGTAGAGTTCATTGTAGATAAAGTAAAAGAACTCTTTGTAGATAAAATAGTCTTCAAATGTACAGATTCATACAAGATGAAAATGTATAGATTCGTACAAAATAAAATAAGATCTAAATGAACTGACTAATTTTCACTTCTTAACTCTTTTGTCAGCAGGTCCTTGATCAGTTGATTGAATATTTCTTTTCTTTGACTAATCTGATTGCTCTTTTTCCTTTTTTTGTTAACACCAGCGAGGTTAGAAAAAATGCGGACTTCAGAGCTGACTTGGGATATAGCATTCAGTATCTGTTCCTGCATCAAATCCACCCGCTTTGACAAACTTGCGTGCACGAGGTCAATTCAGTTGACAAGCCTGTCCTGAGTCTGAAAAAGAGCCGGAACTGTAACTCTGTCTTTCTTCAGCTGATTAAAAGGCAGAAATAATGCAGTGATATCCTTTGTAACCTGCTTGAGGTTCTTCATAGTATTCTCCTTGAGGGAATCAAATCTGAGTGTAAGCATCAGCTGAGTCGATTTAATTTCAAATATTGTTGTTGTCAAATTGTGTAGACTGAACTGAATACTTTCGGTCATAATATCAGTATCAATGGGTACTTCAGAAGATAAGGCTTCAGATATTTCAGGAGATTTTCCTTTGTCCTTCTCACTGAAAGTCACCATGGTTAGGGCTTGGGATTCAATCTCATCCAGTTCTTCAAAATCAGTAATCAAGTTTCAACTGCTTCCTGATGAACGTCTGGAACTGAACTGTGGAGCTGAGGAGAATTTGAATTGGACGTTACATCAGTAGGATTTGGCATATCAGCTATTTGTTCAGAATGCAACTGGGCCGTGTTAGTTTGTTTTTTAGTCATGAAAACTAAGTGAACTTCATCCTCGATATATTTTAACATAGCCTTGAAGGCTATTTTTGAAGAGCTTGGCTTTTCCTCCTGCTCAGATGGTTTTGTTGATTCAATGTTCAGCTGTATATATGAGGTAACTGAGTTGATTAATTAATCAACGTTGACCAAAGATAATTTAGCGTCTATATATATAGATTGTACAGCTGGCGAGGATCTCATAGGAGTAGATGAAGTTGAGGGTTGGGTATCCTGAGGAAGATGATCTATCACTGGCTTAGAGCTTTATTCAACAAATTGCTCTTTGACTGGTTCAGACTTAGCTTCAGTTGTCTGAGCCTGCTCTACTGATTTTGGACTTTGGGAGTCAATTGGTATGTACAGTAGTTTATCCATCTCCCATACTTTAATCTTCATTTGCAATGATATTAGATCTGATATCAACTGCTGAAATAATGCTCTATAATCATAAGTAGTTGGACTGCTTGGATTGTAATTCAATTTTAGTTCTATAGTCCACTTTAGCTAGCCTTTTCATCCTCATTAAATCAAAGAAATATTCTTTTCGTTCCAAAGCTTTTGTGATTGTGATAGCTTTGCTGTCTTCAAGAACATTGTCTCTAGAGTGATAAATTCCTTCAAAACTGACTTTTTCTCCAGCTTTCTAACAAAGACTATAGTTCAGAATTTTACCCATTCATCAAAGTCCTCCAGCTTGGACTTAGCAAACTCATTTATTTCACTCCATATGAGGTCGATGTGAGTCTGAATTGGGTTGGTTGGCCTGGGCTCTTCAATCACCTTGCCCTTGCCTTTTGGATCAGTCAGGGCATGAGAGATACTCAGCCATGTGGTAGTTGTATCCACTCTTTCACGAATCACCACACCTTTTGGTCGTGCAATCGGTAGAACAGTCGGTTGACTGACGGTGGTAGGAGGTGCACAGAAACCAATAGGTTTCAACACTTCACCAGATTCGGTGATGATCTTTGGTGGGTGGTCAGTTGGTTTCTTCAATTGGAGCTTTTTAGTTGATGGTGCAGCTAGAACTGATTGAATTGGTTTGGAAGCTATGGGCGTTTAAGCTCCAGTTGACATCATTCGATCAGATGGTATGGCTTCATAAACAACTAGCTTGGTCTTATGCGACCTTGGTTTCTTCAAAATATTTGGAGACGGTGTTTTCACTGACAATCATTTTCCTCTTGATTGTCAGTTTTTTAGTCACCTCCTTGTCTTTGGCTACCTTCACGGATTTGGGAGCAGCTATCATCCCGATCTCCTACTTGATTTTCACAAAATTTGCTTGGGAGATGTCCAGCTTTGTTCTGACTAGTTTAACAGTCTTGTCTTTGAAGACCTTGAACTTTGATATCTTTTTTTCTGAGTTGCTAGCTAATAAGACCAGAGATTTTCAGCAAATAGCTAAGCTGCAGTGCAAAACCATTCGACTGCTTGGTTGATTGAACAATGTTCTTCAAGATTTTGAACAGAATTGTTGACTACTTCAAACTTGTGCCCTTCATTATCGCAGTCATGACTTGAAAATTTTATAGTGTAAGGATAGTGAATGAACCTACTTTGACGAGACTGCCCTTTTCAACGATGTCAGCCAGCAGCTGGATATCTTGTTTCACTTCGTTCTTGGGGTCAGACACCTTAATTTTCTTCCCATCAGCAGATAGCATAGTCTGCATCTCTTCAATGTCAGCTATTGTGACCTCAGAGAAATGATACATGCCTTCAGTTGAAAGTTGGAAGAGGGTGATGAAGAGTTCTTCATCCACAGCTAGCATCTGGTTGTTGACGGTCATGAGAATCTTGCCATCATCAGAAACAAGTGCTATTGGCATAAACTTCTTGAATCTCCTTTGGGTAAATGACTTGGGTTGCATTCCCAAAAATTTCTTCTGACTAGCAGCTTTGATTTTCAAGAACACGTTTCGAACAGATTCGTCAGAAACATTTAGAATGGATTCGAAATCAATGGCCATAGCGTTGAGAATGATAGCAGGGGTTTGGCTTGCCATTTGCGTAGATTCTGAAAAAAAAATAAATGCTCTAAGTGTTTGAATGCTTGAGAGTTCAGAACAGAATGTAGGCAGCACAAATATATGTTTCTGAATGTTCAAATTTGGACATGTGGCAGTCCGAGATTGATTTGAATAAATATCATTTACTTCATATGTAAATATAAAAGTAAGTCGATTGAACTAGTTGTAATTAAATTTCCAATAATATTCTATGAATAATATAATTAATGAATTAATCTTGAAAATAACAAAACTTATTGTGGAATCTTAACTGAATCGATAATCAGTTAATATATATGATAAGATCAGCTGGGTCGAGAACTGATTGATCAGTTGGAAACGAAATAAGTTAAGCTCAAGACAAACTGTTAATTATCTTCTCATTTAACTAACTATAATTCGACGCTCCCCCTAAATTAAGCATTAAGATATGAAACATCTGCTTATTTAAAGTGCGAATATATATATATATATATATATATATTTAAAAGGCTCACATTCAAAAGCTCATCCAACAAAATATGCGTAAACACAAATGAGTAAAAATTCTAAAAGTCAACAGCGTATAAAAATGCTCCTGCCCTCTCGAAACTCATAAAAACATCATCTGCGGAAGAAATGTGGTCCTCGGGTCGTGCACACACATTCAGTCCTACCGACTCAGAGTTCGGCACCTCCAGTCCCCTCAAAAACATGCTCACCTGCATCACACACGTCTATTGAGTCTAAAGACTCAGCACACCCGTATAAGAAATAACAAGTACGTATAAATAGCACACAACAGTGAAAATATACAGTAATCAACATACCTTTCATGCATTTAAAGAGCGTAAATGCAGACGTGCCATATGAAATCATTACATGTCAAAACAACTCATTATTATCATCATTCATCATTATACATCATTTCCTTTGGTGCATTCAATTCATTAGTTGTGACTGTTGTACATCGTTCATCATTTATGATGGATCCATCATACATAGAACCGCGGTGCCCGACGGCTGTCGGACATTAGTGACGGTATTACACACCCACTTTGCCTAGGCCTCATCATCATCATTTAAATATACGTCTTAAGCATTTACATATACTTCGATAGCCACAACTAATTCTCATCCTTCAAAACATAATCATTTTCATCACTTATTAAAATCATGCACATGCGTACATTTTTTTTAAAATCAAGCATGCAACGTATATTTCATAATTTCTTAAAAATTTGATCTTGATGCATAAACATTTAAAAATATGATAAATTTATACTCAGGGCGATGTCAGGACTAAAAACTCACATCGGGTGCAAAATGACCATTTTGCCCTTGAAACCCTTAATGACCATTTTACCCCTAGACCACTAAATTTCGACCCAAAGCTTACCAGACTCCTTAAATCATCCCAAAACATATTGAAAGTGTTTTTTAGACGTAAAATCGAGCCCATTTCAAAACTTAATCGATTCGTTTTAAAACTTGGACCTGGCGTCACGGTTTTAACCCGAATGGAACTGAAACTTAACCAATTTTCACCCAACTTTTTACCACACCTTATGAACACATTAACAGTCCGAAAACTATCAAGACCAGCCTTATAAATTTCGGACAGCCTGTACAAGCTGCTTGATATCTCGTACTCGTTCAAGTCCCTAACTCACATACACCGACCCTACACCAAAACCGCTAGGACCATTCACCAACCAGCCTCTCCTAGACCACCCTAGGACCCATCTGAGCCTATTGAACAAACGTCCACAGTCCCATGCAAGCACACCTCTCGAATCATCGAGGAAGCGCACGACCGAGCCTCCTTGAAGCGCACCAATTCCTAACTCAGGGACCCTCCTTCCACTCGATACCAGCCTTTTTGGGACCTGTCCTGGACCTCGGATGGACCCTCATGGATCACACCTTAGTTTGGTTCAGCCCCATTTCATCCGAGGCTACCATACATTGCACCAAAACCCTTCAAAACTCTAGCTTCCTAGGACACCACTCTCGGCCTTCACCTAATACCTGCACTCCATCGAATCTAGCCTAGTGACAGCATATTCCTCGACATTCAGACCCTAAAGTCCCTTGCTCAGCAGCCCCTTGCACCAAGGTAAGAAAAATCGTGAGTTGGTGAAAGGTTAAGCGTGCATCGTGGAAAAACTGAGACTATAAACCATAGTTCATGCAAAAATCAATCATATCATAAACATATCACACATGAAAGTTTAATATTGACGTGAATGATGCGTAAAATAAAATAATTGGCTTGCCTTGAAGATTTAAGAACGAAAACCGTGAAGGAATCCGTGTCGGGGAGGCACTAGAGGAGCGGGGATGAACGTTTCTTAAGAATAATGGAGGAGCCGATTTTTTTCTTATTTGCTACCGGTGGTTGCTGTTGGACAAGGGTGGATGCTGCTGAATGGGGAGGGGGCAGCCAATATGTTTAAAGTAGGGTTAGGGTTTAGCTAATTAGGTTTAAGTAGGAATTTAATACAAAAATGGGCCCTAAATAAAAATTAAAAGGGTTTTGGGCCCAATTAGAAATAAAAAAACTCAAAAAAACCCCAAAAAATAATTTGTTTTGGTAAGTTTTTGAAAATATTCCCCGAGCCCTCAAAAAGTCCTCTGAATCGTCAAAATTTGCGTAGCGATTAAAAATATGCTCTAGCGAGTAAAAATACACATCAAAGCCCATTTCTTGAAAACTACACTTAAAACACCTTATATTAATTAATAAAAAATAAAAATGTAATAAAAATAATTCCTTGATAATTCCCCGGTCTCTGCTACTCGATCGAGCGCGAAATGCATCTAGAAACCCTATGCGTGAACATTTAAAATTATCGTGAAATGAACCCTACCATGCAATAATTACACATTAAATGCATAAAAATAAATAAACACATCATTTAAATAGAACCCTAGATTGCATGCATTCAGGTTACGTAAATTAAATTTCTGGACCTTACAACTCTCCCCCCTTAAACAAAATTTCTTCCTCGAAATTAAACACACCGAATAACTTCGGATAGCGACTCCTCATCTCGGTCTCCGTCTCACAAGTAGCTTCCTCTTTGTAGTGATTTAGCCACTTGACTTTGACCATGTGGATCACCTTGTTCAGGAGTCTCTTCTCCTGTCTGTCAAGTATCTGAGTGGGTTTCTCCTCGAATCACAGATGCGGTGTGAGCTGAAGTGGCTCATAGTTCAGCACATGCGAATGATTCAACATGTATTTCCGCAGAATAGAGACGTGGAACACATTATGAACTCCGGCTAGATTCGACGGTAATGCAACTCTGTATGCGAGTTCTCACCTCTCTCTAGGATCTCAATTGGTCTGATGAATCTAGGGCTGAGCTTGCTCTTCTTCCCGAACCTCATCACACCCTTTATCGTTGCGACCTTAACGAAAACATGATCCCCTAATGATAACTCAAGATCGCGCCGCCTCTGATCTGCATAACTCTTCTGACGGCTCTGAGCGGTCTTCATTTTGTCTCGAATCCTGTTCACTAACTCTGATGTCTGCCTGACCATATCCGGACCCAAATCTGCTCTCTTTCCTACCTCATCCTAATACACCGGCGACCTACACTTCCTCCCATACATTGCCTTGTATGGAGCCAATTCGATCGATGCCTGATAACTGTTGTTGTACCTGAACTCCACAAGAGGTTAATTTGGCTCCCAGGTGCCCTGGAAGTCGATCATGCAAGCTCGGAGTAGGTACTCTAGAATCTAAATCACGCTCTCTCACTGTCCGTCTATCTAAGGGTGGAAAGCAGTGTTGAACAATAACTTAGTACCAAACGCCCGATGTAGAATCTTCCAGAACGCAGATGTGAACCTCGAATCCCTGTCTGACATGATGGACACTTGGATCCCATGCAGTCTGACTATCTATCAGATGTACAGCTCTGCGTACTGGGTCATGGTGAAATTTTTCCTTATCAGTAGAAAATGAGCTGATTTAGTGAACCAATCAACAATCAGCTAGATGGAATTAAATCCTCCAGTAGTCCTCGAAAGCCCTGTCACAAAATCCAGGTGATGTTCTCCCACTTCCACTCAGGAATAAGGAGTGGCCTCAGCTTTCCTGCAAATCTCTGATGCTCTGCCTTTACCTGCTGACAAGTAAAATACTTGGAAATGAATCACAGAATATCCCGCTTCATTCCCGGCCACCAATAAAGACTCTGCAAATCCTTATACATCTTCGTACTCCCTATATGGATGGAGTACGTGGTGTTGTGGGCCTCGCTCAAGATATCTGCTCTCAGGGAATCACTATCAGGAACCCATATACTGACTATATCTGACTATGTCGTCCACAACTGCATACAGTCTCTGGCCATTAGCCTCGTCCTTCTGTCTCCACTTCTGCTGTGAGGACCCGGACGCTAATCATCTTCTTATTAATCATCTTTGGGATTTAATTATCAATTAAGATAAAACAGGGTCTAAAAATTTTTCTTTTTAAAATGTAACTGCGGAAGGTAATGGAATCTAAACAATATACATCTCTGTATAAAAACTACAGTTCAGTAGAAAAGTACAATACTGTACAACCTAATTCTAAGGTTCAATTACTAAATTCAAGTAATAAACCAAGTCTGCTACAAGTCCGGAATCACCACGCTAACTCGTCTTCTCTCATCGTCATCTCGACCCTGATCCAGCACCACCTGTTGTCATGCACACATACAAAACAAGACAATAGCCGGATAACTCCGGTGAGAATAAATCCCAGTACAAAACATGGTAAGCATGTACATAAACAAACTAATTTATAAAACATGCTATCATGTATAGAAACAATCTATTTCATAATCTATGAAATTAATCAAATAAGCATGCAACTCAAATCAGAAAAACATGCATATAAACAATCTTAATCATAAAACATGCTAACTTAACGGAAAGCACTAATGATGGGTCCCACGATCTAGGAGCCACATCCATATAAGCATGCAGATCTAATCAAATCATGTCTAGACTCGACTCGACTATAACTCTAGGGATCCCGTGGTGAATAAGACGTCACTGTCTGTCACCTACCCTCCCAATCGAGGTGCTGTACGTCTTATTCCTAGACTTCGGCCTGATCTGTATCCACGTCTACAATAGGGGCGGTGATCTTCCCCTAAGCTGTGATATCAGCCGAACATCTAGAAGTCTGGATGATCTCGCAGACTTTCCTATCTTAATGCATGAATACAATCAGTAAACTAAGCATGATCAGATAAAACATAAACAAGAATATAGTATGTGATTTATTGGGCAACTCAAGGATGATCTCGATTGAGTTGTTTCTTCCCGAATATCACATGAATTATACCTTTGTCGTCTCGGTCTGACGAAGATGATGATCTGTATTCAACTCTGTCCATATCAATCTGAAAAGACAATATCGAATACGCTGTATCAGTAAATAACTTAATTCACAATCTGTTCTGATCAATACTCAAATCAGTATAAAATCTGATCAATATCTGAACAAGATACACTCTAATTCATGTCATCGACATTGCAATACAATCTGAATAATTACTGAGTCTGATCAATCTCAATCAATACTGAATCTGATCAATATAACTCGATTGATGTTTCGACGGTATAACAATACAATCTGAATAATCCCGTCAATCTGAACATCACAAATATAATACTGAAACTCATAATCGGTGTCAATACAATCATACTCTGAATACTAACACAATTCTAATATAGAATCTCAGTCACTATCTTTCAAAAATCATAACAATTACAGACATAGTCTGTTCTTCAATCTGACTTCAATTATACGATATCTACGGTAGTAGAAACACCATATCTGAACCACATGCCATTCTAGCAACATCATATTTTCAAAACATCTCAAAACGTAACAAAACTTACGTCCTTGTATAGCTCGTAGCACAAGGAGAACGATACTACTTTCGGATTCGAATTCTGATAGACGGATCTTTCACAATCGCAACTTAAAAAGGCGGAAGGAAATTCTCTCAAGTCTCTCGGTTTCCTTGCCAAAATTCTGAAGAAAAACGTGTCATCCACATATATTTATACTGCATGCAAATCTAGAAACGTGGCATCATTTTTGGTTCTGCACGTCGCACCGCGGGTGCGGTCATACATGCACCGCGGGTGCGGTCCTGTCTCGTCGATTCTATCCAGATTTCCCGAAGCTTGACCGCGGGTGCGCTTCTTGCAAGACCGCGGGTGCGGTGTCATCGGCGCGGGTGCGCTCCGTCTAATACCGCGGGTGCGGTGTGTCTACGGGATTTGTACTTCATTTTCTGCACATGCACCGCGGGTGCGGTCGTGCTAGCACCGCGTGTACGGTCGTGCAAACTTCTAAATTTTAGCTTTCTGATCATGCAACACCTGGTTTCTCAAATCTTTCTTCCCTCATTGCATGTCATGCATTTTCATATCTTTCGAGTCTTACATTAACGAAGATTACAATCTTGGTTTATCAATTCTATAATTCTTGGGCATTACATTTCTCCCCCTCTTAGATCTGAGTTCGTCCTCGAACTCTCAAGTAATCATTTCAGCTATACGAGAAGAAATGTATACTCGAGTTCAACTCAAACTCAACTCTCTGATTCCAGTCTGGAATAAGAATTCATGAAGTATCCTATCATAATACTTCTTAAACTAACTTTGACAGAATCAATATTGCCATGCGGGTTATACAACACCTGTATTAACCAATTACAGTTCAGTAACCAATACCAACAGTCATTGATCAACCTGTGTATCCCAATCAAGGATATACTCAATCTTCCACTCTCAATACCAAGCATCATCATCCGATGTTGGTTTATCAAATCTGTCATTTCTGAGCTATCTTTATTTCTGTCTGAATCTTCGTTATATGGACTCTGTAGTACTTACTGTACAATGTGTCATCTGTAACGATCTCCGTACTCTTTTGATAGCTATCACCACACAATCACCCATAAGGTAACAAAACTTTATGCCAACTAGTGCTAGCATCCAGCACTACCACTCTCTGGATATCTTCCAATATCTGGCTAGTACATTCTGACTGTGTGTCAATCTGTGAAAAATCTGCGAGAGAGAGCTCATGATATCTTCTATAATAAGTACAAATTCAATCATAATCACAATCTGATATCATCTAATTCAATATTCTAATCCATCTGATTATTTCTTTGACATCGATCTATGTCATCTAGTTATGTTTGTACATAATCTGGTACAAACTGATAGATATAGATTGATAAATCTGTCAATCATAATCATATCATATCCAAATCTAAAGAAAATGGATGTAATGTCATTACGAAAACCATAGAAATGTACTCCCATTTCTATTCAGAACTATACAAAATCTGTAATAATCTTCTGATTTCTATCTTTTTGGTCTTCTTCTGTTAGCAATTCAGACTTGTCAGTACCATTTCTGCCAACATTTCTGTACAATTTCTGTTATAACTGATCTGATCTGTTTATATCACGACTGTCTGTTCGAATATCATACATTCACAATCATCTGAATGGCAACTGAATCCACTACTATGCGGTTCTGACGCTATCTGTGAATTCAGATTCGACTATCCTGTATAAACAAATCAGTTAATAACATAAAATAAAGAAGAAACACCTACCTGGTATTCGGCTCTGACTATCAATATCAAAATCTGTAAACAATTCTGAAACATCTGATATCATAAAATAATCAATCTGATACAACACAAAATCACATATCTGTTAATCTGACTGATGTTCTGTTCTGATTATTACAAACAAGTTCTGAACATTCTGATCACATGTCTGACTGTTTACACAGATTCTGAACAGAAAGAACCTACACAGATCTAGTGAGTTTAAGACAACTCATAAAATAACAAAATCAGGCAACTGTAAATTCTGGCTATCTGACCAATCCTCATACTGCCCAGTTCAACTGCTATATCTTATCTGCAAATAACATGTGCTCCCAACAATATAAGATATCGCAAATACTGATGTAGAACAATAACAATACTCAGCAGATATATATCAATGAGAGAATAAATAACCAGAATAAGATAATCTGCAAATAATAAATTTCTGACATTTCTGGAATTCTTGATCTTTCTGTCTTAACTGTCTAAATCAATCGATCTTCAGATACCGCATATTCTGAATAAACACTGTATCAATAACTGCATACCGGATTCATACCTGACCCATTTCTGTATACAATGATCATAGTTCTCTGAATATTTAACCCAATCTTCAAATATCCAATATAATCAATCAAATGTTGCAATATATCAATAATTCATAGATATACCAAGCATAATTTTCAGAATACCTCTGAACATAAAATCTATCAATTTAGAAACAGAACTGAACTATCTTCCAGAGAAATACTCAATCAACTGGATTTCTCAGCTAATGTTCTTTTATCTGTCAATTATATCAATTCTGTCAGTCATTCTATACTATGTTCTAATATATCAGCAATACTCGGTATTGATTCAATTCTGAAATCTACCTTTCTGATATCAAACACATCTGACATCTTATCTAGGCAAACACCAGTCAACTATTATATTACTAGCAATTCTATCACTGTTAGACTCGATTTCAATGAATCTATTGAATACATAAGGATACCATCTGTTCCTTTTTGTAATAATCGAGTCATAAACAGTTCAATAATTTAAGGAATTCTGGATCTAGAATCCTTACCGGAAAATCTCCGTTTATCAGCCAGATCTGGTCTGAATCTTACCGTTTCTGGCACACAGTCTACGATATTTCTGTACTTGTTAGCATATACATGTCAATACTGCAATCAGAATCATATAACACAAGTACATCACAATCTAGTTCAATCTCATTCTTATCTAACCGTAGTATATCATATGTCACAGACATTTCTGATATCAACATATTCCTCAACAACCAAGGAATCAATACTACAGTAACCATAGATCCAACAGATATAGCATATCTCCATGCTACTCAATCACAGGTATTCATAAATAATGCATTAGTACATATCAATACCTATGCATATAATCATACAAGAAATAGTACCTGTGGGAATTCTGAGTCTGTTCTTCAGTCATCACCACCAATGACCCTGCTCTTTAAGATCTTCGAAAATGCCTCTGAGGACAAACTTTAGCAAAGTGTCCCGTCTGCTTACAGATATTGCACTTACCAAGCACTCCTTGGCATTGTTCTGTAGAATGTCGCCCTCCACACGTCCTGCAATATACTCCGGTATAGCTCGGACTAGGACTGCTAGAACTAGAGGAATCACTTCCTAACTTCTTGAACTGTTTCTTTTGAATCTTCAATGGTTCTTTCCTCCTATCACTGCTGCTGCCAATCTCAACTCTAGAAGGCAGTTGATGTGGATTTGATGTTGGAAGATCATATGAGACTCCCTGTTGTCCTATCAGAACCGTTTCTGCTCTTTTGGCCCTGTTCAAGGTATCAGCAAAACTACTCGATTGCTTCACATTCACCAATGTACGTATTTCTGGATTTAATCCCTGAATGAACTGACTAGATATAGCATGATCAGTTCTAGCTATAAGAGGGGCAAAACGTAACAAGGTGAAGAACTGTGCTAAGTATTCATCAATACTCATCTGACCCTGTTTTAGGTTTGCAAATTCTGCACTTCTGTCCTCTCTATATGACACGGGGAAGAATCTTTGGTAGAACTCAACCTTAAAAATCTTCCATGTAATCACTGAACGACTCTGCTCTAAAGCTCCTTTGGTGAGTAACCACCATCTTCTGGCAGCTTCGTGCAACTGGTTCTCAATAAGCCTAATTCTACACTCATCTGTGAAATCTAGAAATTCAAATAACATTTCTATTTCTTCAAGCCACTTTTCACAATCTGCTGACGTCTCATTTCCCTTCAGAACCGACGGCTGAAACGACTGGAACCTCTGTAACTGTGTTTCCATCTGAATTTCTGACACGTCTATCTGAGGTTCTGACCTACCTGTCTGATCATATGAAGTACTGTCTCCTTCTGGAATTCTTCTGGGCGGTACATCTGATTACCAAACACATTAGTAATCTAGTACTACAAATCTGTACCAATCTTTCTCTGATCATGATCATCTTACTGCTGATCATGAATCTGATCTGATTCATACTTACATAATACCAATTCCAATCACAAAATCAGGTAAACATGTATCTTAAAGCAGTAACACATAGTCTCATGCTAGCACATAATGTCAATCAACATTAAATCAATCTCATGCTAGCACACACATGCAAGGAAAGAAAATTCATCTACCCCGCACATTCTCTTCTATCTCAGTCTAAAGGATCTATCAGTTCTGACTATCTCAATCTAAAGGATCTATCGCTCTGATAATCTAAGTCTAAAGGAACTATCAGCTCTGATACCACCTGTTGTGGGGACCCGGACGCTAATCATCTTCTTATTAATCATCTTTGGGATTTAATTATCAATTAAGATAAAACAGGATCTAAAAATTTTTCTTTTTAAAATGTAACTGCGGAAGGTAATGGAATCTAAACAATATACATCTCTGTATAAAACTACAGTTCAGTAGAAAAGTACAATACTGTACAACCTAATTCTAAGGTTCAATTACTAAATTCAAGTAATAAACCAAGTCTGCTACAAGTCCGGAATCACCACGCTAACTCGTCTTCTCTCATCGTCATCTCGACCCTGATCCAGCCCCACCTGTTGTCATGCACACATACAAAACAAGACAACAGCCGGATAACTCCGGTGAGAATAAATCCCAGTACAAAACATGGTAAGCATGTACATAAACAAACTAATTTATAAAACATGCTATCATGTATAGAAACAATCTATTTCATAATCTATGAAATTAATCAAATAAGCATGCAACTCAAATCAGAAAAACATGCATATAAACAATCTTAATCATAAAACATGCTAACCCAACGGAAAGCACTAATGATGGGTCCCACGATCTAGGAGCCACATCCATATAAGCATGCAGATCTAATCAAATCATGTCTAGACTCGACTCGACTATAACTCTAGGGATCCCGTGGTGAATAAGACGTCACTGTCTGTCACCTACCCTCCCAATCGAGGTGCTGTACGTCTTATTCCTAGACTTCGGCCTGATCTGTATCCACGTCTACAATAGGGGCGGTGATCTTCCCCTAAGCTGTGATATCGCCGAACATCTAGAAGTCTGGATGATCTCGCAGACTTTCCTATCTTAATGCATGAATACAATCAGTAAACTAAGCATGATCAGATAAAACATAAACAAGAATATAGTATGTGATTTATTGGGCAACTCAAGGATGATCTCGATTGAGTTGTTTCTTCCCGAATATCACATGAATTATACCTTTGTCGTCCCGGTCTGACGAAGATGATGATCTGTATTCAACTCTGTCCATATCAATCTGAAAAGACAATATCGAATACGCTGTATCAGTAAATAACTTAATTCACAATCTGTTCTGATCAATACTCAAATCAGTATAAAATCTGATCATTATCTGAACAAGATACACTCTAATTCATGTCATCGACATTGCAATACAATCTGAATAATTACTGAGTCTGATCAATCTCAATCAATACTGAATCTGATCAATATAACTCGATTGATGTTTCGACGGTATAACAATACAATCTGAATAATCCCGTCAATCTGAACATCACAAATATAATACTGAAACTCATAATCGGTGTCAATACAATCATACTCTGAATACTAACACAATTCTAATATAGAATCTCAGTCACTATCTTTCAAAAATCATAACAATTACAGACATAGTCTGTTCTTTAATCTGACTTCAATTATACGATATCTACGGTAGTAAAAACACCATATCTGAACCACATGCCATTCTAGCAACATCATATTTTCAAAACATCTCAAAACGTAACAAAACTTACGTCCTTGTATAGCTCGTAGCACAAGGAGAACGATACTACTTTCGGATTCGAATTCTGATAGACGGATCTTTCACAATCGCAACTTAAAAAGGCGGAAGGAAATTCTCTCAAGTCTCTCGGTTTCCTTGCCAAAATTCTGAAGAAAAACGTGTCATCCACATATATTTATACTGCATGCAAATCTAGAAACGTGGCATCATTTTTGGTTCTGCACGTCGCACCGCGGGTGCGGTCATACATGCACCGCGGGTGCGGTCCTGTCTCGTCGATTCTATCCAGATTTCCCGAAGCTTGACCGCGGGTGCGCTTCTTGCAAGACCGCGGGTGCGGTGTCATCAGTGCGGGTGCGCTCCGTCTAATACCGCGGGTGCAGTGTGTCTACAGGATTTGTACTTCATTTTCTGCACATGCACCGCGGGTGCGGTCGTGCTAGCACCGCGTGTGCGGTCGTGCAAACTTCTAAATTTTAGCTTTCTGATCATGCAACACCTGGTTTCTCAAATCTTTCTTCCCTCATTGCATGTCATGCATTTTCATATCTTTCGAGTCTTACATTAACGAAGATTACAATCTTGGTTTATCAATTCTATAATTCTTGGGCATTACATCTGCAACTACTCGTCAGAAGTCTCACTTCTCGAATTATGTCCCTCAATGTCGGCTGTACTATCAGAGTAGAAATATTTGGGGAATCCCCCCTGGAGTAAAACGCAAATCTCTGAATCTCCACCTGTAGTAGTCTCTGTACCGACAAATGGGCATTTACTACGTGCTTCCAGCTCAGAGTGTCTGCAACCACATTAGCCTTACCCTGATGGTAGCTAATGCCATAGCCATAATCCTTCACTAACTCTAGACATCTCCTCTGCCTCATGTTCAGCTCTTTCTATGTGAAGAAGTATTTCAGGCTCTTGTGATCAGTAAAAATCATTCATTTCTCCCCATACAGATAGTATCTCAAAATCTTCAGGGCAAACGCCACAGCTGCTGGCTCGAGGTCATGAGTCTATTGATTCTTCTCATGGGCCTTCAGCTGTCTGGACGCGTATGCTTATAACTATTTCATGCTGCATCATAACCATGCTCAAATCAAGCTTCGATGCATCTGTGTAAACCACAAACTTTCCCTGCCCTAATGGCATAGCTAGAGCTGGTACTGTGGTCAATGCTAGCTTCAGTCGGTCAAAGCTCTCCTGACACTCAGCTTCCTAGATAAACTTGGCATTTTTATTCGTCACGGTGGTAATAGGCACCGCAATAGAAGAGAAGCCATGAACGAATTTCTTGTAGTACCCAGCCAATCCCAAGATGCTACGGATCTCTGTCACACTCTTAGGCAGTGGCCAATCTCTGACTGCTTCGACCTTACTGGGGCCGACCTCAATACCATCCCGAGATACAATGTGGCCCAAGAATTACACTCTGTCAAGCAAGAACTCGCATTTACTGAACTTGTCATACATCTATCTGTCTTGTAATGTATGAAGTACGGTCCTCAAATGTTGTCTATGCTCCGCTCTGATCCTCGAATAGATCAAGATATCGTCAATGAAAACTATGACGAACTGATCCAAGTATGGCTATAACACACGATTCATGAGATCCACGAAGATCGCTCGCGTGTTCGACAAACTGAAGGGCATCACCATAAACTCATAGTGCCCATAACGCATCCGGAAGCTGTCTTATGCACGTCAGACTCTCTCACCTTCAGCTGATGGTATCCGGATCAGAGGTCTATCTTCGAGAACACTGATGCTCCATGAAGCTGATCAAACAAATCCTCGATCCTCGGAAACATATAATTTTTCCTGATTGTAACTCTATTTAGCTCTCGATAGACAATGGACAGTCGCATGCTGCCATTATTCTTCTTTACAAACAGAACCGGTGTGCCCCATGGAGAAAAACTAGGGCGAATGAAACTCTTATCTAGAAAATCATGTATCTGCTCTTTCAGTTCTTTAATCTCGGCATGTGCTAGATGGTAGGGTGCATTAGAGATCGGCACTGTACCTGGCATGAGCTCAATCGAGAAGTCCACCTCTCTGTCTGGTGGAATGTTTGAAACATCGTCAGGGAAGCATTAGAGAACTCACTGACCACATCCACGTCCTCGAGCCTCTGATTCACTGGCTCTGTCACTGATACAATGCTGGCTAAGAATGCCTGGCATCCTTTCCCGATAAGCTTCTTTGCATACATGAAAGAAATGACGTGCAGTAACTGCTGGTGTCTGGCTGCCTCAAAAATAAACGGCTTCCCCCTGGGTGGTCGAACAGACACGGAACTTTGTCGAAAGTCTATGACATCTCTGTTCAACGAAAGCCAATTAATACCCAAAATAATGTTGAACTCCGGCAAGGGTAGCACTATCAAATCTGTCTGCACCTTATATTTCTATAGCCGAAGCTCCAATCTCTTCACATTCGCGAAATGAACATCTGATCACTGGATGGGATCGATACTATGAAACCTGAATCCATCTCTACTGGTATGATTCCTAGTCGCTTGACAAAGGATTCTGATATAAACGAATGTGTAGCCCCTGAATCTAGCAATGCGTGAGTGGCTTCACCCGAAATATATATTCTCCCTGCGACGAAACATACCATCAAATCTAATTGTGTTGAAGCTTAAGAAATTTATTATCAGCAATTAACCCAAAATCCTTAAAATTCAACGAATTAACCAATTATTCTTCAAAATCTCGAAATTAATCCTTAGAAAAATCTAAAATTTCCAACTATCCCCTTAAAGTTTCGAAAATTACACTTTGGTCAACAAACTTTTCGTAATATGCAAAGTGACCCCATAAAAATTACAATTGGTTCCTAAAATTCTCCAATTAAACAATTACATTCTTAGTCCCAACTAAGTAGATCACGCGTCCTAATTCTTCTAAGTTATCAATCCCAATCATTAATTCCTCATACAAGCTTAAAATACCACGCAATCAAACGATAAATTAAAATCTTAAACAAAAGGGTTTCCAGTAATAATTGTCGAATCCGTCTCTGCATCACCCTCCATGGCGTGCATCACATAAGCTCGGCCAGTAGTGAGGCTCGTGTTCTTAGGGCAGTCCGCTACTTTGTGACCTTCCTGCTCGCAAATGAAGCACCATTAGGCCCCCCACAAACACTTACCGACATGGAACTTGTTGCACTGCGAGCACGTCTGTCTGTCATCTGGCTTAGGCGTCCTTGGCGCGTGAGGAGGTCTCTGCTGCTAGGGACCTCCTAACCTGTCCCTGCTGCCTCGGTGGCCTTGAGAACTGTTTCTTCTGCGGCTGGGAGCTGAACCGAGTCTGATGCTGCTTCCTCTGCATCTCAAAGTCTATGTCTCGCATCGCCTGCTCAGCCTGAAAAGCGCAGGCAGGTGGCCTCATCATAACCTATCGGCCTTATCAGCATGACGACCTGGCGAAGGGTGGGTCTCAATCCGTCCAAGAAATGCCTCGGCTTCTGGGAGGCTTCTCTAGCTATCATGAGCACAAAATGGCAGCCCCTGTCGAACTTGCGGATAAACTCCGCCATAGATGGGTCCCCCTGGCGGAGACTCATAAACTCCCTCGTCATGCGGCCCCTGACATCAGCTAGAAAGTATTTCCCATAGAACAACTCTTTGAACCTGTCCCAGGTGAGCGTAGCCAGGTCCACTGCATGCACGGCCCTCTCCCACCAAAGGGATGCATCATCTCTCAAAAAATTGATGGTGCACTTGGCCCGGTCGGTCGCTGTCTCTCATCTTAAGCTACACAAAATCCACCTGAGGCCTGAGAGCTTGCTGTACCTACTTCAAGAGCCTAGCCATACCCTCTAGAACTCGGGTAGCTGCATCCATAGGCGGTGGCGTTGTTGGAGAGCCTCCGCCGCCTCCAAGAATATCGTCCTGTCTATCTGCACAGAGGCACGTCTGAGAGGCATGATATCTGAATACAGTCCAATTTTAAACGTAACCCATTATGCAATTTAATCTAGTTTTTAAAACAAAAATCCTTAAATCGTGAAAGCATTTAAACATGTAATGTAAAACGTAACTCATGTAACCATGCAGGTGATAACAGTAAATCATTTAAAACATTTAAATCATAAAAGGTGACAGACTTGAGGCTTGAAAAATGAGCTGCAGAAACTGGCGGTGGCACAACCCTATACAAGACCCTTGCGCTGATAACAACTGAAACATCTGCTTATTTAAAATGCAATTTTTTTAAAAGGCTCATATTAGAAAATCCCATTCAAATATTTTGCATGCATGAACTCCACTGAAAAATATATTCATTAAAAATAATCGTAAATTTTTGACAGTAAAACTAGATCAATTTAAAATGACCAAGCTCATTCAACAAAATATGCGTAAAGACAAATGAGTAAAAATTCTAAAAATCAACAGCGTAAAAAAAATCCAGCGTATAAAAATGCTCATGCCCTCTCGAAACTCATAAAAACATAATGTGCGGAAGAAATGTGGTCCTCGACTCGTGCACGCAGATCCTGTCCTGCTGACTCAGAGTTCGGCTCCAATCCCCTCAAAAAACATGCTCACCTGCATCACACACGCCTAGTGAGTCTAAATACTCAATACACCTATACCAGAAATAAGAAGTATGTATACATAGCACACAACAAGGAAAATATACTATAATTAACATACCTTTCCTGTATTTAAAAAGCGTAAATCAGACGTGCCATATGAAATCATTACATGTCAAGAAAGCTCATTATTATCATCATTTATCATTATACATCATTTCCTTTGGTGAATTCAGTTCATTAGTTGTGACTGTCGTATAACGTTCATCATTTACGATGGATCCATCATACATAGAACCGCAGTGCCTGACGGCTGTCGGACATCAGTGATGGTATTACACACCCACTGTGCCTAGGCCTCATCATCATCATTTACATATACGTCTTAAGCATTTACATATACTTTGATAGCCACAACTAATTCGCTTCCTTCAAAACATCATCATTTTCATCACTTATCAAAATCATGCACATGCATAAATTTTTCTTAAAATCAAGCATGCAACATATATTTCATAATTTCATAAAAATCATGATCATGATGCATAAACATTTAAAAACATGATAAATTTGTGCTTAGGGCGATGTCAGGACTAAAAACTCACCCCTGGCGAAAAATGACTATTTTCCCCTAGAAACTCTAAATGACCGTTTTACCACTGGACTTCTAAATTTCGACCCGAAGCTTGCCAGACTCCTTGAATCATGCCAAAACATATTAAAAGTGTTATTTAGATTTAAACTCTAGTCCGTTTCAAAACTTAATCGATTCGTTTTAAAACTTAGACCGGAGTCATGGTTTTAACCCGAATCAAAATGAAACTTAACCAATTTTAGCCCAAATTTTTACCACACCTTATGAACACATTAACAGCCCTACAACCATCAAGACCAGCCTTCTAAACTTTCGGACAGCCCATACACGCTGTTGTAAATTCTCATACTTGTTCAAGTCGAACCCTAGTCGTGGCCTTAACTCACATACACCGACCCTACACCAAAACCGCTAGGAACAGTAACCAACGGCCTATCCTAGACCACCCTCGGACCCACTTGAGCCGACTGAGCCCACGGTCACAGCACCATGCAAGAGCACCTCTCGAATCATCAAGGAAGCGCACGGCCGAGACTCCCTTGAAGCGCACCAATACATAACTTAGGGACCCTCCTTCCACTCGAGACCAGTTGTGTTGGACCTCTCCTGGACCCGTATTGGACCCTCATCGATCGCACTCCAGTCTGGTTCAGCCCCATTTCAGGCGAGGCTACCCTACCTTGCACCAAAAACCCCTCAAAACCCTACCTGCCTTGGACACCACTCTCGGCCTTCACCTAATACATGCACTCCATCGACTCCACCCTAGTGACATCATGATCTTTGACATATTAAGCCCTAAAGTCCATTGCTCAGAAGCCCCTTGCACCAAGGTAAGAAAAATCGTGAGTTGGTGAAAGTTTAAGCGTGCATCGTGGAAAAACCGAGACTATAAACCATAGTTCACGCAAAAATCGATCATATCATAAACATATCACACATGAAAACTTAATATCAATGTGAATGATGCATAAAAGAAAATACATGGCGTGCCTTGAAGATTTAAGAACAAAAACGTGAAGGAATGCGCGTCGGGGAGGCATCGGAGGAGCGGGGATTAAATTTTCTTCAAGAATAATGGAGGAGCCGATTTTTTTTCTTATTTGCTGCTGGTGGCTGCTGCTGCACGAGGTTGGATGTAATGCACATGGGCTGTTCCCGATTGGGCTTAAGTCCCCTCACTGTTATCCCATTACCCATTACTCATAGAACTTCTCCAGCCCAGGCACTGGAGCTTTTGCCTTTCCAGGATTAGAACCCAAGACCTCCTGGACTTATATAGATCTTGGCAGCAATCCTGGTACCAGTTGATCTAGTCCTCACGGTTATCCCATTACCTATTACTCATAGAACTTCTCCAGCCCAGGCACTGGAGCTTTTGCCTTCCCAGGATTAGAACCCAAGACCTCCTGGACTTATATAGATATTGCCATCAATCCTGGTACCAACAATTAGGAATCTAGGTACTTATCCTGGAGGTCCTAGGTTCAAGTGTTGGGGAAGGCGAAAGAAACCACTTTTCAGGAGTGGGATATTCTGTGAGTGGCGGTGCATGGGACATGGGCCGAGGCCCATGCTGGACCATCCTAACGACCCATGACCAGTAGTGGTGCGTGGGTATGGGCCGAGGCCTTTGTTGGTTCAGCCTAATGTCCCATGATCGTTACAGCCCATTTCTTGAAAACTACACTTGAATTACCTTATACTAATTAATAAAAATTAAACATGTAATACAAATAATTTCCTGAAAATTTTCCCTGGTCTCCGTTCCTTGATCAAGCACAAAATGCATCTAGAAACCCTATGCGTGAACTTTAAAATGTTCGTGAAATGAACCCTACCATGCAATAATTACGCATTAAATGCATAAAAATAAATAAACACATAATTTAAATAAAACCCTACATTGCATGCATTCAGGTTACGTAAATTAAATTCTTGGGCCTTACAAGATAAATCAATAAGCCCTGAAATATTTATAAAGTATGAAAACTTAGTCTCGGGTAGTGGCTTTGTGAAGATATCCGCTGCTTGTTGTTCAGTTGAAATGTATTCTAGTCTTATCTCCTTGTTGATAACATGATTTTTGATGATGTGATGTCTGACATAAATATGCTTCATCCTGGAGTGAAGAACTGGATTATATGTAATCGCAATTGTGCTGGTGTTGTCACAAAATATTGGTGAATCCTCTACGATAACACCATAATATTAGTTGTTGCTGAATCTAGAGCAGTTGGACGCTGCAGCTTCCATAAGCTAGATATTCTGCTTCAGTTGTGGAATTTGCTATGGTTGTTTGCTTCTTGCTGAACCAGGAAATCAGTCTATCTCCCAGAAACTGACATGATCCACTTGTACTTTTTCTATCAAGTTTACATCCTGCATAATCTGCATCTGAATAACAAACTAGATTGAAAGATGAGTCCTTAGCATAACATAAGCCCACATTTTGTGTGCCTTTACGATATTTCAATATAGGTTTGGCAGCTGAAAAATGTGATTGTTTAGGATCTGCATGAAATATAGCACACATGCAGACAACATATACAATATCAGGACGGCTGGCAGTTAGGTAAAGTAATGAACCTATTAAACCTCTGTAGAGTGCCATATGGACTGATATTCCTCTTTCATCTTTTTCTAATCTAATTGATCAGCTCGGGAGTATTTGCAGTTGAACATGTTTCCATGCCAAACTTCTTAAGCAGTTCCTTTGTATGTTTAATTTGACTGATAAATGCACCAGTTTCCAATTGCTTTACTTGCAGACCAAGAAAGAATGTCAGTTCATCCACCATACTCATTTTGAATTCATCCTGCATCAACTTAGCAAATTTCTCGCATAATTTGGGTTTAGTTGACCCAAAAATAACATCATCAACATAAATTTGTTCAAGTAAAGTAAGATCTTTCTTCGAAAATCTGAACAGTGTTTTATCAACTGTTCCCATAGTAAAATTATGATCATTTAGGAATTTTGATAATGTCTCATATGAAGCTCGAGGAGCTTGTTTGAGGCCATACATCACTCTGTTGAGATGATAAACATGATCGGGAAATGAGTGATTTACAAAACCTGGTGGTTTCAACATAAACTTCTTCCTATAGTTGACCATTTAGGAATGCACTTTTGACATCCATCTGGTGGACTTCAAAGTTCTTGAAAGAGACGTAGGCTAGAAATATTCTTATTGCTTCCAGTCGAGCTACCGGTGCATAAGTTTCATCATAATCAATTCATTCCTCTTTTCTATATCCTTGTGCAACCAACCTAGCTTTGTTGCGCACAACTGATTCATCTTCGTTCAGTTTTTTTCTACAAACCCATTTTGTACCTATTATTGATTTTGAAAGTGGTCTTGGAACTAAAGTCCAGACATTATTATGGGTAAAATGATTCAGATCCTCTTGCATAGCATTTATCTAGTTTGGATCATTTAGAGCTTCATCAGTTTTCTTCGGTTCAAATTGTGAAACAAATGTTGGGTGTATAAATAAATTAAAATTTTGATTTCTAGTTCTTACAGATCAGATGGATTACCAATCACCAAATCTTCTGTATATGATTTACTCCATCAGTAGTTGGAACTGGTTGGATCAGTTTGTGTCATTGTTTCAGTTTGTAACTGAACATTTCTTTCAGTTTCAGTTGAGGCAGTTTCAGTTGGTATTTGAATATAATCACGTTGTTCCACCAACTTCAAGTTCAACTGTTTGATCCACCACTTAAAGTTCTGGTGTTTGAAGGATGTTTCGATTGATGTGAACTTCTTCTTCACCGTCATCCTCAAAGATAATTTCTGTTAAGCGATCAATTAGCTCGACTGGATCAGCTGACTTATCAGTTAGTGTATATTCATCAAATACAACATGAATTGATTCTTCTAAATTTAAAATACGCTTATTAAACACACTGTAAGCCTTACTAACTGAAGAGTAACCAAGAAAAATTCTTTCATCAGATTTAGCATAAAATGTTTTCAGGTTATTTTTTCCATTATTGTGAATAAAGCAATTGCAACCAAATATTTTGAAGTAGGACACCACATTTTTTGTCCATGCCAGATGTCATATGGTGTTTTCAAATGATTTTTATTAATCATTGATCTGTTCTGAGTATAACACAGTGTTTACAGCTTCTGCCCAAAATCTCTGGGATATACTGGAATCAGCAAGCATTGTTCTAGCTACTTCTTTAAGAGTTTGAATTCTTTTTTTAGCTAAACCATTTTGCTCAGGTTTTCTAGCTGCTGAGAACTCATGTTTAATTCCTATATTTTCTAAAAATTGAGAAAGATTTTGATTCACAAATCCAGTCCCTCGATCAGACCTTATTCTGTCAATTCCAACTGATTTTTCATTTACAAGTCTTTTGAAAAGCTTAATCAGTTTTGCAGCAGTTTGATCTTTTAATTTTAGAAAAATTACCCAAGTAAATCTTGAAAAATTATCGACAATTATCAGGGTGTATTTCATTCCCCCTAAACTCATGACTGATATAGGACCAAACAAATACATATGCATCACTTCTAAGCATCTGGAGGAAGATTTACCCCCTTTGTTTTTAAAAGATCTTATTTGTTTACCAAGCTGACATGCTGAACAAATTTTATTTTTTGAAAAATCGATCTTAGGCAGACCAGTTACAACATCATCATTATTCATATGAGAGATTGATTTGAAATTAAGTTGTTCAACCTTTTATGCCATAACCATTTTTGGATGAATTGGAAGCCACAAAATAAACTGGTTCATTTGTTGAATAGTCCAACTTACTTTGTATGTATTGCCATATCGATTTCCTATCATGATGTTATTATCAGTTGAGTTCTTGACTGTGTGTGCAGGTGTGCTTGTTGAACTGAACTGAGAAATTATTATCATACAACTGACTAATGCTAATCAAGTTGTATTTTAAATTATCAATTAGTAGATTATCATCAATAAAAGTGTTACCATGGATAAGCTTACCCTTACACTCGGTTATACCTTTTGAGTTGTCTTCAAAACTGATTTTTGGGCCAGAATACTTAATCAGTTGGGATAGCAAATCAGCATCTCCTGTCATGTTTCTTGAGCATCCATTGTCCATATACCAAATTGAATCTTTGTTGATGTACCTGTCACCTGAAATCACACACAATGAATAACTTTGGTACCCACATCTATTTGGGTCCTAAAATGATTAGACCTTTAGGAACCCAACCTTGGACTAGTCTAACTGACTTTCTAGTTACTGTGTTCCAGATATTTTTTCCCAGCTTGTTCAACTTGTTTTTAATCTGATCTCTTTCTGAACAGGATTATTGTTATAATAATTGAAATAGCCACTCTAAGAGTTCTGGTTTTAATAGATGAACAGTTTAGGTGACCAGCTTCTCGAATCATTGAACTCGTAGGGCTGTATCTGATTCCATACTTCTTAGCCTTGTTCTTATTTTCAATCTGTTGCTCAACTGATTTACTTGGTTCTGAATGTTTATGTAACCTAGCTGCTTTTAAAAAGTGAATATATTTTTCTTTGCACATATTCAGCTTTGGCTTAGTATCACTGGTAGAAGATTCATCTTGGCTGTTAATGCCTAAACCAATTTTATCACTAACTGATTTTTGTAAATCTTGCATTTCAGTCAATGCGACTGATGACTTGTTGCAAGCTGGAATTAGATCATTTGTCTTGAATTTTCAAGTTTTAACTGCTGAATCGCATACATATTGGCTCTCACTCATTTCAGCTTTCACCTGAGCAATCTCCCTTTTAAAACTCAACAGTTCAACTGATTCATCGATTTCAGTTTTATTGTCTTGGGGATCAGTTTTCTTTGCTTTGGCCTTCTCAAATGAGAGAGAAAGCTTGTGATACTTGTTGATAATTTCATGTGATGTGGAAATAAGATCTTCCCTTGTGAGGTCAATTGAATTGAAATCAAAATACATGCTCACTGTTTGATTCCAGTTATGTATCATCAGCCATCGAACATTTAACTTCTTCTTCATCACTAGAGCTGCTCGAGCTCTCTGGTTCTGATTCATCAATATATGTTTCTACCCACTTGGACTTGATATCTTCGGCTAATAAAACTTCATGCTTCTTTTTGAATGATCTCTTATCATCCTTATTTCTTCTTCTCTTCTCAAATGACTTATTTCCTTTCTCTGCTGAATATCGACTGTCTTTCTTTGGTTTATGACAAATAGCAATGAAGTGTCTAGTTTTGCCACAGCTGTAACAGGAATTTGGTTCTTCCTTGGAAATATTCTTGTGAGAATGTCTTTGGAATGTGCCCTGATTCTTTCTCATGAACCTCCCAAACTTCTTGGTGAACAATGACATGGAATCATTGCTCAGCTGCTCTACAGATTTCTCAGCTGGACCAGTTGATTCAAGTTTCATGGCACTGAGAGCAGTTGTAAATGGTGGAGTTGATGATTCTTCTATTCTCGTCTGTAGTTCAAACTTGTAAGCTTTGAGATCAACAAATAAATCGTGTAGTTCCACCTTATTCAGGTCTTTGTATCCTCTCATTGCCGTTGTCTTAACATCCCATTCTTTGGGACGACCATGAACAACTTCAATGCAATTTCTTTATTTGAATACACTTACCAAGTTCATTCATTTCGTTGATGATACTGCTAACTCGTTCATCATATTCACTCATGGATTCTCCACTCTTCAATGTTGATATTATCAAATTTTTATACAGGGAATGAGATTTTGTTCTCCTTTGTTTGCTCGTTGCCTTTGCATGATTGAATCGGTTTTTCCAAAATTTCTTTTGTTGTTCTGAACATCTTGATATTGTTGAAGGTGATTTTATCCAGTGTTTGTATAGAATATCTTTTTCCACATTATCCAGGTTTGCTTTTCTCTTGTCTTCAGCTGACCATTCCCCACGTGGTTTCTCAATGTGGTGAGGTGCTCCATCAATTACAGTAATAGCTGTATTAGCTTTCATTATCTTCTTGGGTCCGTCAATTATAACGTACCACATATCTTCATATTTTTAAACTAAGTGAGCATGCATTCTTATATTCCAATCATCAAATTACTCTCTTGAGAACATATGGATTTTTTTGAAAGAAGGCATGGTGATTAGTCATATGAATTGAAAGTATTCAAAACAAGATTGAAACCGCTCTGATACAACTTGTTAGGATCGGTTTGAAGGCTCTCAGTGTTTAGAAGAAGTGTTGAATAAACATTGATATTTGACTCTTTTTCGAAATAATGAATCAGTTTTGCGACAAACTGATTTCAAGAATCTTTTTGTCAATATCAATCAGTTAATTAGTTTAAGTGCGAAAATAAACTAACTGAGATTGAATACTTAAAGAATAACTGAAATAACTAACACAAGGATTTTATGGATGTTCGGAGACTTCAAATGCTCCTCTGTCACCTCTTCTGTCAGAAGGATAAGATTTCACTATAAGACATTGATTGATTACATAAACTGTAATAACCCACATCAGTTTGGACTTAAACACTGTCAAACTGAAACTCTTAGTTTCTTATAGCTTATCATTATACAAACTGACTTTTTTTTAGCACAACTGATCTTAAAAGATCGAATACAAAAATGTAATGTGCTAGTATTTTTAGCTCAGATGATAGCATAAAAGCTATGATTATATCTTCTATGAATATATCTTTGAAGTGTGAGCTTCCGTATGAATATCACAATTGATTGTTATAACTGAGTTTCACATATGTTTTTGGAAATCGTGGAATCTCTCTAAACTACTTCAGACTGAGTTAATTAACTATTTATAGGCTTTCCTTCTAATGGTCACATTGATGGCATTAAATGACTCATATCCGTTGATTTGTCCTTTCTGAATGTGTCAACATTCTTCTCAAAAATAGTACAATGTTGCAGTCTGATATGCGGAAATTCTACTGTTAGTTATAGTCTGATATGTACGATTTGTCTATTGTTGAGATAGCTGATGAGGTGTCAAACTGATCAGGAATTTGACTAGTTAGACTGATTATATGATTGATCAGTTGAATTGACTTAATGTGTCATGTTCATTTCTAACTGATAGATCAGTTGAGTTTACTGATTCAAACATCTTTGTTCAGTTCGATTTCATCTTATCATTTAATTTATTAATCTTCAGTTCGGATTACTTCAGTTTGAGTTACTTCAGTTATATTACCTAAGTTCAGTTGGATTCACTTCAGCTAATCAGTTCTGCAAATTTGTCAAACTCCAAAACCTTTAATTCTAACATAAAACAAATTAAATCTTAAAAAATAATTCAAAACATAAATGTTTGGGATAGGATCCCCTTAATTCCAACTAAAGAGAAGAGAAAAAACTCTTACTAAGTTGTTATTCTTTGGTTGATTTTTCTTGTTCCTCTTTTTCTCCTTGCTTTCTGCTGATTTCTTCTGTGCTTCAGCAGATAAAAATTGATCCCCCCATCGTAACACATGTGCCAGGGTTTTATAAAGTAGGTAACATTCAGAAAAATGGAAAAAATTGATGGAAGATTTCTTCTTACTTGGGAATTCTGGCGGATAGAATTACCCGCCCTAGCATGCTTGTTACGCAAAAAATATTTCTTGGGTGCGCTAGGGCTAGAAAAATTCTCCACCTCAGCACGTCTGTCTCGCAACATGTTTGTCTTGGGTGCACTAGGGCGGGCAAAAATCACAACCCTAGCACACCTACCGTGCATTTATTTCCTCGAGCGTGCTAGGGTGGGTAGAAAACTCTGTCCAGCATGACTATCTCAGCTTCCTGTCTATATCTCTTCATGTGAACACTGGGGCGGACATTTTCATCTATCCTAGCATGTAATTCTCGAATTTAGTCCATCTTTCTTGCCCATATCACCTGTAAATCAACCTAAACACATGAAAAAACAATGCTTATTCGTAACATATAATAAAAATAACTAAATTTATACAAAATCTCATGACACATGCATGAATGTGACAAAATGACACAATAGAAACACACGAAAATGACATTTTTCAGCAAGTTAAGGTCATATTTGAAGAATAAATGGGTGTAACTCATCAAATCGAAACCGAATTGAAAAACAGATACCCTATGAAATTGTTATGAATTTTCAGAGTTGATTTGATTTTGATTAGACCTATTTTATATTAGAATTGTGTTGTTATCAATTATGAGATGTTGGGATTGATATCTGATTGATATGGTATCACGTGGTATATTGATATTGTTCAGATTTGATTCAGATGAGTTGTTGATTCGTATATAATGATATGGTATTCCTGGTACTGCGAGATTGTACAGATTTGAGATTATGATCTGTTAGTGTTAAGATTATGGGGTTGTACTGATATTGATTATGAGCCGTGTTATTATATCTATGATGTTGAAATTGACGGGGTTATTGAGATTGTATTGTTATGCAGTCGAAACATCAGTAGATTGATATTAATCAGATTCGTTATTGAGTGAGATTGTATCGTTGTATAGTTGACATTGATCAGATTATGTCTTGATTTGAGTATTGATCAGAACAGGTCTTGAATTGAGTTGTATATTGATATTTTGCCTATTCGATATTGTCATTTCATTTTTGATATGGACAGATTTGAATTCGAGACTTCGACTTCGTCAGACCGAGAAAGAAAGGTATAAGTCAATGCGGTATCGGGAGAACAACTCGAGTATGATATACTTGAGTTTCCCTAAATCACATACTTATTGTTATTGTGTGCATTGATTTGAATTAATATGCTTGTTCTATTGATTTATAGAAAGCATGTATTAGACGAGTATTAGACGAGTGATCTTGTGACATAAGTGCCAGATAGTGATGGAATCGTCACTGGCACATTCCACATTGTCACAGGATAGTGATTTGGCAAAAGTGCCAAAGTCTGTGACGGATAGGTCAAGACACCGGATGTATGGTTATATCGAAGTTGAATAGAATTGGAATTCTTCTATTACTGATATTTGATATGGAATACCAACGCCTGGAAACCGGGATCCCTAGACTAGGATTGAGTCTAGTTTGAGACGCGGAGTCACGAGTCTGCTTGACAATTTTATATTGGTTATGCTTCAGATTTTGATACATGTTACTGATATCTGTTACATGCTTTTACATTGTTTATATGATTGCATGTTTCGTTGATTTATACTGGGAATATAATTCTCACCGGAGTTATCCGGCTGTTGTCGTGTTTGTATGTGTGCATGGCAACAGGTGGGACAGGATCGGGGTCGAGGAGATGAAGAGACATCGTGATTAGAGTGGAGACTACGGACTTTGATTAGAGATAGGGTTTGGACACTTGATATTTAGTTTTTAAACCTTAGTTTGAATGATTGTATATAGTACAAGACTTGTACTTTAATACTGACATGTATATTAGAATGTATTCCATTATGTTCCGCACTTAATACTGTATTTTTTAAAAAAAATTAGACCATGCTTATTATAATTGATTAAATTGTCCCAATGATGATTAGGAACATGATTAGCGTCCAGGTCCCCACAAGAGGTGGTATCAGAGCGATAGATCATTTACATTGAGATAGGAGCTAGTAAGCGGGGTAGATTGAGTTTTCTTTCCTTGCTTTTGATTGCTAGTATGATTTACTGCTTTAATACATGTTTACCTGATTATTTTATTTTGATATGGTAATGTGTATTATTGAGAATGGATCAAAACCGATTCTTGATCAGCAGTAAGGTGATCGGAGGAAGACTGAAACATATTTGTGGTATTTGGTTGCTAACCCTTTTGAAAATCAGATATGCGTCCTCGAAAAATATCGGAACAGGGTAGTACTTCGAATCCTCCAATGGATGTGACAGCAACACCGATGGAGACATTGTTGAAGAGATTTCAGTTATTCCATCCACCGACTCTGAAGGGTACTGAGACTTCAGTTGATTGCGAGAGTTGGTTAGACGACATTGAGATGTTGTTCGAGTCCTTGGATTACACTGATGAGCGGAGAGTGAAATTGATTGAGCACCAGTTGCATGATGTTGCAAAGAACTGGATGATTACAACCAAGCGAGCATTGGAGCATCGAGGTACAGTTATTACCTGGAATGTGTTTAGAACTGAGTTTTATCAGAGATTCTTTCCAGTGTCGTATAGGAAGGATAAGAGAGCAGAGTTTGCAAACTTGAGACAGGGTTAGTTGAACATCGAGGAATATGTGGCCAAGTTTTCTACACTGCTACGATTTGCTCCACATGTGGGTGAGAATGACGAGGCTGTGCGGACCAGTTCATTAATGGCATGAGTCCTGAAATTTTTACTTTAGTGAACATTGGGAGACTGAACAACTTTACTGATGTCTTGAATAGAGCGAAGGGAGCCGAAGCCGGTCTGATGAGACGGAGATGAGCTTTGTTTGTGCCACCAGCACCGAGACCACAGCAACCACCTCCTCGATTTGAGAGTGGCAGTAGTAGTGGTGGAAAGAAAGGATTTCTGAAAGCTAAAGGAAAGCAGTTTAAAAGATCTGGAAGCAGTTCATCTAGTTCTAGTGGCTCGAGACAGACCGGTCAGGGCTAGAGTTATAAAGGACCTTACTATAGCGCTTGTGGAGGGAATCATTCCACTGAGCGGTGCTGAGGAGTGTTTGGTAGTTGCCGTACCTGTAGACAGCAAGGACATTTTGCTCGAGTTTGTCCCCAAAGAGATGCTCAGAGATCCCAGGGTGCCGAGTCATCTGGATCAGTAGCTCAGACTGGTAAACGACCATCTGCAGTCCACTCCTTTCAGCCAGCACTAGCTCAATCACAGCAGAGGCCAGGGGGAAGCCATACAGAGCCAAACTCCTAGACAACAGGCCAGAGTGTTCGCTTTGACTGAGGAGCAGGCTCAGGATGCACCTGACGATGTTGTTGCAGGTAACTGTTTTATTTCTGGTTACCCTGATTAGGTATTGGTAGATACTGGTGCATAGCATACATTCATATCTGAGCGATTTGCTTTGATGCATTCATTGCCTGTTGAGTCATTATCTACTGTAGTGTCTATCTCTTCTCCTTTGGGGACATGTTTGATATCAGTAAAGTCTGTGAAACATTGTATGCTAAAGTATGATGGGCATGAGATTGAGATAGATTGTATTGTGCTTGGGTTGTCTGATTTTGACTGTATTATCGGTATCGATATGTTAACCAAGTACAGAGCCACTCTTGATTGCTTTCCACTAGATTGTGAGATTCGGACCTGAGATGGCTGATGAGTGGAAATTCTACGATAAGGGTTCTAGGTTTAGAATTCCTTTGATATCCGTATTATCTATGACTCGATTGTTACAGAAAAGAGCGGAGGGATTCCTTGTCTATTCAGTTGATTTACTGAAATCGAGTCCATCATTGGTGGATTTGCCAGTGGTGTGTGAGTTTTTTTATGTCTTCCCATATGAGATTCCTGGTTTGTCTCCGATTCGAGAGATAGACTTCAGCATTGAGTTGATGCCAGGTACAGTTCCGATTTCGAGGGCTCCGTACAGAATGGCACCGATTGAGTTGAAAGAGTTAAAACAACAGTTGGAGAATTTACTGGCCAAGGGGTTTATCAGGCCGAGTGTGTCTCCTTGGGGTGCTCCAGTACTGTTTGTGAGAAAGAACGACGGTTCGATGAGACTTTGCATCGATTACCGGCAACTGAATAAAGCAACGGTAAAGAACAAATATCCCTTGCCTCGTATTGATTATCTGTCTCATCAGTTGAGGGTTCTTCTATCTACTCCAAGATCGATTTGAGATCTGGATACCATCAGCTGAGAGTCAGAGATTCTGATATCTCGATTACATCGTTTAGAACCAGGTACGGACATTATGAATTCATTGTCATGCCATTTGGTTTGACAAATGCACCGGCTGTATTTATGTGATTGATGAACCATATCTTTCAGAGATATCTGGATGATTTCTTTATTATATTCATTGATGACATTTTGATTTATTTGAAGAGTATGATTGAACATGCTGAGCATTTGAGAACTATATTGAAAATTCTGTGGGCTGAGAAACTGTATGTTAAACTGTCGAAATGCGAGTTTTTGTTGAGACTGGTTGTATTTCTGGGGCATATTTTATCTGGAGACGGTATATCAGTTGATCCCAGTAAGGTTGAGGCAGTGATTTCTTGGCCGAAACCGACATCAGTGCCCGAGATTCGAAGTTTTATGGGTCTGGCAGGATATTATCGTCGATTTATTAAAGATTTTTCTAGCATTTCCTAGCCGATTACGCAGTTGACTCAAAAGAATGCTCCGTTTATTTGGTCAGAAGACTGTGAGTTCAGTTTTCTTGAATTGAAGAAGAGGCTGACCAGTGCACCGATTTTGACGATTCCATCAGGTACTGGTGATTTTGTAGTTTATTGTGATGCTTCTCACCGAGGATTGGGTTGTGTTTTGATGCAGCGAGGGCATGTTATTGCTTATGCTTCACGACAGTTGAAGCCACACGAGACTCGCTACCCAATTCATGATCTTGAATTGGCTGCCATCGTCTTTGCATTGAAGATATGGCAACACTACCTATACAGTGAAAAATTTGAAATCTATTCTGATCACAAAAGCCTGAAATATCTATTTTCACAATCAGAGTTGAATATGAGACAGAGAAGATGGCTTGATTTATTGAACGACTTTGATTGTGAGATCAAGTACTATCCGAGGAAATCCAATGCAGCAGCAGATGCACTGAGTCGAAATGTATGTTCCTTATCCCTATCGACAATCGGTGTTTCGAATTTGATAGAAGATTGATGTCTGTCTGGATTAGCTTTTGAAACAGATTTTCAGCCTCTGAGATTATGTGCTATTCGAGCTGAACCAGAACCAATACTGAGAATCAAAGAGGCACAGAAAGTTGATCAGAATGTACAAAATTCGATTGATATGGTCAGAGCTAGACATCGATCGGAATCTCAGCTTCGTGACGGTGTTTTGTATGTGAATAACCGTATTGTGTTGTGCCGAATGTTTCAAATTTGAGACAGCGAATATTAGCAGAAGCGCACAACAGTCGTTTTAGCATTCATCCTGGTGGCAGAAAAATGTATAATGATTTGAAGACACATTATTGGTGGAATCAGATGAAATCTGATGTTACTGAATTTGTAGCCAAGTGTCTGAATTGCCAACATGTGAAAGCAGAAATAAAGAAACCAGGAGGATTATTACAGAGTTTTTCCATTCCTGAATGGAAATTGGATCACATTTCCATAGATTTTGTGACGCAGTTACCGAGATTCTCCAGAGGTTGTGATGCGATTTGGGTCGTGATTGATCGATTGACCAAATATGCATGCTTTATTCCATACAAGATGGCATACAGACATGACCAGATGGCCGATATTTATGTCAGAGAAGTGGTCAGATTTCACGGAGTGCCGAAGCCGATTGTTTCAGACCGTGATCCTCGGTTTACTTCGCACTTCTGGCTGAGTTTGAAGCAAGCTCTAGGTACAAAGTTACATCTGAGTACCGCATATCATCCACATACCGACGGACAGTCATAGCGGACGATTCAGACTTTGGAGGATATGTTGAGAGCTGTAGTTCTTGACTTTAGCACTAATTGGCAAGATGCATTGCCTCTTTGTGAATTCTCGTACAACAACAACTATTAGATGAGCATTGAGATGGCTCCTTTCAAAGCGTTGTACGGAAAGAAATGTCGATCCGCTTTTTATTGGGATGATATCTCTGAGATTCCTGAGATTGGACCTGAAATGATCAAAGATATGACAGAAAAAGTGAAGCTAATACAGAAAAGAAATGAAGGAAGCTCAAGACAGACAAACCAAATATTCCAAGGTTTGACATAGACCATGGTTATTTGAGGCAGGAGACTGAATATTCTTGAAGATTTCACCTTTCAGAGGAGTTATCAGATTTGGCAAAGAAAAGGAAGTTGTCTCCACATTATATTAGGTCGTATGAGATTCTCGAGCAGATAGAAGATTGTGCCTATAGACTCGTATTACCGCTTTCTTTATTTTGGAATACATGATGTCTTTCGTGTTTCATTATTGAGGAAATATATTTCCGATGCTTCACATGTTATTCAACCAGACAAGGCAGAACTGGATGAGACACTGAGTTACTTCGAGAAGCCAATTCGAATTCTCTATCATAAAGAAAAGTAGTTGAGAACGAAGATTATTTCACTTGTGAAAGTTCAGTGGAGTCGTCATGGCATTGAAGAATGCTACCTGGGAAACTGAGTCTGATATGAGACCGAGATTTTAGAATTGTTTCATTGAGGTGAGTTTTCTTATTAACATCCGTATACATTTCTTTATGATATGATTTGAATGCATGTGATTTCGGGGACGAAATCGTATCTTAGAGGGGGAGAAATGTAATGCCCGAGATTTTAACGTTGTAATTAGACATGCATTAATTGACAGAATTGAAGTTGTAGGAGCTCAAGTGAAGAAGTCGGGCATCGGTGCATCATAAGCCAATATGTTGGATAGAACATCTGGCGCCCGATCGGTACATTACAACCGCCCGAGCGCCAATGCACCATAAGTCTACCCTTCAGACAGAACGTCTGGCCCCCGAGCGGTAGTTTTTGACTGCCCGAGCGCCAGGGGATGATAATTTGAGGGCTTGGACAGAAAGTCTGGCGCAGAGCGGTAGTTTTTGACCGCCCGAGCGCCAGTGTTTAACAAGCATATTAGTCGGACAGAGTGTTCGGCGCCCGAGCGGTAAATTGTAACCGCCCGAGCGCTGCTTTGAAATTTGGGAAAAGCAACCATGTATCTTATTCATGCAACTTGATATATATATATAGCCATTCCTTCAGAATTAGGCAAAAAGGAAATCGAGGAGAGCTCCAGGAAATATACGAGAAATCCTTACGCCTTTTCACCTTTTAGATTTTGATTTATGCAAGATCCGCCCGTCCGATTTTCAATCCGACTATGTTGTCGTGTTTCTATCGGCGAGAGCTTCAACTGGACGTAAGTTTTCTTACGTTTTGATAGGAATCGAAAATATGATATTGCCAGAATCGGATATGATTCATATATGTTGTTCTTACGATATCAGAAATAGTATAATCGAAACCGGATTGAGAAACAGATACCCTATGAAATTGTTATGAATAATCAGAGTTGATTTGATTGTGATTAGACCGATTTGATATTAGAATTGTGTTGTTATCGATTATGAGATGTTGGGATTGATATATGATTGATATGGTATCACGAGGTATATTGATATTGTTCAGATTTGAATCAGATGAGTTGTTGATTCGTATATACTGATATGGTATTGCCGGTATTGCGAGATTGTACAGATTTGAGATGATGATTTGTTAGTGTTAAGATTATGGGTTGTACTGATAATGATTATGAGCCATGTTATTATATCTGTGATGTTGAAATTGACGGGGTTATTGAGATTGTATTGTTATGCAGTCGAAACATCAGTAGATTGATTTTAATCAGATTCGTTATTGAGTGAGATTGTATCGTTGTATAGTTGACATTGATCAGATTATGTATTGATTTCAGTATTGATCAGAATAGGTCTTGAATTGAGGTGTATATTGATATTGTGCCTATTCGATATTGTCATTTCAGATTTGAAATGGACAGATTTGAATTCGAGACTTCGACTTCGTCAGACCGAGAAGAGAAAGGTATAAGTCAATGTGGTACCGGGAGAACGACTCGAGTACATACTTATTGTTATTGTGTGCATTGATTTGAGTTAATATTCTTGTTCTATTGATTTATAGAAAGCATGTATTAGACGAGTGATCTTGTGACATAAGTGCGAGATAGTGATGGAATCGTCACTGGCACATTGCATATTGTCACAGGATAGTGATTTGGCGAAAGTGCCAAAGTCTGTGACGGATAGGTCAAGACACCGGATGTTTGGTTATATCGAAGTTGAATAGAATTGGAATTTTTTCTATTACTGATATTCGATATGGAATACCAACGTCTGGAAACCGGGATCCCTAGACTAGGATTGAGTCTAGTTTGAGACGTGGAGTCACGAATCTGATTGACGATTTTATATTGGTTATGTTTCAGATTTTGATACATGTTACTGATATCTGTTACATGCTTTTACATTGTTTATATGATTGCATGTTTCGTTGATTTATACTGGGAATATAATTCTCACCGGAGTTATCCGGCTGTTGTCGTGTTTTTATGTGTGCATGGCAACAGGTGGGATAGGATCAGGGTCGAGGAGATGAAGAGACACCGTGATTAGAGTGGAGATTACGGACTTTGATTAGAGATAGGGTTTGGACACTTGATATTTAGTTTTTAAACCTTAGTTTGAATGATTGTATATAGTACAAGACTTGTACTTATACTGACATGTATATTAGAATGTATTCCATTACGTTCCGCATTTAATACTGTATTTTAAAAAAAATTAGACCATGTTTATTATAATTGATTAAATTGTCCCAATGATGATTAAGAACATGATTAGCATCCGGGTTCCCACACAGGCCAAGCCCCTCGGCCCCTGCGTGCTGCTACACTAAGAACTCCCAGCACAACCCTTCTCGGGTGGGAGTCCTAGCGAGCTAGGACTCCTTCCCCAGCCCTTGACTCGAGTCCTAGCGTGTCTAGAACTCTTCCCTTGACTCAACCACGTCCTTATCTAGCCCTAGTCCCAAGCCAAACCCAAGCCTAGCCCTCATGACCAAAATCGAACCCCTCTAACCACCATGACAGCAACCTGGTCCCAGCTTTTATTCCTGATCGTGTGAAGTGTTTTGGTTGAGTTTTATGACCCTAAAGCTTCGTGTAAACCCCCTTGATTATACTCCTAACATGGCAGCCCTCATAACCACATAATATCATGAATTTGGAATCATAAAAAAGCCAAAAAAATTTGACATATGACATAAATCCGAAATTGTTTCAAGTTCCCACTTGTTTTCCATGCAAATTGAATTTAAATAATTACTATGGTGTGAATGATGTGTTAAAAGGCGAATATGGCGTGTATTTGCGTATTTTACGCATGGATATACGTCCACGAATCGAAGAACGATGGCACGAAGACGATGGCTTGAAATTCATTGAAGAACCTTCAAACTTTTGATGCTTTTCCATACAACCTTTTATGTGTGTGTGTCGTGTATTTTATTTTGAGATAAGGGTTTGGTTCGAATAAGGGAGGTGGGCGTGAGTTTTAATGGAGTTAGGGTGGGTTTTGTATTTTTTTACAGTTAATTAAAACACTAACCAAGCTAAAGCCCATTAGGAAGGATAATTAGGCCTAATAGCCATTTGTGCTAACTAAAATATTTAAATATAATTTTGCTTAAATAATTTTGTTAATTTATTAGCCGGGTTGCTAAACCGTTTGCATTTTTGTTGAAAATTCAACACCGATAAAATTTACGTCTTGGCGTATAAAATCACCTCAAAGCTCCTTATTTTCAAAAATATGAAAAAGTATCAATCATATTTTAAATAATTAAAAAACTATTATTTAATAAAATCATTTTCTGTTTTTCAGCTCTCGGTCTCCGTTCCTCGATCGTAACTCGAATACCTTTGAAAATACATTTTAATGCAACCATCTAGAAAAATATATTTAAACATGTAAATATGCACAACATATTTAATCATTTGAATTAAAATACAAGGGAATTTAATAATTCGTATGCATGTGGTTCGCGTGAACCTTCAAATTTTCGGGGCGTTACATTTTGCGTGATGCTCATTGCAGTAAATTCAGTGTACACCATGTAAGTAAAAAGTTGTACAATGATTTTTTAACGTCCGAAAAAACCAACCTATGTAAACCGCATGCATGCAAAATTATTTTAATTGCTTACTAAATTTAATTAATTGATTTTAATTACTAGAATGATCTTTATTATATGATTAAATATGTGATTGCATAATTAAATGATTATATGACATGATTACATGGAATTAAATATTTTACCCGAATATTCGATAATAGGTAGGGAAAGGAGACCGAGGACAACCAAGACAAGAATATTTATTTTTCACAAAATGATGGCAAGGCTTCCTAATATGATTTAAAAAGGATTTAATTTTCCTAAAAATGTTGGATTTCGAATTATTTTACAAGTCAGGCTCGATTTTTCTCGGGAAGCCGGTTTTGGGCAAACAAGGAATTTTAAAACATCAAAAATATTATTTTATGGAAAATTTATTTATAAACTTTTATGTTTAAATTAAATAAGTGTTATTGGACCCAATTTATTTAATTTAAGTAGGACCAATTACCCTTAAGCTTGCAAGTCCAAAACCAAGGCCCATTAATATGTTAATTAAATTATAAATAAGTGTCCTAGGTCAACGAAACCTCACAATTCACACCATCAACAGCCGTGAAACACATCAAAACACACACCACAATTTTGAAAAAATAGGAGGAAGAAAAGCCTGTGTTCTTCGTCGCCCGTTCGTCATTCCTCACCGACTATTGAAAATTCGAGCGTTATAAACGCAAAGCCACGTTTCATAAACTCTTTTAAAAATCAGAAAAATCATAATATGTGTGTTTTTATTGATTATGCATGAAAAAAATTGGGGTTCGATTATTTTATGGTATGACACGTATTTTTCAACGTTTTTACAATTTTACTCTTGTTTTCAAAAAATCGTTATGAACCCAACAGACACGCTGCCTAAACATGATAAAATAGGATTGAATATGAACAAAACATGATAATTTATGAGGAAAAAAAAAGCTAGAACCATGGGCAAGGAAACAAAAAAAAAGCTGTAAGTTTTGTTTGATTTTTCAAGGTGCAAGGTTTGGTTGGTTGTGCATGGGGCAAGAGGGCTCAACCAGGTCTGGTGGTTGGATCCTAGGGGTCATGGTTAGGTCCTACCGAGAGTCCTAGGAGGGCTAGGGCTCGAGTCATGGGTTTGGGAAGAGTCCACGTGAAGTGGGTCTCTCCCCCATTCGCTGTGCACTGCTGGGCTTTGAGAGAGGGCCACTGTGGGGCTAAGGGCAAGCTGGGTAGGTCCATCAGGGTCCAAGGGAGATGGGCAAGGGTCGGGCCAGGGGTTGGAGTTGCTGGGTGTGCTGTGGCTCGAAGGAACGTGAGTGATGCGCTTGGCAGCAAGAGTTACGCGCGCAGGCTGCGGATGGCTTCAGGTGGTTTGTGCGCACGGTAAGGGGCTGGGCTAGGCTTGGGTTGGGTCTGGGCGTGTTCCAGGGTCGGTTGGGTTCAAGTGGGCTCGGTGGTGGCTCACCTGGAGGTATCCTAGTGTGACTAGGACTCTTTGAGCGTGGGTTGCAGCAGCGGCTAGGAAGAGTCACGCACAGAATGTTGGGTCGGGTTCCAGGGGTTTTTGAGCACCTTAGGGGCTGGTTCTTTGGGCTGGGCTTGATCAGGAGGGTTCTTAGGTGGGTTGGCTCGAACAAATAAGGAAATGGCTCGGGTGGTTTGATCAAGGGTCAAATTCTAGATTTAAAGGGAGAAAATCGGAACCATTGGTCCATGGGTGTGGTTCATGGCTCGAAAGGGTAGAATAAAAAATAGAAAAGTTATGTTTAAAATTTTGGATCAAAATAATGAGTTTTGGATTTATCCGGGATTTAATCGCTTTGCGAAACGTTAATTAAAGAATTAATTGAAAAGCCTAGTTTTAAGCTTTATAACATTATGAAAAATTATATTTAAGCTTAAATAATTATTTAGAATAATCTCACGTCGTTAAAAGTGAGAAAAAGATAAATTTGAGAATTTTTACGTTTAGAGACAAAACGGTAATTTTACACTTAGGAAAATACGTAAACCCTTGGCAGCATCCCGAAGGATCATAACGCATGTTAAATGATATTTATGATTTAAAATGATGATCTTGATGATAATATGTATTTTTATGATTTATGGTAAAGCTGTGAAATTTATACTGTTTAAAATGCTATTTTTGGAAAGCTGTCTTATTTTATGATTTTTAAAGAAAAAGAAAAATATTTGAGGAATGTTAATTGACTGTGACAAAAAATATGATATATGATTTTGTTGGGATGACATGAGGGCCAAGGTCCCAGAGGACCCTACGATCGTATTTTACGGTGGAGCCTAGTGCACACCCCATGGACCATGTGGAGCTAAGACTGCAGTCGACCAAAAGATAAAAGTTAGTCACTTTCAAGGATCAAATTTCATCCAAAATGATATATGATTGAAATCTTATGATAAAAACGATTCTTATGATATATTATTTATGATGAGGATTAAAGCTATATTTAAAATGAATTATTTATGCTTAAATCTTATTTTAAATGACTTTTAAAGGATTTATTTATGTTTAAAGTTATTTTAAAATGAGCTTACGACTTATGATTTAATTATGTTAAAATGATTTTAAATGATTTATTTATGTTTAAAAGCTATTTTAAATAAAAGTATAATTTTAATGCATGTGATTGTATATGTATTATTTGATATACATGTTTTGAACGTGCTGAGTTTTTAGACTCACTAGGTTTGTATGATACAGTTTTGGATGATTAATGGGAGATGTTGACGCTTGAGTTGATCGAGTACAGAAGTACAGACCCAGGGGCCTTTATATTTCCGCACTAGGAAGATAGATACATGATTTAAAGATTATGTTAATGACTTTTATTAGAGATATGTTTATGCTTAATTTTATTGTTAGCCGATCTTATTAAAATTCGATTTAAGAATTTTGGTTAGTCAATGGTTACTTAAACAATCTCAGGGTCAGTGATAGCCTTTTCTCCAACTTCATCCCAGTACAGATGTGACCTATACTTTCGGCCATCACTTCTTCCCGAATACCATCGACATCTGGCACACACAACCATCCTTTTATCCAGAGAACATCATTTTCATCAGTCTAGAATTCTTGGGTTTTTCCTTCTTGGATTTGTTCCTTAATCTTTGTTATACAGAGATCCTGGCTTTGTTTTAATTTCATTGATTCTCTAAGGCATTGATGCGCTGATAGAGATGATAAGCTTACTTTACAAATGTGCATTCGGCTCAAAGCATCTGCTATGAAATATAGCACATGGATGTGAAGACAACTTTCCTTAATAGGGATAATAAGGAAGAGATTTACATGTCTCAACCTTAAAGATTCATATCAGTATGAAATGAGCATAAAATATGCAAGCTTCAGAGACCTATTTATGGACTAAAGCAGACATCAAGGAGCTGAAAACCTCAGATTTGACAACACAATCTAATAGTCTGATTTTGTCAAGAATCCCGAGAAACCTTGTGTATACAAGAAGGTTAGTTGGAGTGCAGTGACATTCCTAGTACTTTATGTTCATAACATACTATTCATTGTGTAACGTACCGTAACTTTAAAACTAATTGAAATTTGTGGAAAAATAAATTTTTTTAATAAGTAATAAACTTTCAAATTACGATAAAAATAGTCTGCTCGTCTAAAAATATTTGAAATAAAAACAATTAAAAACAAAGTGCAAAAATTAATCATTTAAGCATCGTAAACAATCTCATGAAAATCAGAGTATTTGAAACATTCATAAAATCTTAAAAACATTCATTATCTCATGAAAATCAGAGTATTTGAAACACTCATAAGGTTTGAAAATCAGAGTATTTGAAACATTCATAAATTCATAAGGTCCTTGGGTTTAGCCTCCGCACTGTCCGAGCCGGCTCATTGGTCCCCATACCTCGTCTCCTCAAACTCGTCCTCACCTGCATCGATCAAGTCTAGTGAGTCTAAAGACCCAACATGTATAAATTGGGAATACTAGCAATACATAATAAAACCACATGCATTTTAAATTAGGACATACATACTTAAACTTGAACGTACGTGCATGAACATGGACGTACCATTATATCGTAAATCTTTTCATAAACATACTTGCATCATACATACTTGAGCGTTACACTCCAGCCGAGAACCATGGTTCGATCCGTCGACCCATAAGCACGCTTCATCGAAAACTCCATTTTTGATCATCAATCTTGCTTCACACCTCGCCATATCAACCACATCATAATGGGACCAAAAATTTTCCTATGGGACTTTCCTAGAGCCGTTGATGTCACCTCTATTACTGTTTGTTATCTTCCACAAGAAGAATACGCTAACTCCTGCTGCCCAAACCGAATCCGACACCTCTCCACCTCCAGACCCTAACAATTTTTCTCATAAAATCAGAGAGATTGTGGATAGGCGGTTAACCATTCTTCGATGAATATACCTTCACAATGGAATAACAAAGATTTTCCAGGATGTGATTCAATAGGCAAGCATATCAGGACCCCGGCGGCATCTAGCATACCAATATAGCTATATTTTTATGAATTTCATTGAATCTATCATTTGCGGGCAACGTCGTTGGTGTCGGTACATCCCCTAAAGCAAGAGAAGATGAGCAATTGTTTTAAAATGATCAAAATTGCAGATTGGTTGACAACTTGCTGAAGATAAGTTCCTATGTTACTTTTCTTATAATATAAGTTAGTCAAAGATTAATTTTTAAAGATTTATTTATGTCACTGCTAAATGTATGAGACCGGCATGAGTTTGCCATGAATCTCTTATCAACAACTTGTTAGAGTAGATGCCCTGCAAGTCAACTTTTGGCTAGGGATTTTATTGACTTAGTTGTAATTAACAATCTTTATTTTAATATAATTCATTATTTCATGGTTTGTTATTACTTTATCTATATACTCATGCAATCAACATAGATAAAGTATGCTTTAAGACAAATGAATCATAATTCGATGTTGAAACTCATTTGTAAACACTATATATTCTAAATTTCTACCTAGTCGATTCAGCCGCTTAAAACATGGATAAATGTCGCTTGAGCTCGAGACTAGCATCTTTGATGTTGTGTAATGCGTTTCTTGGTAAGGGCATGGAGATGCCTAAACATGCAGATGGGTAGTCATATGATGATTATACCAAACAACCTTCCCTCGGACTTTCTAAGTGGTTATAATTCATCGAGAGGATAAGTCCTTGGTTATGATTGTACACCATTAATCCTTACGACCCGGAACAACACTGAGGCTCTATATGCTAGGGCTGTGCTTTGACTCGTTAACCGGCTCCAGGAGAGTCATCAGGTGAGGAGATCGGGTACAGTTGCGACACATATAGGAGCCAGTGAATTGTAGTCGGGGATTCACCGCTCACCTACGGGTGTGGATATCCTGTGTGATCTGAAGAAATAATAGTGCATGGAATCTCTGGCCAAAGTATGAGATGTATTAGATGTAAGTTAGAGAATGAGTTCTCAAATAGTACACGCTATGCCACTAATATATTTATCACATAGTTATCGAATTATTATGCAACCTCGATGAACCAATGGTTGCAGATTCGATCGGGATATATGTGATGAAGGGACCGTACGGTACGTTAATCATAATCGACTAGTTCTTGCAGACACTATCAGTGATACCTAGGGGATCATGGGGCGATGCTACTAGACGCTCTTACCATGATCTGATGGGTGCATTCATAAATGAGTTCTGGCATTCTTGATCAAGGTGTTGATAAAAAGAATTGGGCTAACTAGGGTAAGCCCAAATAAAGGACTATGTCCTGAATCACAAAGAGTTGTGAACCCATGGCTAGCTGTATCCCTGAACCATTGAGGGTCACGCAAGCACTGGATCGTTTGTTCCCATTGAGAGAATAAATTCAAGAAGTTGTATTTATATCATATATTAAATTCAAGGAGTTGATTTATGATAATTAAATTTTGAGAGAATAAATTCAAGGAGTTGAATTTATAAAACTTGATAATTTAATTTATTAAACTCAAATGTTGAGTTTATTAAATATTAAATTTTGGAGGTGATGAAAATTCAAGTAGTTGAATTTATAATTTAAATAATAAATTCAAATGAATGCATTTAATTTATTAAGCTCAAAAGTTGAGTTGATTAATTAATAAATTAATGGGTAATATGTTTAATTGACTTGTAGGAGTACAAGTCTAACATAATAATTAATTAAAGTTTTAATGGGCTTTGATTAAATTAATTAAATTAGTTGGACTAGCCCAATTAATTAAATCAAGTCCATTAATGTTAATTATGTAATTAGGCTATGACTTAATTATAAATAGGGGATGCAAAACCCTAGCCTACCAAGACAACAAATTTCGAAAATCACTCTCTCAAACCCTAAGAATTTCGGCCACCTCTTGTAGGGAAGGGGTTTGAGTCGTATTTCAATTATTTTCTCTCCTACACAAAATATTTTCCATATTTTTTAGTGCAAATTGGAAGAGGTATAGATCATCCAGTCGTGAACTAAATTAGAAGGAAAGAAAGGAGTCTCTTCAAGAAAGTTCGTAGGGATTCAGCAAGAGCTAGATTCTTAATACCGGATCAGTTGGTGTCACGTGATTTATTAACAAAAGGTATAACTTTTGAACTTCCTATGAATGTTGAAGTAAAAATCATACGAGCGCCCAAAGCAAAACACATCTTGAATGTCAAGATCTAAAATTTTTAAAACTTTCCCTGCGTTTGGGCTTGTAGAAAACCCAGATCCAACAGTGGTATCAGAGCCAGGCTTTCTGAATCGTACGATTTTAAATCATTTTGAATAAATTGTTTCTAACTACACAAGAAAATATTTAGATAATTATAGCACCATAAAAATTATTTTTTTCCATAAAACAAAAAAAAAAATTCGTATCTGCCCGGAACTGTTCCGGGCAGACCCGAGCACAGGGTAGTGCGCACAAGGTAGCGCGCGGTGGCACGCAGGGTGTGCGAGCGTAGCGCGGCACGGCGTGCGGACATTGCCCTGTGCAGCACGCAGCGCCGCACGACGTGCGGAGCGTCCGCACGCTGCCCGCGGCGCCGCGCGCGCCTGTGCGCGTCCTACACGCACAAGAGTGCCGCCACTGCCCGAAACGTTTGGGCAGCAGGCAGGCAGCGAGGGCGACTGCTCGAGATCATATCGGGAAGCGTGCTGAATGGTGGGCTTGAATTGTTCGGGCCCATGGTGCAATTTTCTGATTTTTCAAATTTTTGGGTAAAATTGATATTTTTGAGAATTGGTTCAATTTTTATTTTTGAAAATTAATTTTGTAAAAATTAATAATTTTCTTGTAAAATAAATAATTAGAATATGATTTTAATTATATATGTTAAAAATGAGTTTTATAAGAAATCAATTATTATTGATTTAATTGAAAATTAAATAAAGGAGTTTAGTTAATTTATTAAATTCTTTAATAATTGTGTTGGTTAGTGATAAAATTATTAGATATATGATTTATCAATTAATTAAATTATTTAATTAAATTGATGTTAATATTTGATTTTAAATGCATGAAGGATGATCGAGAGCCTTAACCAATGTGTTAGGTGTATGTTAGGATATTTTACTATTTTTTTCGTTTTTTTTAATATTTGATATTATTAAAGTGGGCCTGGTTTATGGCCCGTTCCCACCCCATGAGATGTATCCCTTATGTGTCATGGCTATTTAAATGTAATTATTAGAAGTAGTGGGGGATCAAGACTGGAAGATGGTGGGCCCGTTGAACGAGATGAAGACATGTAAATTATTGGAAGCTCTTGTAATAGTTGTATTTGCATTTGCATCCCCGCATTCATCTAGGTTTGGGACCTGGATCCATATTTTGCTCACATGGATCTAATAGTGTTGGCGATCGATCATCCTTATTTATTGTTGAATGTCATATTATGATATATGCGATATATAGTAGTATGCATGTATGTATATTATTAGATAATATAGTTGCATGAATCCGGCAAACATACAAACTCGTGGCACGCGATTTTTAAATTAAAATGATGAGACAATTTTGAAATTAAAATCTCTCATTATGAATAAGATTCAAAATTTATATCAAACCAAAAAAGTAAAAATTAAAAGAGTTTAATTTTTCTTTGCATTCCATCAACCGTGGTTGCATGTTGATCGCTACCCGCAGACAGTGTCTGGCTCATATTATTGCGGAGGCCTGTACGCCGGAAAGCTGTGATTTCCACCGGACATATGATGTGAATTGAGTGGAACTCCCATGACTTCGGCTCATATTATTTGGGGAACTCATGGCGACCGTCTACTACAATCAATATTGATGGGTTGGTTTGACACGTGAAAATAAACGGCGTCATATTACTGGGCCTATATTAAACGTGAGGCAAAATACGCAGATGTTGCATAGGGATGCAATTGAATTCTACCTTTTAGAAATTATAATTGGCTGATATTATTCGGGATTATAATTGGCTAATTGGACTCTACGTGCCCACTAAGGAAATACGATTTCCCTTTTTCATCAGAGGGTGGTGGAAATGTCAGAATAGTGGGAGGGAAATTTATAAAATGAAATCCATATTTTATATCTTAGAATTATTTTAAAATTATCAGTAACCATGATCTGTTTTTCATTTTCAGTATATTTACGATGACTACTCGTAACCCGCTTTCAATCATTCTCAATCAAAACAAATTGACTGGACCTAACTATCATGATTGGTTTCAAAACTTAAGATTGTTCTGAACTCCCAAAGGATTGCGTATGTGCTTGATAAGAAGCCACCCTAGGAGGCGGCTCCTGATATCAGTAGGACTGAATTAGCTAAGCTTGAGAAACATTGGGATCATAATCTTCAAGCTAAGAGCTACATGTGGCTTCTATGTCGAATGAACTTCAGAGGATGTTCGAGAGGCGGTGAATGCTGCTGACATTCACCTTCATCTGAAAGAATTGTATGATGTGCAAACTCGTTCAAAAAGACATGCACCTGTTAAAGAACTCATGACTACATGCTTGCGAGAGGGGACTTCGGTTCATGAGCATTGTGTTAGGATGATTGGGCTCATCGAGAAGTTGGTGGGGCTTGACATGTAGTGAGCTCTCGACTGACATTCTCTTGCTGTCTTTTCCTTCCTTGTTCGATGGATTTGCGGTTAATTTTAATATGAACAAGTTTGAGGCCACCCTTGAAGAGTTGGTCATGTTAGAGTAGGTGCACATCGAGCCAAGTGTTGGCCGAGTGTTCACCATGAAACTCTATTTATAGACAGTTTTTATTTAATAATATTTGAAATTATTATTTTGGCACTTCTTTATCTGTATACCCATGCATGTTGCATAGATAAAGTCCTTGAATATACAAATAGTAGAAAGAATATGAGATGCTCATATGATGAGTATCATGAAACTCATATTTGGAATACTGTATATTCTAAACAGTTCCTAGTCGATTCAGCTGCCCCTAAGAAGGATATAGGCCGCTCGAGTTCGAGACTAGTATCTGCGATGTGAATACCATGTTTCATTGGTAGGGGACATTGTGATGTCTGAACATGCAGGTAGGTGCTCCTTGTAAAGTGCACTGAACAACCCTCCATAAAGGACTTTCCAAGTGGTTCTCACTTATCGAGTGGAAACATCCTAGTTTATGGTTGTACACATCCTTATGACCCGGGAAAACATTGAGACTCTATGTACTAGCACTACACTTTGAATTGTTTATCGACTCTCGTAGGGTCATTAAGTGGCAAGGTTGGATGTTTTGTCGAAACATATAGGAGTCTATGCATTGTAGTCGGGGATTCACCGCTTACCTTCGGGTATGGATATCCTATGTGATCTCATGTGTATGTAGTTTGAAATATCAGATCAGAGTATGGTGGTAATTAAGAAAGAGGTTTCTTAGATTACACCATCGATGCAACTACGACATGACACATAGTATCGATCCATTGACAACTTTCGTTATACCAATGGTTGTCGAATCGGTCGGGATATATGAGTTGAAGGGACCGTACTGTACGCTAACCATAATTAAATGGTTCTTGCAGACACTATCATTTGATACCTAGGGAATCATGTAAGCGATGCTGCTAGGCGTTTAACATGATTGGTTGGGTACTATCAGACTTGAGTTCTGACGTACTTATTATCAAGGAGTTGATAAGTAAGAATGGAGCAACTGGGATATGATCGAATAAGGACATGTTTAGTCCGAATCACATAGAGATGTGAACCTACGGCTAGTTGTATCAATGGACCATTGAGGGCCACACAAGTTCTAGCTTTCTAGATCCCGTTGAGAAGTAAAATAGCCCAATGTGTTGAACGGCTTATAAATGAGTTTATAAGGGTAAGGAAAAATAGTAGTATTACTTCTATAAGGAGAATATAACTTTTAATTTGATGAAGTGTTCCTAAATTAAAAGTTGACCAAATAAATAATATATTTGAAAATTGTGATTTTATAAACATTATTATGGACTAAATTAAATTAATTCAAGTGTTGAATTAATTAAACACTAGTGGGCCTAGTAGAGTCCAAATAATTAAATTAATTCAAGTGTTGGATTAATTAAACAACATTAAGCCTTGTAGAGCCCAATTAGAAATGATTATTAAACTAGTGGGCTTGAGTAAAATCAAGTAATGTTTAGTTGGGATCAAATATATTTTGAGACAGTTAAATCAAAGTCAATGGGCCTTGTAATTGTTACAAGCCCAAATAGAAAGGCATGCTAGGGAGGTGAAGGGTCGGAGGCACTTTTTCAATAATATGTGCATGGCATGCATATGATAGTTTTTACTTTTTCCACAACCAAGAAAAGTCTCCCCCTTCTCTCCTACACAAGCATATGGCCGAAATTTTGCATCAATTCTCCTTCAATTTTTCTCTAATTTTTCTACTTCAATTGTTGAGGAAAGAAAACACTTCTCTTTGAAAAATTCTTATATTTTTCTAGTGCAAAATAAGAGGGGTTCTAGCTAGTTGGTGGTGGGCCTAATTTTGGAGTAAGGAGAGCTTGAAGATTGTCGTGCCATGTGGGGACCCGGGCTCTAACTCAATTCTTTTTGGGATTAATTCGATCTTTGCTAGAAAATGTGGGTCATAAAAAAAAAAATTTTAACGTTATAAACTACTGTATATAAATCATACACAATATACAAAAGGTTGAGATATTATTAAACTCCAAATAACATTTACATGTCCAACCACAATTATTCTACTAGTGTCTAGAAAACTAATACATGTCTAGTATTAAACCACTAGTCCTTCTTCTTGGCCCGTGATCTCCACGCTATCTCGTCCTCTCACCTCTGTCTCGACCCAGATCCTATCCCATATGTCGTTATGCACACATACAAACACAACAACAACCGGAAACTCCGGTGAGAACAAATCCCAGTATAAAACATGTATACATGCAAGTCATATAATTTCATAATAAATCATAACACATGTTTCAGCAATTATGACACATTAGTAAATACAGATAAAACAATCATGCACATAATCAATAACAATACGTCCCATAATCTAGGAAACATAATTCATATTATTCAAACTCACATCATGACTCGACTCGTATCTACATCTAGGCATCCCGATGTGAATAAGATGTAACAGGTCTCCCACCTACTCTGCCAATCGGGGTGGCGTTACATCTTATTCCTAGATTTCGGTTCTGACTGTATCGATTATCTACAATCGGTGTGATTCTGATCCGAAGCGTCGACACCACCGAACGTCTAGTTATTCGGAGAATCTACCAAATGACTCACCTATCTTAAAGGCTTGAATATGAGTTTATAAACAAAGCATAAGCATTCAAAACATAAACTACAATCTAGTATGCGATTTTGTTGGGAAACTCAAATTGAATCTCATTTGAGTTGTGTCTTCCAAATCAAACATGAATTATACCTTCCTTGTCGTTCGTAGAAGTCGAAGTCTCGTATTCTTGATATCGAATCTGTCAAACCCAATCTGAAATGACATATATACAATGCACCATATCAACTTCTAACTCAGAATAATATATGTGAAGTGCAATACTCAATCTCGAGATAATTTTGACGGCATAACGGCGTAAACTTGATGTCCCCATCAATTCAACAATAATCCAATCTCAACAATGCATAACCAATACCATATCATTACAATTCTAATCCCAGCATGTCAAAATCTATTCAATTCAAATCAATATATGCCGAAATTCATAATAAACGCATACGGTACCATCTCTTCGATCCGATTTCAATTACACGCTCTCCGATATCACAAGAACGCATAATCTAGTGTAATTCACAATTTCCCCAACCTTAATATCTCAAATCAGGTAGGAAATGAATGAAACTTACATCCCCTTGAAGCCTTTGATGAGAGGAGCACGGAAATGAATTCGGATCGAAATTCGGGTGGTTAGATCTTGTCAAACTAAGTTCTAGGTTATGAGCATTCTTGAGGCTTCCCTAGAGGTGTTCTCGATTTTCAGCTGATGAATGAGTGAAGAAATGAAGATTCAGCACATATATTGCATGGCAAGGACACTTGGCTTATTCTTTGTGTTGCACGTCTCGCGCATATGCGCGACATCACCCGCGCATATGCGCGCCTCATCTCGCGCATATGCGCGTATTCCTTCGCGCATGTGCGCCAATGGTTCTGGACATTTCGCGCATATGCACGTATTTCTTCGGGCATGTGCGCTGTGGGGACCCGGACGCTAATCATCTTCTTAATCATCGTTGGGATTTAATTATCAGTTCTGATAAACAGGGTCTAAAAACTTTTCTTTTTAAAATGTAAATGCGGAAGGTAATGGAATCTAAATAATATACATCTATGTATAACAACTACAATTCAGTAGAAAAGTACAATACTGTACAACCTCAGTCTAAGGTTTAGTTACTAAGTTCAAGTAATACAGTTGTCATGCACACATACAAAACAAGACAACAGCCGGATAACTCCGGTGAGAATAAATCCCAATATAAAACATGGTAAGTATGTATATAAACAATCTAAATCATAAAACATGCTATCATGAATATATTCAAAGCAATATATTTCATAATCTATGAAATCTACTCAAAATAAGCATGCAACTCAATTCAGATAAACATGCAATCTATATCAAATCATATAAACATAGGCTATCATGTCTGAAAGTACTAAACATGGGTTTCATAATCTATGAAACCACATTTCTAAACACATGCAGTTCTAGTCAAATCATGTCTAGACTCGACTCAACTATAACTCTAGGGATCCCGGTGTGAATAAGACGTCAATGGCTGTCACCTACCCTCCCACTCGGGGTGACTGTACGTCTTATTCCTAAATTTCGGTCTGAGCTGTATCAACGACTGCAATAGGAGTCATGGCTGCTCCTAAGCTGAGATACACCGAACATCTAGATAGCTGACAATGGCTGTCAACGGCTCTCCTATCTCAATGCAATGCATAACAATCTGTAAACAATGCATAATCATCTCAACATATAAATAAATCATATTCAAATCAGAATATAAAAGTAATCTAGTATGTGATTTTATTGGGAAACTCAAATAAGATCTTATTTGAGTTATATCTTCCCGTATATCACATGAATTATACCTTTGTCGTCCCTATCTGACGAAGACGATGATCTGTATTCAACTCTGTCCATATCAATCTGAAATGACAATATTGAATACGCTGTATCAGTAAATAACTCAATGCACAATCAGTTCTGATCAATACTCCAATCAGTATACAATCTGATCAATATCTGAATAATATACAATCTGAGTCATATCAATAATATCACAATCTAATCGAGATCATATCTGAATCTGATCAATCTAAATCAACTAATGTTTCGACGACATAATAATACAATCTGAATAACCCCGTCAATCTGAATATCACAAATAAAATACTGGAACTCATAATCTGTGTCAACATAATTCATACTCTGAATATTAACACAATTCTGATATAGAATCTCAGTCAATATCTTTCAAAAATCATAACAATTACAGAACCAGTCTGTTCTTTAATCTGACTTCAATTCTATAATGTCTATGGTAGCAGAAACACCATATCTGAATCATATTCAATTCTGACAATATCATAAATTCAAATCTTGTTTAAACGTAATAAAACTTATGTCCGGATGAAGCCTGCTCTGACAGGAACACAGTACTGTGTTCGGATTCTAACTCAGACGGACGGATTTCACAAAATCGTAACTATAAGCTTCGGAGAGAATTTGAAAGCTTTTCTCCAGGATTTTTTGATTTCCAATTCTTAAAAATCGATTTTGTATATATATGTATATATACACACACGCATGGACGACAAATGGCTCATTGCATGTTCTGCAGGTTGCGCGCATATGCGCGCACAAAGTCGCGCATATGCGCCGGATGTTCGAACCAGCACATCATCGCATCGCGCATATGCGCCATTTTTCTCGCGCATATGCGCCGAGCCTACTGTACCTCCCGCACATGTGCGCCAACTTCGTCGCGCATATGCGCCAAAGGTTCTGGACATGTCGCGCATATGCGCGCACTTCTTCGCGCATGTGCGCCATTGCTTCGGCCTTCCTCATGTATTTGGGTGAATTTTCCCGTCTTTTCCGTCCGATACAATGCGTCTATAAACATATCGATTATCACCAATAAATATAATAATCATCGTCGAATCATTTCAGATTAACAGGATAAATTTCTCGGGCCTTACATTTCTCCCCCTCTTAGATCTGAGTTCGTCCTCAAACTCGCAAGTAATCAATTCAGATATATCAGAAAAAAAAATGTATACAGAGTTTTAAATCAAAACTCTCATCTTACTGAATCCATTCTGAAATCTCTTTCTTGTATCAATCTCTGATTTCAAATCTGGAATAAGACTTCATGAAGTATATTATCATAATACTTCTCAATTTAATTCTGACAAAATCAATCTTGCCATGTGGGTTATACAACATCCGTATAAACCACTCCATAGTCTATAATGATCCAATACAGCCAACCATCGTTAAATCTGCTGCTCTCGATCTAGGACATATTCAATCCTCGACCTCAAATACCAATCATCATCATCCGATGTTGGTTTATGACATCTGTTCTTTCTGAACTATCTTCATCTTCCTTCGAATTTCTTCAAAAGAATTAAAAATCTGTAGTATTTACTGTATACTGTCCTGACTAAAACTATCTCATTACCCATCTGATAAGCTGATAGCTATTGTTATGTCATGATAATAAGTCATATCAATTAGTGCTAACATCCAGCACTAAAGCTGTACAAAAATCTTCCAATCCCTGACTAATATATTCTGACGGTCTGTCAATCTGTAAAATCATCTAAGAGAGAGTACATGATATACTCTATCACGAATACAAACTCAAGCAAAATCACAATCTGACATAATCTACTGTGGCATTCTGATCTTTCTGACCACTTTTCTGACATCAATCTGTGTCATTGGGTCATGTTTGTACATTATCTTGTACAAACTGATAGATATAGACTGAACAATCTGTCAATCTTAATCATATCATATTACAATCTGTAAAAATGACGGTAATTTCATTACGAAGGCTATAGAAATGTACTCTCATTTCTATTTAAAACTTCACAATTCGGTAATACATCTTCTGATTTCTATCTTCCTATCTTTTCTGTTAGCGATTTAGGCATATCAGTATAATTCCTGCCAATATTTCCGTACAAATTCTGTCATAGCTGATCTAATCTGTCTATATTATACATGTCTGTTCGAATCTCATACTTTCTCAGTCAGCAAAATGAACACTGAATCCACTACAATGCATTTCTGACACTATCTGTAATTTCAGATTCAAACTATTCGGTATAAAAAATCAGTTAATAATAAAATTTAAAGAAAAATACCTACCTGGTATTCGGCTCTGATTATAAATATCAATTCTGTTATACAACTCTGAAACATTCTGATATCATAACACACCCAGTCTAATACAAAACACAAAATCACATATCTGTTTCTCTGACCGATACTCTGCTCTGATTATCGAAATACTGTTCTGACCACTCTGATCATGTTTCTGAACTACTGAAATTCTCGAATTCATTTCTGATACAAGCTGAACTGTATATACTCTCAACGGTTCATAAAATATGTATCAATACTGATTCAGAATAACAATAATCTATACTAATCTAGTAACTATATAAGATTGTAAGTTCTAGCAATACTATCGATTCTGACAAATCAATCAGATCTTCATGCCATTCTGATCAACTGCTATATATCATCTGCAAATATAATATGCTCCCCAAACAATACAATCTGTATAAAATACTGATCTAGAAGCATTGATTCTCAAGCAGTTCAAAACAAAATCATATCAGATAATCTGTCAACGCATATAATATCCATCTCTGACAATTCTGACATTTCTGACTTTTCTGATCTTTCTGATATCGGTATCTGATCAGTCACTGATCACAATATCAACTGTCTCAAAATCAATCAGTATACTAACATCAGATATCATCTATTCTGAATACAATCTGTTTCAACAAAATACATATCTGAACAATTTCTATATACAAGAATCATAATTCTCAGAATATTTAATATGATCTTTTCAAATATTCTTTCAATTTATTTTGTATCATTCTGTATAGTCAATACCATTCTGTACTAAATCTACTATACAAACAATACCTGATCTCAATTCAATTCTGAAATTTATCTTTCTGATATAACACAATTCTGAAATCTGATCTAGGCAAACATCAGCCAACTTGTATAATATTGACCAATCTGTCAATACTAAACTCGATTTCAGTGGATCTACTGAATACATAAGGATGCAATCTACTCCTTTCTGTAATAATCGAGTTATATACAACACAGATATCAAAGGAATTCAAAATTCTAGAATTCTTACTGTGAAATCTCTACTCATCAGCCATATCTGGTCTGAATCTTATATTCTCCTAAAAAGGAATCTATAACAGTTCTGTACTTGTTCAGCATATTTATATTAATAATGCAATCAAATCAGAAAACACAAGTACATCAGAATCTAACTCGGTCTCATTCTTATCTTACTGTAGTATATAATATGTCACCGAAATCTCTGATATCAACATTTTGCTCAACAAGCTAGGAAATCAATACTACAGTACAACTAGACCCAACAGATACAGCATATCTCCATGCTACTCCATCAAATATAATCATATGAAATGCATTAGTATATATCAATACATATGCATCATAATCATAAAAGAATAGTACCTGTCGTGAATTCTGGAGCAGTGTTTTCAATTGAACTATGTTCCCTACAATCTTCTGGAACGCTTCTGGGGACAGACTTTAGCAAAGTGTCCTGCTGTCCACAAATATTGCATCTACCAGTCACTCCCTGGCATTGTTCGGTGGAATGTCTCCCTCCGCAACTCCTGCAATACACTCCAGTATAGCTTGGACCAGAAACGCTAGAGCTAGATGAATCGCTTCCTATTTTCTTGAATGGTTTCTTCCGAGCTTTCAGCAATTCTTGCTTTCCACTCGTACTGCCTCGATCAAATCTGAGAGGGGATTGCTGTGTCTGGGGTTGTTTCACACACAACCTCCCTAGCTGTCTAATCAGACTCGCCTCAGCTCTTTTCGCTCTACTCAGGATGTCAGCAAAGTGGTAAGGTCGTTGCAGATTCATAAATGCAACTACCTCCGAATTCAACCCTCTGATAAACTGATTTACTACAGCTTCATCATTTCCAGCTATCTGAGGAGCAAAATGCAGTAGAGTAGATAATTTGGCGGTATATTCATCAATATTCAATTGACTTTGGCTCAAACTCTAAAACTCTGCTTTCTTGTCCTCTAGATACGAGGCTGAGAAAAATCGTCGATAAAATTCAGTTCTGAATATTTCCCACGAAATCACTGTACCTCTCTGTTCCCACATTCTTCTGCTGGTAATCCACCAACTCCTGGCGGCTTCTCGTAACTGATAAGGTACCATTTTAACTCTCTGTTCATCTGTACAATCAAGTAAATTGAACAGTATTTCTATATCATCAAACCAGTTCTGACAATCTTCAGATGTCTCGGTACCACTCAGAATCGGCGACTGCAATAGCTGAAATTCTTTCATCTCTTCTTCTAGCTGAGTTTCTGATGCATTCATCTATTCAGACGAGGTACTGCCCTTTTCTGAAATTCTTCGAGGCGGTATATCTGATAATCAAACAGATTAGTACATAATCTATACAATCGGTCTCAGCCCTCCTCTGATCATAAACCTCTGATCCAGACTCAGTTCTGATTCAGGCTTAACAATTACATGCTGTAATCAACGCAGATAACAAACAACATGTAATAGGGAAAGCAATAAATCATGCTAGCACACATCATGTAAGTCAACATTGAGATAAATCTCATGCTAGCAATCACATGCAAGGAAGAAAATTCAATCTACCCCGCTCATTCCCTTCTATCTCAATCTAAAGATTCTACCAATTCTGACTATCTCAATCTAAAGGATCTATCGCTCTGATACCACCTGTTGTGGGGACCCGGACGCAAATCATCTTCTTAATCATCGTTGGGATTTAATTATCAGTTCTGATAAACAGGGTCTAAAAATTTTTCTTTTTAAAATGTAAATGCGGAAGGTAATGGAATATAAATAATATACATCTCTGTATAACAACTACAATTCAATAGAAAAGTACAATACTGTACAACCTCAGTCTAAGGTTTAGTTACTAAGTTCAAGTAATAAAACAAGTCTACAGTAAGTCCGGAATCACCACGCTATCTAGTCCAGCCTCTTTCTCATCTTGACCCTGATCCTGCCCCACCTGTTGTCATGCACACATACAAAACAAGACAACAGCCGGATAACTCCGATGAGAATAAATCCCAGTATAAAACATGGTAAGTATGTATATAAACAATCTAATTCATAAAACATGCTATCATGAATATATTCAAAGCAATATATTTCATAATCTATGAAATCTACTCAAAATAAGCATGCAACTCAATTCAGATAAACATGCAATCTGTATCAAATCATATAAACATAGGCTATCATGTCTGAAAGCACTAAACATGGGTTTCATAATCTATGAAACCACATTTCTAAACACATGCAGTTCTAGTCAAATCATGTCTAGACTCGACTCAACTATAACTCTAGGGATCCCAGGTGTGAATAAGACGTCAATGGCTGTCACCTACCCTCCCACTCGGGGTGACTGTACGTCTTATTCCTAGACTTCGGTCTGAGCTGTATCAACGACTGCAATAGGAGTCATGGCTGCTCCTAAGCTGAGATACACCGAACATCTAGATAGCTGACAATGGCTGTCAACGACTCTCCTATCTCAATGCAATGCATAACAATCTGTAAACAATGCATAATCATCTCAACATATAAATAAATCATATTCAAATCAGAATATAAAAGTAATCTAGTATGTGATTTTATTGGGAAACTCAAATAAGATCTTATTTGAGTTATATCTTCCCGTATATCACATGAATTATACCTTTGTCGTCCCTATCTGACGAAGACGATGATCTGTATTCAACTCTGTCCATATCAATCTGAAATGACAATATTGAATACGCTGTATCAGTAAATAACTCAATGCACAATCAGTTCTGATCAATACTCCAATCAGTATACAATCTGATCAATATCTGAATAATATACAATCTGAGTCATATCAATAATATCACAATCTAATCGAGATCATATCTGAATCTAATCAATCTAAATCAACTAATGTTTCGACGACATAATAATACAATCTGAATAACCCCGTCAATCTGAATATCACAAATAAAATACTGGAACTCATAATCTGTGTCAACATAATTCATACTCTGAATATTAACACAATTCTGATATAGAATCTCAGTCAATATCTTTCAAAAATCATAACAATTACAGAACCAGTCTGTTCTTTAATCTAACTTCAATTCTATAATGTCTACGGTAGCAGAAACACCATATCTGAATCATATTCAATTCTGACAATATCATAAATTCAAATCTTGTCTAAACATAATAAAACTTACGTCCGGATGAAGCCTGCTCTGACAGGAACACAGTACTGTGTTCGGATTCTAACTCAGACGGACGGATTTCACAAAATCGTAACTATAATCTTCGGAGAGAATTTGAAAGCTTTTCTCCTGGATTTTCTGATTTCCAATTCTTAAAAATCGATTTTGTATATATATGTATATATACACACACGCATGGACGACAAATGGCTCATTGCATGTTCTGCACGTTGCGCGCATATGCGCGCACAAAGTCGCGCATATGCGCCGGTTGTTCGAACCAGCTCATCATCGCCTCGCGCATATGCACCATTTTTCTCGCGCATATGCGCCGAGCCTACTGTACCTCCCGCGCATGTGCGCCAACTTCGTCGCGCATATGCGCCAAAGGTTCTGGACATGTCGCGCATATGCGCGCACTTCTTCGCGCATGTGCGCCATTGCTTCGGCCTTCCTCATGTATTTGGGTGAATTTTCCCGTCTTTTCCGTCCGATACAATGCGTCTATAATCATATCGATTATCACCAATAAATATAATAATAATCATCGAATCATTTCATATTAACAGGATAAATTTCTCGGGCCTTACATGTGCCACCTGTTTGTCATTTACACCATTTAGTATAATTCTTCGCCTTTTCCAGTCCGATAAAATGCGTCTACAATCACCTTAATTATCAACAAAACAAGTCTGATTATGATAATTAAATTCTCGGGCCTTACATTTCTCCCCCTCTTAAATAAGAGTTCGTCCTCAAACTCGCAGGCAATCAATTGGAGCATATATACAAGATGCAATATAATTAAAACTGAATAAACATTCACATCATGAAAATAGTTCGGGATATCTCTGTCTCATTTCTGATTCTGTTTCCCAAGTCGCTTCTTCAATACCATGACGATTCCACTGGACTTTTACTAACGGAATGGTCTTCGTTCTGAGCTGTTTTTCTTTTCGATCCAGAATTTGCAATAGTTGCTCAAAATAACTCAAAGTCTGATCTAATTCGGCTTCGTCAGGCTAAATGACATGAGAAGCATCAGGCATATATTTACGCAACATCGATACATGAAAGACATCATGTATCCCAGATAGAGAAGGAGGAAGAGCAAGTCGGTATGCTCGATCACCAATCTTTTCAAGAATCTCGTAAGGACCGATGTATCTAGGCGAAAGCTTCCCACGTTTGCCAAATCTGACAATGCCTTTGAAAGGAGAAATCTTCAAGAATACTCTGTCTCCCTGTTCAAATACCAACGGTCTACGTCTGATATTGGCATATTTGGCTTGTCTATCCTGCGCTGTCTTCATTCTCTTTTGAATTACCTTTACTTTCTCAGTCATTTCACGAATCATATCAGGCCCCAATTCTGATACTTCTGAGATGTCATCCCAATACAACGATGATCTGCAATTCTTGCCATATAAAGCTTCAAACGGTGCCATCTCGATGCTCGTCTGATAGCTGTCTGGGGATGATAAGCAGTGCTCAGATGCAATGTCGTACCTAAAGCCTATTGTAAACTGTGCCAGAAACGAGAAGTGAATCGTGGATCACGATCTGATACGATCGATTTCGGCACACGATGTAATCTAACCACCTCTCTGATATATATCTCGGCCATCTGATCATGTCGTTACTTCATTCTGTACGAAATAAAACAGGCTGATTTTGTCAATCTGTCAATAATGACCCAAATCGCATCACAGCCTTGAGATGATCGAGGCAACTTCGTCACGAAATCCATGGAAATGTGATCCCATTTCAATTTAAGAATAGAAAAACTCTGAAGTAGACCTCCAGGCTTCTTTCTCTCTGCCTTCACCTGTTGGCAATTCAAACACTTAGACACAAATTCGGCAATATCTGACTTCATCTGTTTCCACCAGAACTGTGTCTTCAAGTCATTGTGAATCTTCCTGCCACCAGGATGGATCTCAAACCAATCTTTAAATAAACAGAGGATCCCTGCAACTGATTAAATAAATTGTGACACCCTGACCCGATACAATTAAAATACAGCGGAATTTAAAATTTTCTTTCAAACATGGAAGGAGTTTCAAAATACATTTTATAAAAGTGTTTACAAAATAACAACATGATCATTCCAATGACATAACAAAATACAAAATATCATTAGTGTGATCATGTTACAAAATGGTACAAAATAATCATCCTTCCAATCTTCGTATGCATATGACCCCCATCCACAGTCAACGTCCCGGTCCGTCGCTCTTATCTGCATCACACGAAATAACTGAAATGAGAATAAATCTCAGCAAGTGGAACTCTTACATAGCAATGATACATAGTATACACTGTAAAACATGGCTTTTAAATCATAAATACCATCGACTCAGAAACATGAATAACGTAGCAATAACTGTAGCAATAGCAATGGCAATAGATAGCAAAACGATGGTATTTCTCTTTTCTATGGTTGGATTGATATCAATAGTATCTGTGACTGTGGTTGCCAATATCCCATCGATATAAATCGATAACTGTGAGGGGATAGAAGCCTATGGTCGATGATCATCTAATTGCATGCAATGCTATGGCTATGATTAATCAATCCAATAAAACATTTGAATTCTCAATAGCATTTAAGGCCGTCGTTTCGCAATCTCATAATATATCTTGTATTCCCTTTATAACAATGGTGAGACATACAATGCCTCCAATAGATAATCAATGAAACGAATACATAGCAATGGATCAATGGAAGGGAATAACGCTTTGAAACCTTTAAAACACAATACATATAATATCATGTGAGCAAAAAGGATGAAATTCCACTTACAAACCAATAGAACACCTCCAACTATACTCTTGGTACACCACCTACAACAATAATCCATAAATAACACCAATATCAAGACTAAATCCAAAAGTCCATGCTAAATAATCCATAGAACCATCAAAACATCAAATCCAAAATAACCCTTAACTCGAAACCTCATTAGAATCGCACCAAAAACTTACCTAAGCTTCCTTATACCACGGAGAACGATGATCTCAAGTCGGAAATCGAAACAAAGCCAAGAATCAAAGGTGGGAAGCAATTGAAATGGATGAAAACCCTTGCCAAAAGAGAGAAAATCGGAAATGGAGGAAAGAAGATAAGGTAGGTATGGCCAACAACTCCCAAAAAGTCACTTAAAAACTCGCCCATACTTACACCGCGGGTGCGGTCACACAAGCACCGCGGGTGCGCTAAGCTCACGGCAACCAAAATAAATCCCATGCACGAACACCGCGGGTGCGGTGCTACAATTACCGCGGGTGCGGTCTCACCGCGGGTGCGGTCCTTGCACTGCCGCGGGTGCGGTGATGCCACGGCCCTCCAAATCCAAAATCATGAATAGTACACCGCGGGGGCACTCATCTAAGAGCGCGGGTGCACTCTACTCACGGCAATGAACAGTAACAAAACAACTAAAAATCGATTCGAAACGCTGAAACGAACAATCAACACCAATTAACTCCTCAAATAAATAATAACCAATAATACTATAGCCCAAAACACAACTATAATCATCTAATCACAAAACCCAATTAACACAATAAAGCTTAAACCGTACCGTACACCGGGCTCGGCTATTACAATCTCCCCTCCTTAGAGGAATTTCGTCCTCGAAATTGACGTCACAGCACGAACAACTCAGGATACCTCTCTCTCATCTCAGTCTCTGGTTCCCACGTAGCCTCCTCAATCAAATGGTTCCTCCAAAGGACTTTAACGATGCCGATCTCTTTGTTCCTCAGAACTCTAACTGTGCGATCCAGAATCTGAATCGGAATCTCATGGTAAGTCAGACTCGGCGTCAAGTCCAATGGCTCATGGCGAAGAACATGGGAAGGATCTGCAATATACTTCCTGAGCATCGATACGTGAAACACATTATGGACTCTGTCAAGATCGGGCGGTAGGGCTAATCTGTAGGCTCGGTCACCCACTCTGTCCAATATCTCGAATGGACCAATGAATCTAGGGCTCAACTTGCCCTTCTTGCCAAATCGCATCACACCCTTGAGAGGTGCTATCTTCAGAAAAACATGATCGCCAACCTCGAACTGCAAAGGTCTACGACGAACGTCTGCATAGCTCTTCTGTCTGGACTGAGCAGTCTTCATCCTCTCTCTGATAACTGCAACAACATCGGCAGTCTGTTGGACCAACTCGGGACCCAACATCTTCCTCTCTCCAACCTCATCCCAAAACAAAGGAGATCTGCACTTCCTGCCATAAAGTGCCTCATACGGTGCCATGCCAATCGTCGCCTGGTAGCTATTGTTGTACGTGAACTCCACAAGAGGCAACTTGGAATCCCAGCTACCAGAATAGTCAATAGTACAAGCTCTGAGCATATCCTCCAGAATCTGAATGACTCTCTCTGACTGACCGTCGCTCTGAGGATGATAAGCTGTACTGAAAGCTAATCGAGATCCCATAGCTCTGTGCAAACTCTTCCAGAACTCTGAGGTAAACCTGGGGTCACGATCAGACACAATCGACACCGGAACTCCATGAAGTCTAACAATCTCTGCAATGTAATCCTCGGCATACTGAGACAGCGAATACGTCGTCTTGACTGGGAGAAAGTGCGCTGACTTGGTCAATCTATCAACAATAACCCAAATGGAATTGAAACCCTTCTGCGTCCTGGGTAAACCAGTCACGAAATCCATAGTGATATGCTCCCACTTCCACTGAGGAATCGGCAAAGAAAGCAATGTCCCAGCAGGTCTCTGGTGCTCAATCTTTACCTGCTGACAAGTAAGGCACTGAGAAATGAACAAAGCAATATCTCTCTTCATACCTGGCCACCAGTAGAGTCGACGAAGATCCTGATACATCTTCGTACTGCCTGGATGAATCGAATAAGGTGCGGTATGAGCCTCTGTCAAGACGTCTCTACGAATATCGTCGCCAGAAGGAACACAAATGCGGCCTCTGAAAGTTACCAAATCATCACCATTCAGACTAAACTCTGAATTCCCTCTAGCCTCGGCTCTAGCTCTCAACTCTGCCAACTGAACATCAGTCGACTGCTCTCTACGGATCCTGTCCGTCAATGTAGATCGAATGACCAACGCTGAAAAGCGAGCAATGGTACCTGGAATCACCAGATCAATCTTCTCTCTCTGCAAATCCATCAACAATGGTCTCTGAATCAAAGAACTCAATGAAGCACTCGACTTGCGGCTCAAAGCATCAGCCACCACGTTCGCCTTCCCTGGGTGATAACTGATCGACACATCGTAATCCTTGACAAGCTCTAACCACCTCCTCTGTCGCATATTGAGCTCTTTCTGCGAGAACAGATACTTCAAACTCTTGTGGTCTGTGAAGATCTCACACTTTTCGCCATACAGATAATGTCTCCAAATCTTAAGGGCGAAAACCACAGCTGCAAGCTCCAAATCGTGCGTCGGATAATTCTTCTCATAATCCTTCAACTGGCGAGACGCATAGGCAATGACCTTACCTCGCTGCATCAACACTGCACCAAGGCCTCTCTTCGACGCATCGGTATAGACCACAAAATCCTCTGAACCACTGGGCAAAGAAAGAACAGGAGCTGTCGTCAATCTGTCCTTCAACTCCTGAAATGCACTCTGGCAATCGATAGACCACTCGAACTTCACAGTCTTCCTCGTCAGATTGGACAATGGCAGGGCAATCTTGGAGAAACCTGAAATGAAACGACGATAGTAACCCGCCAAACCGAGGAAACTGCGTACCTCAGAAATAGTGGTAGGAATAGGCCAACTCCGAATCGCCTCTATCTTCAACGGATCAACAGCAATGCCATCTCTCGAAACCACATGGCCTAGAAAAGAAATCTGATCTAGCCAAAACTCACACTTCTTCAACTTGGCAAATAACCTCTTCTCTCGCAACAACTGAAGCACCACTCTGAGATGCTCTGCATGAAGCTCTCTGGATTTGGAATAGATCAGGATATCGTCGATGAAAACAATAACGAAGCTATCCAGATAAGGCTTGAACACACGGTTCATCAGATCCATGAAGACTGAAGGGGCATTGGTCAACCCAAAAGACATGACAAGAAACTCATAGTGACCGTACCTGGTCCGGAAAGCTGTCTTAGGGATATCAGACTCCCTAACCTTCAACTGATAGTAGCCAGACCGAAGATCAATCTTCGAGAACACAGTAGCGCCATGGAGCTGATCAAACAAATCATCTATCCGAGGCAACGGATACTTGTTCTTGACAGTTACTTTGTTAAGCTCCCTGTAGTCGATACACAGTCGCAGAGAACCATCCTTCTTCTTGACAAATAGAACCGGAGCTCCCCAAGGCGAAGAACTCGGACGAATAAAGCCCTTGTCTAAAAGATCCTGCAACTGAGTCTTCAACTCCTTCATCTCGGTAGGGGCCATCCGGTACGGAGCCTTAGAAATAGGAACCGTACCTGGAGCTAAATCGATCACAAACTCAACATCTCTATCCGGCGGCAAACCCGGAACATCATCCTCAAACACATCAGCAAACTCCCTCACCACATCAATATCATCTACATTCAACTTAGTCAATCTATCAACATCCACAATAGAAGCAAGAAACCCATCGCAACCTCTACACAACAATCTCTCAGCATCAAAGCAAGAAATAAAAGGAAGGACCAGCGAAGTACCTGTGCTGGCGAGCGCTCCTCCCTGGCCATCATCTGCAAAAGTCACCTTCTTAGCAACACAATCGATAACTGCACGGTAAGTCGAAAGCCAATCCATGCCAAGAATAACATCGAAGGCAACCATAGGGATAACAATCAAATCAGCGAATACAACTCGCTCCTCAATACGAACAGGGCACGCAAAGACAATTGATGTCGGGCACAAGACATCCCCCGAAGGTAAAACAACATTAAGCTGAATGGGAAGAACAGAAGGAACTATACCCAAAGATCTCAAAAAATAATTCAGACATAAAAGAATGAGTAGCACCAGTATCAATCAAAGTAGTAGCTACTCTGCCTGAAATCAAAATAGTACTAGAGATCAATGAAGAATCACGATTAATACCTTCCTTGGTCATCGCAAAGATACGACCCTGCACCTTCCCTTGGCTATCTCCCCTCGGGCAATTCCTAGCAACGTGACCCGCCGCGCCACAACGAAAACAAGTATGAGTGCCCAATCTGCACTCTCCTCGATGATGCTTACCACACTTTGGACACAGTGGCTTCTCGGGATCAAATGGAACTGGCGGTGGTCTAGAACTCGGCTCCATCTTGCCCTTGCCCTTGAAACGATCCCTGCCCCTCTGATTCGAACCCTGGCCTCTCTGAGCAATGGCCTGGTGCCTCTCTTGCCTCTCCCTGGCGATGTCCTTCTCGTCCTGCTCGGCCAACAGTGCCTTGGACACAATCTCCTTGAAAGTAACAGCTTTGGACATGTTGATATCACGACGAATCTCCGCTCTAAGGCCTCGAATGAAATGAGCGCCCTTGTCCTTGTCGTTCGAAGCAATATACGGAGCAAATAGGCAACCCTCCTCGAACTTCAGAATATACTGGCCAACATCCAAGCTCCCCTGTCTAAGTTCCAAGAACTCCGTAACCTTCCTCGCTCGAAGTGCGTCGGGGAAATACTTGTCGTAGAACAAGTCAGTGAACTCTGACCACTTCAGTGTCGCAACATCAACTCCAACTTTCGTAGCATTCCACCAAATGCGGGCAGCCTTAACCAACATGAACACTGCACAGCTAATCCTGTCTTTGTCCTCATACTGGAGATGATCGAAGATAGCTTCAAGCGCCTTGACCCACTCGACAGCAACTAGAGGATCGGTGCTACCTGCGAATTCTGGTGGATCCATTCTCTTAAAAGAAGAAAAGACGGCATCAGTGCCAACAGCCTGAGCAACTTGACCTCTCACTTGGCCTCGACCCTGTCCTGCTCCTTGCAATCGGAGCAACTGTTGAATCTGATCGCTATGCACCTTAGCCTGCTCCTTAAGCAACTTGCCGAACTCGTCGACAACTCTCGAGGAAGAACTATCCTCACCCTCTGCCGCCTTACGCTTAGGAGGCATACTCTACAATTGCTCACAAGACACCAATCAATATATATAACAATGGATAGATGCAAGAAAACATACCCGGACAGTTGAAAGTAGACGAAGTCATATGCATTGGTCCGAAGAACACCGCTCTGATACCACTAAATGTGACACCCTGACTCGATACAATTAAAATACAGCGGAATTTAAAATTTTCTTTCAAACATGGAAGGAGTTTCAAAATACATTTTATAAAAGTGTTTACAAAATAACAACATGATCATTCCAATGACATAACAAAATACAAAATATCATTAGTGTGATCATGTAACGACCCATTACAGGCCCAGTGGACCGCCCATACGGCCCACTGCCAACCGACCCAAGGCTATCCCGATCTTGGGCTCCCTCTATGGGGCCTTTGTCCCTCACGGGCTTTCCATAGGCGTCGTATGGTTACTCATAGAACTCTTAAGCCCATGAACTTAAGTATGTGCCTCCCCAGGATCGAACCCAAGATCACATGGATATATAGATACTTGGCACAATCCTGGTACCAATTGAGCTACTAGCTCAATTGGTACCAGGATTGTGCCAAGTATCTATATATCCATGTGATCTTGGGTTCGATCCTGGGGAGGCACATACTTAAGTTCATGGGCTTAAGAGTTCTATGAGTAACCATACGACGCCTATGGAAAGCCCGTGAGGGACAAAGGCCCCATAGAGGGAGCCCAAGATCGGGATAGCCTTGGGTCGGTTGGCAGTGGGCCGTATGGGCGGTCCACTGGGCCTGTAATGGGTCGTTACAATAGTGTTTACAAAATAACAACATGATCATTCCAATGACATAACAAAATACAAAATATCATTAGTGTGATCATGTTACAAAATGGTACAAAATAATCATCCTTCCAATCTTCGTATGCATATGACCCCCATCCACAGTCAACGTCCCGGTCCGTCGCTCTTATCTGCATCACACGAAATAACTGAAATGAGAATAAATCTCAGCAAGTGGAACTCTTACATAGCAATGATACATAGTATACACTGTAAAACATGGCTTTTAAATCATAAATATCATCGACTCAGAAACATGAATAACGTAGCAATAACTGTAGCAATAGCAATGGCAATAGATAGCAAAAAGATGGTATTTCTCTTTTCTATGGTTGGATTGATATCAATAGTATCTGTGACTGTGGTTGCCAATATCCCATCGATATAAATCGATAACTGTGAGGGGATAGAAGCCTATGGTCGATGATCATCTAATTGCATGCAATGCTATGGCTATGATTAATCAATCCAATAAAACATTTGAATTCTCAATAGCATTTAAGGCCGTCGTTTCGCAATCTCATAATATATCTTGTATTCCCTTTATAACAATGGTGAGACATACAATGCCTCCAATAGATAATCAATGAAACGAATACATAGCAATGGATCAATGGAAGGGAATAACGCTTTGAAACCTTTAAAACACAATACATATAATATCATGTGAGCAAAAAGGATGAAATTCCACTTACAAACCAATAGAACACCTCCAACTATACTCTTGGTACACCACCTACAACAATAATCCATAAATAACACCAATATCAAGACTAAATCCAAAAGTCCATGCTAAATAATCCATAGAACCATCAAAACATCAAATCCAAAATAACCCTTAACTCGAAACCTCATTAGAATCGCACCAAAAACTTACCTAAGCTTCCTTATACCACGGAGAACGATGATCTCAAGTCGGAAATCGAAACAAAGCCAAGAATCAAAGGTGGGAAGCAATTGAAATGGATGAAAACCCTTGCCAAAAGAGAGAAAATCGGAAATGGAGGAAAGAAGATAAGGTAGGTATGGCCAACAACTCCCAAAAAGTCACTTAAAAACTCGCCCATACTTACAACGCGGGTGCGGTCACACAAGCACCGCGGGTGCGCTAAGCTCACGGCAACCAAAATAAATCCCATGCACGAACACCGCGGGTGCGGTGCTACAATTACCGCGGGTGCGGTCTCACCGCGGGTGCGGTCCTTGCACTGCCGCGGGTGCGGTGATGCCACGGCCCTCCAAATCCAAAATCATGAATAGTACACCGCGGGGGCACTCATCTAAGAGCGCGGGTGCACTCTACTCACGACAATGAACAGTAACAAAACAACTAAAAATCGATTCGAAACGCTGAAACGAACAATCAACACCAATTAACTCCTCAAATAAATAATAACCAATAATACTATAGCCCAAAACACAACTATAATCATCTAATCACAAAACCCAATTAACACAATAAAGCTTAAACCGTACCGTACACCGGGCTCGGCTATTACATAAATCATCGTTTTGAGGCAATGGATATTTGTTCTTCACCGTCGCCTTGTTCAGTTGTCGGTAATCAATGAACAATCTCATCGAACCGTCTTTCTTCCGTACAAACAGCACTGGTGCACCCCAAGGAGATACGCTCGGTCTGATGTAACCCTTGGCCAACAGATATTCAAGTTGTGCTTTTAATTCTTTCAACTGAATCGGCGCCATTCTATACGGAGCTCGAGATATAGAGGCTGTACCTGGTATGAGATCAATACTGAAATCTACCTCTCGGACTGGAGGTAACCCTAGAATCTCGTCGGGGAATATATCAGCAAATTCACGTACCACTGGAAAATCTGCCAATTCTGGGCTCGATTTCAGTAGGTCTACTGAATATATAAGGAACCCCTCTGCTCCTTTCTGCAACAATCTGGTCATAGTCAAAGCAGAAACTAAGGGAATGCGAGATCTGGAACCCTTACCGTAGAATTTCCCCTCGTCAGCCATCTCTGGTCTGGACCTAACAATTTTCTGGAAACAATCTACTGTCGCTCTGTACTTGGTTAACATGTCAATCCCAACAATAGAATCAAAATCAGCTATCCCAAGTACAATACAATTTAAATCAATCTCATGACCTTCAAACTGTAGTATACAATGTCTAGCTGAAGTCACAGATATAAGACCACATCCCAATGGAGAAGAAATAGACACTACAGCAGCTAAGGACTCGACAGGCAAAGCATGCAACAATGCAATGTGCTCAGAAATGAATGTATGAGATGCATCTGTATCTATCAAAACATAGGCAGGATAACCGCAAAGAAAACAGTTACCTACGATCACAACGTCCGGTGCATCTTGGGCTTGCTCATATGTCAATGCAAACACCTGAGCCTGTTGTCTGGGAGGCTGGCTCACTGTCTGGCTACCTCTGACTCGAGGCTGAGTCGGTGTAGGGGTTGGCGGGAAGGAATGGACAGACGAAGCTTGCCTCTCAGGCAGAGCTACTGATGCAGAAGACCCTGCACCATGAGATCTCTGTGAACCCCTCTGTGGACAGACCTTAGCGAATTGTCCCTGCTGCCTACATATGTTACATCTGCCCATCACACCCTGACACTGCTCGGTGGCATGTCTACCTCCACAAGAAGTGCAATACACACCTGTATAATTTGTACTCTGGCCAGGACCTCTCTATCGTGACCCACTAGAGCTCGACGAACTGCTCTTTGATCTCGTGAACTGTTTACCCTTCACTTTCAACTGATATTTTCTTCCACTGCTGCTACCACCGCTCTCAAATCGGGAAGGGGGTTGAACTGAAGGTAATGGCGGTCTAGGAGTCGGAGCGACATAGGGAATGCTTTGTTGCCTAAGTAGTCCAGCTTCCGCTCCCTTGGCACGGTTCAACGCATCAGTAAAGTTGTTGGGCCTACCGGTATTCACCAAAGTAAAGATTTCTGGATTCAAGCCATTTATAAACTGATCCGCAATGGCCTCTTCATTCTCGGCAACATGAGGAGCAAATCGAAGCAATGACGAGAACTTGGCAACATATTATTCTATGTTCAGTTGTCCTTGCCTCAAATTGGCGAACTCGGCACCCTTATCTTTTCGGTAAGACACAGGGAAGAATCGCTGATAAAACTCAGTCTTGAATACCTTCCAAGTAATTTGTGTACCACGGTGCTCCAATGCTCCCTTCATAGTAATCCACCAGTTCTTGGCCACATCTTGCAGTTGGTGCCCAACTAATTTCACTCGTCGGTCATCAGTGTACTCAAGGGATTCGAATAGCATCTCGATATCCTCTAGCCAACTCTCACACTCGACTACATTTTTTGTGCCTTTCAGTGTCGGTGGTCGGAAAGACTGAAACCGTTTAAGCAAAGTCTCCATCGGTGTAGCAGTCACGTCCATCGGATCGCTGGATGTACTACCTTGTTCTGGTGCCCGAACTGCTACTGGTTGCGGTACTCGTCGAGGCGGCATATCTGAATATCAAACAGATTAATACACAATCTATATAATCTGTCTCAGCCCTCCTCTGATCATATAACTCTGATCCAGAATTGGTTCTGATTCAATCTTTGCGAATACATGCTGTAAATCAATTCAGATAACAAAACAACATGTAATAGGGAAAGCAATAAATCATGCTAGCACAACAAAAGCAAGGAAGACGACTCGATCTACCCCGCTCATTCTATTCTATCTCAGTCTAAAGGATCTATCGCTCTGATACCACCTGTTGTGGGACCCGGGCTCTAACTCAATTCTTTTTGGGATTAATTCGATTTTCGCTAGAAAATGTGGGTCATAAAAAAAAATAAAAAATTCTTTTAACGTTATAAACTATTGTATATAAATCATACACAATATACAAAAGGTCTACATATTATTAAAACTCCAAATAACATTTACATGTCCAACCACAATTATTCTACTAGTGTCTAGAAACCTAATACATGTCTAGTATCAAACCACTAGTCTTTCTTCTTGGCCCGTGATCTCCATGCTATCTCGTCCTCTCACCTCTGTCTTGACCCAGATCCTGTCCCACCTGTCGTTATGCACACATACAGATACAACAACAGCCGGAAACTCCGGTGAGAACAAATCCCAGTATAAAACATGTATACATACAAGTCATATAATTTCATAATAAATCATAACAAATGTTTCAGTAATTATGACACAATAGTAAATACAGATAAAACAATCATGCACATAATCAATAACAATACGTCCCATAATCTAGGAAACGTAATTCATATTATTCGAACTCATATTTTGACTCGACTCGTATCTAAATCTAGGGATCCCGATGTGAATAAGATGTAAGAGGTCTCCCACCTACTCTCCCAATCGGGGTGGCGTTACATCTTATTCCTAGACTTCGGTCCTGACTGTATCGATTATCTACAATCGGTGTGATTCTGATCCGAAGCGTCGACACCACCGAACGTCTAGTTATTCGGAGAATCTACCAAATGACTCACCTATCTTAAAGGCTTGAATATGAATTTATAAACAAAGCATAAGCATTCAAAACATAAACTACAATCTAGCATGTGATTTTGTTGGGAAACTCAAATTGAATCTCATTTGAATTGTGTCTTCCCAAATCAAACATGAATTATACCTTCCTTGTCGTTCGTAGAAGTCGAAGTCGAAGTCTCGTATTCTTGATATCGAATCTGTCAAACCCAATCTGAAATGACATATATACAATGCACCATATCAACTTCTAACTCAAAATAATATATGTGAAGTGCAATACTCAATCTCGAGATAATTTTGACGGCACAACGGCATAAAATCGATGTCCCCATCAATTCAACAATAATCCAATCTCAACAATGCATAACCAATACCATATCCTCACAATTCTAATCCCAGCATGTCAAAATCTATTCAATTCAAATCAATATATGCCGAAATTCAAACAAACGCATACGGTACCATTTCTTCGATCCGGTTTCATTTATACGGTCTACGATATCACAAGAACACATAATCTAGTGTAATTAACAATTTCCCCAACCTTAATATCTCAAATCACGCAGGAAATGAATGAAACTTACATCCCCTTGAAGCCTTTGATGAGAGGAGCACGGAAATGAATTCGGATCGAAATTCGGGTGGTTAGATCTTGTACAAACTAAGTTCTAGGTTACGAGCATTCTTGAGGCTTCCATGGAGGTGTTCTCGATTTTCAGCTGCTGAATGAGTGAAGAACTGAAGATTCAGCACATATATTGCATGGCAAGGACACTTGGCTTATTCTTTGTGTTGCACGTCTCGCGCATATGCGCGACATCACCCGCGCATATGCGCGAGACCTACTGGTCTCAGTAATGACTATCTCAACCCCTCGTGCATATGCGCGCCTCATCTCGCGCATATGCGCGAGGTCCTTTGGTCCCCTCGTGCATATGCGCGTCTTTCTTCGTGCATGTGCGCCAATGGTTCTGGACATTTCGCGCAGATGTGCGTATTTCTTCGCACATGTGCGCCGCCTGTTTGTCATTTACATCATTTTAGTATAATTCCTCGCCTTTTCCGGTCTGATACAATGCGTCTACAATCACCTTAATTATCAACAAAACAAGTGTGATTATGATAATTAACTTCTCGGGCCTTACATGCCATCAAGATCTTAGTTGTATATCAACTAAGTTGGAGCGAACATCAATCTTTTAATATTGATAGGTATATTTTCTAAACACTCTATGTATGACATTTCGTGTTTTTGTATTTGCTACACATTATAGGCTTAGGGTGTTCGAAATTTTCATGCTAGAAAATTATTTTGAAACTTCCGTTGCGCATTTGAACACCTTAATCGATCTCCTTTCAAGTGGTATCATGAGCTAAGGATACTATTTTCTGTAGCTTATACATAATATTATATTGAGGTCGATTTCTTACCGCATGAGATGAGTTTTTGCAACAAAAATCAAGGCCGTCTTTGGGGAAATTTCGGGCAGCAACTCATGCAGCTCGGGCTGCCCATTTCGGGCAGCAAGGGCTGCCCGAACCCCCCTCTTTAAATAAATAAAAAATAAAAAAAAATTGTTGGCCGGAATCCGACGACAGAGCTCCGGCGACGGCGATGAATACTAGGGTTTCCAAAAGTGTTTTGGATTATCAAAGTGTCATAGGTCTTGATGTTGTTGGGCCACTAGATGGCTAACATATTTGTGAAATTTAAATGAGCCAAAATGTTTTGGTGAAAAATGATTTTTTGGGCCCTTAAGTTTAAATTTACAAAAGTTGCAAATATTTTCTCATTAAATAAGTAATTTAAGTTGGACTTTAATTATTTATAGTAAATGGTGATTTATAAGAAATTCTGTTATTAATAAATTAATTAGAAAGTAGACAAAGGTGTTTGTATACTTTGTTAATTTAGTTTATAATCGTGGCGGTTAGTGATTGGATCAAGATATATAATATTGGATCAATTAATTATTGTGATAATTAATTGATGGTGTATGATATGTGATATTATGCATGAAGAATCATCAAAAGCCCAATTTGCTAGGTGTATGCTAAGATATTTTGTGTTGAATGATTGTAATAATTATCAAATTTCAAGTGAGCTTGGTTTATGGCCCATTCCCACCCCCATGAGATGTATCTCTATTTGCCATGGATATTTATTTGTAAATATTAGTATAGTGGAAGATCAAGATTGGAAGATGATGGCCTTGATGATTATGAAGATTGAAGACATGTAAATATTGGAGGGTAATGTAATAGTTGCATTTGCATCCCATGAATTTCCCTAGGATTGTACCTAGGCTCGTGTTTAGCTCACACGGGCAATTAGTATTGGGGTGATTGATCATCCTTCTTTTGTTTACTGTTTATAATATATGCATGATATGCTATAAATAATGAGTATGTGCGTTATTATTATGATAATAACAAAGTTGCATGAATCCGGCAAACACACAATCAAACATGGCGAGCTTTTAAATAAAATTAAATATGAGACCTTTCAAAATTAAAAACCCTCATTTTGAATAAGATTCAAAATTAATATCAAGCCCGAAAAGAGGAATTATAAAGTTGTTTATAATTTTCAAGTCTTCCATCGACAACGGGTGCATGATGAACGCTACCCGTGCTTGGGGCTCGGCTCATATTATTGGGGGGCCCTGGATGCCGGAAAGTTGTGACATCCATTGACAAGGTGATGTGAACTACGTGGATGTGGGGCCTCGGACGCTAATCATACTCTTAATCATCATTTGGAAAATTTAATCAATTAAATTAAACAGGTTCTAAATTTTTTATTTTTTTTAAATGCGGAACGTAATGGAGATCATACTCATACTATTATACATATCAGTATAAAATAAGGTACAAGTCATGTACAGCATATATTCAATATAGACTAAAGTTCAACAACTAGCTATCAAGTGTTCAAACCCTATTTATAGCGACATCAAAGTCTGTGGTCTCCACTCTAATCATGATCTATCGTCATCTCCTCGACCCTGATCATGTCCCACCTGTTGTCATGCACACATACAAACACCACAACAGCCGGATAATTCCGGTGAGAATATAATCCCAGTATAAATCAACGAACATGCAATCATATAATCAATATAAAGCATGAAGCAGATATATATCAAAGTCTGAAACATAATTAATATCAAACTATCAATCATACTCGTGACTCCACGACTAAGACTAGACTCAATCTTAGTCTAAGGATCCCAGTTTCAAGACTTTGGCATTCCTATATCGACCAACAGTAATAGAAAAAACCCCGATTCTATCCACGTCGATATAACCAAACATCCGGTGTCTTGACCTATCCGTCACAGACTGTGGCACTATCGCCAATGCACTATCTTGTGACATCGTGCAATGTGCCCGTGACGATCCCACAACTATCAGGCACTTCTGTCACAAGATCACTCGTCTAATACTCGTCTAATACATGCTTCCTATAAATCAATAGAACAGCATAAAATCAAATCAATGCATAAAAACAATAAGTATGTGATTTAGGGAAACTCAAGTATATCCTACTTGAGTCGATCTCCAAAACCGCATTGACTTATACCTTTCGTTTGTAGTTACGGTCTGAAGTAATATAAATTCTGAACTCAAGACTGTCTCTGTAAATCTGAAACAACATATCGAGAATCATAATATCAATATTCCATTCTCAATTCAACACTGATTCTGATTAATCTGGATTTTATTCAAATCATGGCATAACGGCACAATCTCAGTATCCCCGTCAGTACCATATTAACAGACATCAATTACAAATCATAACTCATATCCAATACAATCTGTAATTCATTCATAATCCAAATATGTCTGATTTAAAATCAATATAATCAAAAAATCATAACAATTCCTTAATTAATTTGTTCTTCAATCTGACTTCAATTCTACGATGTTTAACATGTCCAGAACACCATATATGAATCCATATTTTCAAATGATAACAGAACACAATCAAACTTACGTCCAGTTGTAGATGTCAATGCGAGGATCACAAAACTGAAGTCGAATTAAAATTTGGATAACCGAGTCAAACAAACTCACAATCCAAAGCTTGGAGGAACTAGAGATAATTCGTAGGGGAAATTTCGATTCTTGCTACTGGTCTAGAAGGAATGAAGAATATGCATTATATATATAACAATTTCATGAGTGACAAGTGTCCACTCTAGTCATAATTGCACTTTAGCCCCTAAATTCTTCACTATTTGAAATTTGGTCCTCAAAACTCTTTTTAATTCCATTTCAATCCAAATTAATTACAAAAATCGTGGAATTTAATTCATCATTCCAAAATTCGTAAATGAAAAAATCTCGGATTAAAATGATATAACTCGGGCCTTACAATTCTCCCCCTCTGAGATATGATTTTTGGGGACTCGGACGCTAATCAAGTTCTTAATCATCATTGGGACTAATTAATCAATTATAAAATAGAGGTCTAAATTTTTTTTAAAAAAATACAATGCGGAAACGTAATGTAATTTACTCAAATTACATATTAAACATGAATATACAAATCTTGTGTTATCTACAAGAATTCAACTAGGTTCAACTACATATCAGTGCTGAATCTATGTTGCTTCGAAGCCCGGATCTCCACGCTATCTAATCTTCTCTCATCCTCTTCTTGACCCTGATCCAGCCCCACCTGTTGTCATGCACACATACAAAACAAGACAACAGCCGGATAACTCCGGTGAGAATAAATCCCAGTATAAACAATGTATACATGCAATCATATAAACACATATATAAAAGCATAATAACAAATATTCATAACATGTATCAAATCAGAAACATAAATCAATATCAAGCATTCAATAAACATGAATGCCATAAACAATGTAAATCAACATGTCGTATCAAGCTCAACTCAACCGACGCGTCGTCTCAGACTCGACTCCACTGACGCGTCGTCTCAGACTCGACTCAACTCTAACCTAGGGATCCCGATGTCTGAATAATAATGATTATACCGAATCTCAGTCGATAGGAATGAATCAATCCCTAAACGACATCGATATAATTCATATATCCAGTGTCTGGGAATCAGCCGCAGAATTGACGAATCAGTCAAGAATTAGGCGAATCAACCAATAACCAGACGAATCAGCCTGTAATTAAGCGAATCAGCTTAAGTTTAGACGAATCAGTCAATAACCAGACGAATCAGCCGGTGACTAGGCGAATAGCCCATAACCAGATGAATCAGCCGGTGACTAGGCGAATCAGCCTATGACTCAACGACTCAGTAATCAATACATGCAGTGGCTATGAATCAATAGCCTACAAACATCAATCTCATCATACATTAGCTATAAATCAATAGACTACAGTCAGCAGTCTCATCAATTGCAAATATCAATGCAATAAATGAAAGTATGTGATTTAGGGAAACTCGAGTCAAACCTCACTCGAGTTGTGCGATCCCAACTCAACATTAATTTATATATTTCTTTCTGATACTCTGACTCGGTCGAAGTCTCGAACTCAAATCTGTCAATACTCAATCTAACAATAACAATATCAAGGAGTATACTATCAATACCCGTTCAAATCAATACTGGATATAAACCGAATTCAATCAAATTCTGTTTTAATAACATAAGCGGCATAATCTCAATATATCTAGTGCTACCATATCAGTCAGATATCAATCCCAACATCTCGTACTCGATAACAATTCAATTCTGATATCAAAGCGACTCCAAACTATTCCGAAAATCATAACAATTCCATAATCAGTCCGTTTCTTAATCCGACTTCGATTCTATGATGTCTAATAGGTCAAGAACAACATATATGAGTTCCATTCAATTCTGACAATATCATAATTTCAAAGCATGTCAAAACGTAGCAAAACTTACGTCCAGTTGTAGCCTACGTTGCTAGGAACTCGATATCGCAGTCGGATTCAAAATCTAACGGACGGATCGAAATATATAAAGGCGTAAGGATTTTCGCGAAGTTTTCTCGTCCCTTTCTTTCTGAAGCTTCTCTCCGAGTTTCTTGCGTTTGATTCTTAAGAATTGACGAACTACTATATATATCAATGCATGTCCAAAGGTACGTGGCTCCCTCTTCAAGCTGCACGTCTCGCGCTAGGGCGGATATAAAGTTCCGCCCGGGCGCGAAACTCTCGGCCCTCACAAAATAAACAATCGCGCTCGGGCGGACATAAAGTTCCGCCCGGGCGCGATATGTTCGGCTTTCTTCCGTCAAGCAAGGGCGCTCGGAGGGACAAATATTTCCGCCCGGGCGCTACACCTTCGGTCGAACTTTTATGCTTTCATGTACTTAGTCCAAATCTCATTTCGAAATGGCTCGGCTATAATCACGTCGATTCATAATCAATAAATCATCTCCGATTACAATAATCAAATTCTCGGGCATTACATTTCTCCCCCCCTCCCTTAGATCTGAGTTCGTCCTCGAACTCGTAAGTAATCAATTCAGATATATCAGAAGAAATGTATATAGAATTTAAATCAGAAACTCATCTCAATGAATCTGTTCTGATATTTCAATCTCATATCAAATGCTATTGCTAAAAATAGCTCTGATAAAATCAATCTCGCAATACTGGTTATACAACATCTGTATATACCCAACTAACAGTTCGTAACAGCTCAACACCATTAGCTGTTATTAAATCTGTTTATCTCAATCAAAGATATATTCGATCTTTGGTCTCAAATAACAACAGTCATCGTCCGACGTTGGCATATTCAGTCTGTTTATTATGAGTTGTTTCCATTTTTTTCTGAATTAGCTTCATCTTTTCAGTCATATCTCTGATCATTTCAGATCTAATCTCAAAAATCTCAGAGATATCATTTCAATAAAGAGAGAATCCATATATCTTCCCGTACAACGCTTCGAAAGGAGTTATCTCAATACTCGTTTGATAGCTGTTGTGGTACGAAAATTCATAAAATGGCAATGAATCCTACCATTCAGTATTAAAATCAAGCATTACAGCTTTCAGCATGATAGGATCGGTTAACTCAGCGAGAAAGTGTTTAGAAGGGGGGGGTTGAATAAACACTTGCTAGATTAAAACTTCTTCGAAAGGTTGGGTACAGTTTTGTTACAAACTGACTCAAGTATCTCGTCGGTCGATAACAATCAGTTAAACTGAATAAAACAGTTGCGGAAAACTAACTGACTGAAAGATAGAATGAATAACTGAAAGTAAATAACACAGGAAATGTTTCTGGATGTTCGGAGACTTGAATAACTCCTACGTCACCCCTTCTATCACAAAGATAGGATATTCACTAAAAGACTTTGATCAAATACAATAACGTGTACTGACCCACTTCAGTTTGGACTTATCTATTGCCAAAACTGAAACTCTTAGTTAACAACTCTTTTACAGATCACAACTGATCTTAGCACAACTTGTACAATTTATCAAAGATTACAAAGTGCTTTTTCTAGCTCAAAACGTAGCCTGAATGCTACTGATAAAACTGATAAGCTTGAGCTTTGATTTGACAAAGTTGAGAGAATATTTTCGCAGAGTAACAGCAAGTAAAGTGAGTAGTTCAGAATTGGTAGTTCTTCAGCTGCTCTCTTCGACTATTTATAGGCTTCTGTCAACGGTAACATTTATTTGAATAACAGCCGTTGTTTGCCACGTCAATATTCCCTGATAGATCGTACACTGCAACTTCTGAAATGCGGCGATCCACTACCAGTTCGTAGAAGACTGTACTATTGTCGGTTGTCGTTTTCAGTTTATGACGTGTACAGCTGAAAGATCAGCTGATAACAAATCAGTTGGCGAGAATGAACTGGTCGAGAATATCTGCTGAAATATCAGTTAAGCTAGGTTCAGTTAAGTCGATCAGTTGGTAGCTTTTAGTTGCTGAATTCAGTTGAGTCTTTTGTCAAACGCCGGAATTAAGTTTCCAACACAGCATATTCTCCGAAATCTGGATAATCCACTCTGACTGTCCATTAGGTAGTGAATACTATTCAGTATTCAGATATAATCTAATATCTAACTCTTACTGTACATTCTGTCAGACGTGCAAAATCAACCAAAATCACGGTCTAATATACTCAACTCTCCACACTCCGTGAAATCTAATCACTTTTCTGACAGAATCTCAGTAATATATCATATTTGTACATTTTCACTGTACGGTTTAGCACTCGCAGACTGGGTCAGTCTGTCATTCCTAACTCAATCAATACTCAATTCCGAGAGGAATGTAGTAACTTCATCACGATATCCCTGGAAATGTAATTTCATTTCTATTCAGGAACCGACAAGTTACATAACCCATCTCTTGGTTTCTCTCTTTCTATCTTTATCGGTCTGTAGTTCAGACATTTCAGTCCAAACTCTGCCATATCTAATCTCATCTGTTTCTATCAAAACATTTTCTGCTATCAGGATGCTTACTAAATCAAGTATTGCACCTTTCTGACAATCTATGTCATTTCACATTCGAAATATCGGGCACAACAAATCATTTATTACATTCAACACAGTATTACTTACCTGATATTCTGATCGACACTCTGTCCTGACTATTGATATTGAGTTCTAAACATTCTAATCAACTTTTTGAGCTTCTAACGTTTCAAAATCAGCTCTGGTTCGGACAGTACAATATAATCTTCATTGTATACAATTTGTCCCAAACACGTATTCAGGGTAACATCAATATTCAATCAGATTCAAACATGCTAAACTCATAAACCGCAACTGTCTGACACTGATGCCAACCTCCGCTGACTAATCACGGTTTAATTCTGTGAAAATCAACGAATATATCATTTTCAGATATAACACATCCTGAATGCAATCTGTCTCAATCAGGATTCACCATATCAACAGTTTCTGATATCAGTTCAAGGCTAAAATCAATCTCTCTGATTGGAATCAGATCTGAAGTCTTATCTGGGGAAAACATTAATAACTTTCTTATCATTGGTAAATCAGCCAATGATAAAATCAACTTCAGTAAATCAACTGAATACATAAGGATTCATTCTACTCCTTTCTGTAATAATCGAGTCATAGCTAATACGAATATCAAAGGAATTCTCAATCTAGAATTCTTATCCTACAATATTCATTCCTTGGCCATCTCAGGTTCGATTCTCACCATCTTCTGGAATTAATCTAGGGTAGCTCTGTACTTGGTCAGCATATCAATATCAGTAATGCAGTCCCAAAATCAGAGAACACTAGCACAACACAAGCTACCACACGATCTAACTCGATCTCATTCTCATCCTACTGTAGTATACAAGATCTAACAGAAATCACTGATACAAGATTGTTCCCGAAGGAAAAGAAACAAATACTACAGTAAATAGGGACTCAACAGATAATGCATGCATCAATGCAAATCTTTCAGAAATAAAGGTATGTGACGCACCGGCATCACTCAATACATATGCAGGATAATCAAACAAATCAGTTACCTGCAACATCATCATCTGGTGCTTTCTGAGCCTGCTCCTCGGTCAAAGCAAATACTCTGGCCTGCTGTCTAGGAGGTTGGCCAACTGTCTGGCTTCCTCCTGGCCTCTGCTGTGACTGAGATAGTGCTGGCTGAAATGAATGAACAGCAGATGATCGTCTACTTCCCTGTGCCGCTGATCCAGATGATTCGGCTCCCTGGAATCTTTGGGAACCCCTCTGTGGACATACTCTGGAAAAATGTCCCTGTTGTTTGCAAAAATGGCAGCTACCAAGTACTCCTTGGCATTGTTCAGTGGAATGTCTCCCTCCACAATTTCCGCAGTAAGCCCCGGTATAACTCTGCTGAGAACTACTGGAGCTAGAAAAACTGCCGCCAGACTTCTTAAACTGCTTTCCTCTAGCCTTCAAAAAATCTTTCCTTCCACCACTGCTACTGCTACTCTCGAATCGGGGAGGTGGTTGCGGTGGTCTCGACACTGGAGGAACAAGTTCAGCTCCTCTATGCCTTATCAGGTCCGCTTCAGCGCCCTTTGCTCTATTCATGGCATTAGCAAAATTATTCGGTCGCACTGTGTTCACCAATGTAAAAATATCGGGATTCAAACCATTGATGAACTTATCAGCAACGGCTTCGTCATTTTCAGACACATGTGGAGCAAACTTCAACAAGGTAGAGAACTTGGTCACATATTCTTCAATGTTCAGCTGACCCTGTCTCAAATTGGCAAACTCCGCCCCCTTGTCTTTTCTGTACGATATTGGGAAAAATCTCTGATAAAACTCAGTTTTAAATACATCCCAAGTAATAATCATACCTCGTTGCTCCAAGGCCCTCTTCATCGTAATCCACCAGCTTTTTGCAACATCCAGCAACTGGTGCCCAATCAATTTAATTCGGCGCTCATCACTGTACTCCAGTGAATCAAACAGCATCTCAATGTTACCTAACCAACTTTCACACTCAACTGATGTCTCAGTACCTGTAAGAGTCGGTGGTTTGAATGACTGAAACCTCTTCAGCAAGGTTTCCATTGGAGTCGGTGTTACATCCATTGGAGGATTGATGTACTACCCTGTTCTGGTATTCTTCTGGGAGGCATATCTGAATATCACAAGGATTAGTAACCCAATCCAACAACCTGTTTCAATTCAGTCTCTCCTCCGATCATCTTACAGCTGATCGAGAATCGGTTCAGATTCGTTCTCAATAATACATATTACTAAATCAAATCCGATAAGTCAAGTAACATGTATTATATAAAGCAGTAAAGAATGCTAGCAATCATAAGCAAGGAAAGAAACACATTCTACCACGCTCACTAGCTTCTATCTTAGTCTCAAGAATCTACAGTTCTAGTACCTACAGCTCTGATACCACCTGTTGTGGGGACCCGGACGCTAATCAAGTTCTTAATCATCATTGAGACTAATTAATCAATTATAAAATAGGGTCTAATTTTTTTTTTTTAAAATACAAAGCGGAAACATAATGTAATTTACTCAAATTACATATTAAACATGAATATCCAAATCTTGTGTTATCTACAAGAATTCAACTAGGTTCAACTACATATCAGTGCTGAATCCTATGTTGCTTCGAAGCCCGGATCTCCACGCTATCTAATCTTCTCTCATCCTCTTCTTGACCCTGATCCAGCCCCACCTGTTGTCATGCACACATACAAAACAAGACAACAGCCGGATAACTCCGGTGAGAATAAATCTCAGTATAAACAATGTATACATGCAATCATATAAACACATCTATAAAAGCATAATAACAAATATTCATAACATGTATCAAATCAGAAACATAAATCAATATCAAGCATTCAATAAACATGAATGCCATAAACAATGTAAATCAACATGTCGTATCAGACTCAACTCAACCGACGCGTCGTCTCAGACTCGACTCCACTGACGCGTCGTCTCAGACTCGACTCAACTCTAACCTAGGGATCCCGATGTCTGAATAATAATGATTATACCGAATCTCAGTCGATAGGAATGAATCAATCCCTAAACGGCATCGATAAAATTCATATATCCAGTGTCTGGGCGAATCAGCCGCAAAATTGACGAATCAGTCAAGAATTAGGCGAATCAGCCAATAACCAGACGAATCAGCCTGTAATTAAGCGAATCAGCTTAAGCTTAGACGAATCAGTCAATAACCAGACGAATCAGCCGGTGACTAGGCGAATCAGCCCATAACCAGATGAATCAGCTGGTGACTAGGCGAATCAGCCTATGACTCAACGACTCAGTAATCAATACATGCAGTGGCTATGAATCAATAGCCTACAAACATCAATCTCATCATACATTAGCTATAAATCAATAGACTACAGTCATCAGTCTCATCAATTGCAAATATCAATGCAATAAATGAAAGTATGTGATTTAGGGAAACTCGAGTCAAACCTCACTCGAGTTGTGCGATCCCAACTCAACATTAATTTATATCTTTCTTCTGATACTCTGACTCGGTCGAAGTCTCAAACTCAAATCTGTCAATACTCAATCTGACAATAACAATATCAAGGAGTATACTATCAATACCCGTTCAAATCAATACTGGATATAAACCGAATTCAATCAAATTCTGTTTTAATAACATAACGACATAATCTCAATATATCTAGTGCTACCATATCAGTCAGATATCAATCCCAACATCTCGTACTCGATAACAATTCAATTCTGATATCAAATCGACTCCAAACTATTCCGAAAATCATAACAATTCCATAATCAATCCGTATCTTAATCCGACTTCGATTCTATGATGTCTAATAGGTCAAGAACAACATATATGAGTTCCATTCAATTCTGACAATATCATAATTTCAAAGCATGTCAAAACATAGCAAAACTTACGTCCAGTTGTAGCCTAGGTTGCTAGGAACTCGATATCGCAGTCGGATTCAAAATCTAACAGACAGATCGAAATATATAAAGGCGTAAGGATTTTCGCGAAGTTTTCTCGTCCCTTTCTTTCTGAAGCTTCTCTCCGAGTTGCTTGCGTTTGATTCTTAAGAATTGACGAACTACTATATATATCAATGCATGTCCAAAGGTACGTGGCTCCCTCTTCAAGCTGCACGTCTCGCGCTCGGGCGGATATAAAGTTCCGCCCGGGCGCGAAACTCTCGGCCCTCACAAAATAAACAATCGCGCTCGGGCGGACATAAAGTTCCGCCCGGGCGCGATATGTTCGGCTTTCTTCCCTCAAGCAAGGGCGCTCGGGCGGACAAATATTTCCGCCCGGGCGCTACACCTTCGGTCGAACTTTTATGCTTTCATGTACTTAGTCCAAATCTCATTTCGAAATGGCCCGGCTATAATCACGTCGATTCATAATCAATAAATCATCTCCGATTACAATAATCAAATTCTCTGGCATTACAGATTTCGTCCTCGAAATCTCAAGCAATCATATCACAGGCAATCAAATCAGAAATAGCAGAAACTGAAATAGGAAACTCACATCAGTGGAATAACTCTGGGAACTCTTGTGTCATGTCTGATTCAGTCTCCCAGGTAGCTTCTTCAATGCCATCACGAGTCCAATGCACTTTCACAAGTAGGATAGTTTTCGTTCTGAGTTGTTTTTCTTTACAATCAATAATGGATCGGCTTTTCAACATAACTTAGAGATTCATCAAGCTCGGTCTCGTCTGGCTGAATAATATGAGAATCATCGGGGAGATATTTCCGCAGCATAGATACATGAAAGACATCATGTATTCCGAATAATGAAGGTGGTAATGCGAGTCGATAGGCACGATCTCCAATCTTCTCGAGAATCTCATATGGACCAACGTATCTTGGAGACAATTGCCTTTCTTGCCAAATCTGATAACACCCCTAAAAGGAGAAATCTTCAGGAACACTCGATCTCCTACCTCAAATACCAACTGTCTACGTCGAAGGTTGGCATATTTGGCTTGTCGGTCCTGAGCTGCCTTCATTTTCTTCTGAATCAATTTTACTTTCTCCGTCATATCTCTGATCATGTCAGGTCCAGTCTCAGGAACTTCAGAGATATCATCCTAATAAAGAGGGGATCGACACTTCTTTCCGTACAACGCTTCAAAAGGTGTCATCTCAATGCTCGTTTGATAGCTATTGTTATACGAAAACTCACAGAGAGGCAAGGCATCCTGCCAGTTAGTGTTAAAGTCAAGCACTACAGCTCTCAGCATATCCTTCAATGTCTGAATCGTCCGTTCTGACTGTCCATCAGTCTAGGGATGATATGCGGTACTCAGATGTAACTTCGTACCGAGAGCTTGCCACAAACTCTGCCAGAAGTGTTAAGTAAAACGAGGATCACGGTCTGAAACAATCGATTTCGGAACTCCGTGCAATCTGACCACCTCTCTGACATAAATATCGGCCATCTGATCATATCGGTACGTCATTTTGTATGGAATAAAACATGCAAATTTGGTTAATCGATCATTCACCACCCAAATCGCAACACAACCTCGGGAGGACCTCGATAACTGTGTCACAAAATACATGGAAATGTGATTCCATTTCTATTCAGGAGTCGACAAACTTTGTAATAATCCTCCTGGTTTCTTTCTTTCAGCCTTCACCTGTTGGCAATTCAGACATCTGGAAACAAATTCTGCAATGTCAGTTTTCATTTGTTTCCACCAAAACTGTTCTTTCAAATCGTTATACATCTTCCTGCCACCAGGATGAATACTGAATCAACTATTGGCGCTTCTGTCAATATTTGTTGTCTCAACTCTGAAACATTTGGCACAACTAGACGATTATTCACATACAATACATTGTTCCGTACCTGATATTCTAATCGATGTCCTGCTTTGACCATTGTAATCGATTTCTGAACATTCCGATCAAATTTTTGAGCCGTTTTTATTCTCAAAATCAGCTATGGTTCAGCTTGAATAGTATATAATCTCATGGGTTTCCGATCTGTCTCAAATACTAATCCAGACAAACAACAGTCTTCAATTAAATTCGAAACACCCATAGTCGATAAGGATAAAGAACATACCTTTCGACTCAGTGCATCCACTGCTACATTCGACTTTCTTGGATAGTACTTGATTTCACAATCTAAATCCTTCAGTAAATCAAGCCATCTTCTCTGTCTCATATTCAGCTCGGACTGTGAAAACAGATATTTCAGGCTCTTATGATCAGAATAAATCTCAAACTTCTCACCGTACAGGTAATGTCGCCATATCTTTAATGCAAAGATGATGGCTGCCAATTCAAGATCATGAATTGGATATCAAGTCTCATGGGGTTTCAGCTGTCTTGAGGCATAAGCAATCACATGCCCTCGCTGCATCAAAACACAACCTAATCCGCGGTGAGATGCATCGCAATAAACCACAAAGTTGCCAGTACCTGAGGGAATAGTTAATACTGGAGCACTGGTCAACCTCTTCTTCAATTCCAAAAAACTGGATTCACAGTCTTCTGACCAAACAAACGGTACATTCTTCTGAGTCAACTGTGTAATCGGTTTGGCAATTCTGGAGAAATCTTTAATAAAGCGTCGATAATATCCTGCCAAACCCATAAAACTGTGAATCTCTGGCACAGAAGTCGGTCTCGGCCAAGAAATCATGGCTTCAACCTTACTGGGATCAACAGAAATACCATCTCCGGATATAATGTGACCCAGAAATCCCACATGTCTCATCCAAAACTCGCATTTTGATAGTTTGGCATACAATTTCTCAGCTCTCAATATTTTTAATACAGTTCTTAAATGCTCTGCATGTTCCATCATATTCCTTGAATAAATCAATATATCATCAATGAATATGAAAACAAACTCATCAAGATATCTTTGAAAGATACGGTTCATCAATCCCATAAACACAGCTGGAGCATTTATTAAACCAAAAGGCATGACAATAAACTCATAATGTCCATACCTGATTCTAAATGTTGTCTTCGGGATATCAGAATCCCTGACTCTCAATTGATGGTATCCAGATCTCAGATCGATCTTGGAATACACTGTAGAACCCTGCAACTGATCAAATAGATCATCAATGCAAGGCAACGGATATTTATTCTTTACCGTTGCTTTGTTAGGTTGTCGGTAGTCGATACAAAGCCTCATAGAACCGTCTTTCTTTCTCACAGATAGTACTGGAGCACCCCAAGGAGAAACACTCGGTCTAATGTAACCCTTGGCCAGTAAATCCTCCAACTGTTCTTTCAGCTCTTTCAACTCAATTGGTGCCATTTGTTATGGAGCTCTGGAAATCGGAATTGTACCTGGCATCAACTCAATGCTGAAGTCTATCTCTCAAATCGGAGGCAATCCAGGAATCTCATCTGGAAAGACATCAGCAAACTCACACACCACTGGCAAGTCCGCCAATGATGGACTCGATTTCAGTAAATCCACTGAATATACAAGGAACCCATCCACTCCTTTCTGCAATAGTCGAGTCATATTCATTGCAGATATCAAAGGAATTCTAGCTCGAGAACCCTTACCATAAAATTTCCACTCATCAGCCATCTCAGGTCTGAATCTCACAATCTTGTGGAAACAATCGACTGTAGCCCTGTACTTGGTAAACATATCGATACCGATAATACAATAAAAGTCTGATATCCCAAGCACAATACAGTCTAACTCAATTTCATGCACATCATACTGCAGTATACACGATCTAACAGACTTCACTGATATCAAACCTGTCCCCAACGGAGAAGAGACAGACACTACCGTCGACAATAACTCAATAGGCAATGCATGACTCAATGCAAATCGCTCAGATATAAATGTATGTGATGCACCAGTATCTATCATTACGTAAGCAGGATAACCAGAAATAAAACAGTTACTTGCTACAACATCATCAGGTGCATCCTGTGCCTGCTTCTCAGTCAAAGCGAACACTCTGGCCTGCTGTCTCGGAGGCTGGCTCACTCTCTGGCTTCCTCGTTGCCTCTGCTGTGACTGAGTAGACGGTGCTGGCTGGAAAGAATGAACAGAAGATGGTCGTCTCCCTGTCTGAGCCACTGATCCGAATGACTCTCCTATCTGGGATCCCTGGGCACCTCTCTGTGGACATAATCGGGCAAAATGTCCCTGCTGTCTACAAATACGACAGCTGCCAAACACTCCTCGGTACTGCTCTGTGGAATACTTCCCTCCACAGGTGCTGCAATAGGCTCCTGTATAACTCTGGCTCTGTCGAGGACTCCCAGAGCTAGAAGAACTGCTTCCTGACTTCTTGAATTGCTTCCCTCTAGCTTTCAATAAAACTTTCTTCCCACTACCACCGCCACTCTCGAATCGAAGAGGTGGTTGTTCTGGTCTCGGTGCTTGAGGCATAAACGAAGCTCCTCTCTGTCTCATCAAACCTGCTTCGGCTCCCGTTGCCCGGTTCAAGGCATCAGTGAAATTTTTTGGCCTCCCGGTATTCACCAATGTAAAAATATCGGGGTTCAAAACATTGATGAACTGATCAACAGTAGCTTCCTCGCTTTCAGCAACATGTGGATCAAATCTCGACAGGGTAGAGAACTTGGTCACATACTCTTCAACGTTCAACTGCCCCTGTCTCAGATTGGCAAATTCTTCCCCCTTGTCTTTCCTGTACGACACTAGGAAGAATCTCTGATAAAACTCAGTTCTAAAAACATTCCAGGTAATAGTCGTACCTCGGTGCTCCAATGCCCGCTTCGTCGTAATCCACCAGTTCTTTGCCACATCGTGTAACTAGTGTCCTATCAATTTCACCCTCCGCTCATCGGTATAGTCCAGGGACTCAAACAGCATCTCGATATCGTCTAGCCAACTCTCACAATCCATTGCTATCTCGGTACCTTTTAGAGTCGGTGGATGAAATGACTGAAATCTTTTTAACAATGTCTCCATTGGAGTGGCTATAACGTCCATAGGAGGATTTGAAGTGCTACCATGTTCCGGTACTCTTCTCGGAGGCATATCTGATAATCAAATGGGTTAGTAACAAATACCACAATTTTATTTCAGTCCTCCTCCGATCATCTTACTGCTGATCCAGAATCGGTGCTGATTCATTCTCAATCAAGCATATTACCATATCAAATCAGATAAGCAAGTAACATGTATTAAAGTAGTAAGGCATGCTAGCATTCAAAAGCAAGAAAGAAAACCTCAATCTACCCCGCTCACTAGCTTCTATCTCAATCTAAAGGATCTATCACTCTGATACCACTTGTTGTGGGGACTCAGATGCTAATCATACTCTTAATCATCATTAGGACAATTTAATCAATTAAATTAAACAGGGTCTAAATTTTTTATTTTTTTTTTAAAATGCGGAACGTAATGGAGATCATACTCATACTATTATACATATCAGTATAAAATAAGGTACAAGTCCTGTACAGCATATATTCAATATAGACTAAGGTTCAACAACTAGCTATCAAGTGTTCAAACCCTATTTACAGCGACATCAAATTCCGTGGTCTCCACTCTAATCATGATCTCTCGTCATCTCCTCGACCCTGATCCTGTCCCACCTGTTTTCATGCACACATACAAACACGACAACAGCCGGATAATTCCGGTGAGAATATAATCCCAGTATAAATCAACGAACATGCAATCATATAATCAATATAAAGCATGAAGCAGATATATATCAAAGTCTGAAACATAATTAATATCAAACTATCAATCATACTCGTGACTCCACGACTAAGACTAGACTCAATCTTAGTCTAAGGATCCCAGTTTCAAGACTTTCGCATTCCTATATCGACCAACAGTAATAGAAAAAACCCCGATTCTATCCACGTCGATATAACCAAACATCTGGTGTCTTGACCTATCCGTCACAGACTGTGGCACTATCGCCAATACACTATCTTGTGACATCGTGCAATGTGCCCGTGGCTATCCCAACACTATCAGGCACTTCTGTCACAAGATCACTCATCTAATACTCGTCTAATACATGCTTCCTATAAATCAATAGAACATCATATAAAATCAAATCAATGCATATAACAACAATAAGTATGTGATTTAGGGAAACTCAAGTATATCCTACTTGAGTCGATCTCCCAATACCACATTGACTTATACCTTTCGTTTGTAGTCACGGTCTGAAGTAATATAAATTATGAACTCAAGATTGTCTCTGTAAATCTGAAACGACATATCGAGAATCATAATATCAATATTTCATTCTCAATTCAACACTGAATCTGATTAATCTGGATTTAATTCAAATCAGGCATAACGGCACAATCTCAGTATCCCCGTCAATACCATATCAACAGACATCAATTACAAATCATAACTCATATCCAATACAATCTGTAATTCATTCATAATCCAAATATGTCCGATTTCAAATCAATATAATCAGAAAATCATAACAATTTCATAATCAATATGTTCTTCAATCTGACTTCGATTCTACGATGTTTAACATGTCCAGAACACCATATATGAATCATATCAAATTCCTACAACATCATATTTTCAAATGATAACAGAACACAATCAAACTTACGTCCAGTTGTAGCTGTCGAGGCGAGGATCACAGAACTGAAGTCGAATTAAAATTTGGATAACCGAGTGAAACAAACTCACAATCCAAAGCTTGGAGGAACTTGAGAGAATTCGTAGGGGAAATTTCGATTCTTGCTACTGGTCTTGAAGGAATGAAGAATATATATTATATATATAACAATTGCATGAGTGACAAGTGTCCACGCTAGTCATAATTGCACTTTAGCCCCTAAATTCTTCACTATTTGCAATTTGGTCCTCAAAACTCTTTTTAATTCCATTTCAATCCTAATTAATTACAAAAATTGTGGAATTTAATTCATCATTCCAAAATTCGTAAATGAAATAATCTCGGATTAAAATGATATAATCTCGGGCCTTACAGTGGAACTCCTATTATTTCAGCTCATATTATTGAGAGAACTCATGGCGACCGTCCATTAAGGTTCAACATCGATGGGTAAGGCTTGACACGTAAAGATGAACGACGTCATATTATTTGGGTCCTAATCAAACGTGATACAAAAGTTGACGTAGAGGATTGCATGCAGATGCAATTGGAAACAACCTTTTAGGAATTCTGATTGGCTGATATTATTCTGGATAATAATTCGCTAATTGGACCTTACGTACCTACTGAGGAAAAGAGTTTCCCGTTTTCACTAGAGGGTAGTGAACGATGTCAAGACAGTGGGAGCAAATATTTATGAAGTAAAAGTCCAAACTTTATATCTTATTAAATATTTTAAAATAGTCATTAACATTTATCTGTTTTACTTTTCAGTACTTTTTTGAAAATGTCTTCGATTCGCAATCCGCTATCTACCATACTCGAAAAACACATATTAACTGGACCTAATTACCTCACTTGGCTAAGAAACCTGAAAATCGTCTTGAATTCGGAAAGGATTGCATATACACTGACTGAGTCGCCCCCTGTTGAGGCTCCGACTAGCTGCACTTCTGAGGAATTGCAGACTTACAAGGATTGGTGTGACCATGACTTGAAAGCGAAGTGTTATATGCAGGCTTATATGAATGATGAGCTGCAGAGGCGTTTTGAGGATGCAAAGAGTGCTGCTGACATTCATTTTCATCTCAAGGAGCTCTTTAGTGAGCAGACTCGACCTCTTAGGCATGCTATCGTCAAGGATTTACGCATGCGAGATGGGGCCTCGGTCCATGAGCATGGCCTAAAGATGATTGGGCTTGTGGATAAGCTTGTGGGCATTGATCTTACATTGCCATCGGAGCTAACCACCGACGTGTTGCTCTTATCGCTGCCTATCTCATTTGATCCTTTTGTGGTGAATTTCAACATGAATAAGCTGGAGCCTACCCTTGAGGAGTTGGTGAACATGCTTGTGATCTTTGAGTCCACCATCAAGAAAGAGAAGCTGGTTCTTTATGTGGATTCTTCATCTGGTACGAAGACCGATCCACGTGGGAAGGGAAAGAAGCATTCTTTCAAACGTCCCAAGAAGAACGTGCCCTTGAAGAGGCAGACTCCGATTCCCGCTATGGCAGCCATACCAGTGAAGGCTGACAAGACTGCTTATATTTGTTATCACTGCAAGAAGCCTGGACATTGGAGGCGTAATTGTAGGGAATATCTTGCCCAGAAGAGTTCTGAAAATGGTATGTTCTATATTGAAGTAAACATTTCAATTAACTCTACTTTTTGGGTATTGGATACCGGTTGTGGCTCACATCTCTGTAATGATTTGCAGGTGATGGGAAGAAGTAGAAGGCTTAGGGAAGGTGAGACCTTCTTGAGAATGGGCAATGGAGCAAGAGTTGCTGCCAAGGCCGTAGGAGATGTTTGCTTGGATTTGAACAATGATTTTAAGTTAATGTTAAGAGATGTTTTGTTTGTACCTGAATTGGTGAAAAACATTATTTCCATTTCTATGCTTGATAAAAAGGGATTTTCTTGTTTATTTAGCAAAGGTGTTTACAACATTTGCAAGAATGAATGTTTAATTGGTACTGGAGAACTTGAAAACGATATCTACACCTTAAAATTGAAAGATATTCCACTAAAAATGTCCAAGCTATAACAACAACAAACAAGCGAAAACAAGATACTCTAAATTCGGCACAATTGTGGCATGCTCGATTAGGACATGTTTCCCTAAGAAGGATGAACAAGATAGTGGGAGTAGGCATGTTTGATATGTCTGATATTAATGCTCTCACGACTTGTGAATCCTGTCTGAAAGGAAAGATGGCCAAAATTCCCTTTAAGGGCCATTTGGAGCGAGCCAAAGGGTTATTGGATTTGATCCATATCGATGTGTGCGGTCCGCTTAGCATCACCACTAAGCATGGATATGCCTACTTCGTCACCTTTACCGATGACGTTTCGAGGTATGGGTATGTGTATTTGATGAAATACAAGTCTGAAGCCTTTGAAAGGTTCAAAGAATTCATAAGTGAAGTAGAGAAGCAGTTGGGACGAAGCATCAAGACACTTCGATTGGATCGAGGTGGTAAGTACTTGAGTGCCGAGTTCCAAGAATATCTTAGGGAGAATGGGATTCTCTCGCAGTAGACTCCGCCCGCTACACCGCAATTGAATGGTGTTTCGGAGCGTCGTAACCGGAGTTTGATGGACGTGGTTCGGTCTATGATGGGGTTCACGGAGTTGCCGCCATCCTTTTGGGGATATGCGCTTGAGTCAACAGCACTGTTCTTGAACAATGTCCATTCAAATGCATTTGACAAGACACCATATGAGATATGGATGGGTAAGCCACCCAAATATTCTTATCTTAGAATATGGGGCTGCCCTGCTTATGTGAAGCAGGTAGTGGGAGATAAATTGGATAGCCAATCCATTTTATGTTACTTTGTGGGATATCCAAGGAATTCTGTTGGATATTATTTCTATCATCCCCAAGAAACAAAGGTGTTTGTTTCTAGGAATGCAACCTTTTTCGAAAAGGAATTTCTATTGGATAGAAAGAGAAAGATGATAGAACTCGAAGAGGTTCGAGAAACACACACAATTATAGAACCCACACCCAAAGAGCCAAGAGAGGAGATACAAGATCCTAGAAGATCCGAGAGAGTCTCGAGACCACCTATGTGGTATGGTCTGCTTCTTGAAGAGGGTCATGATGAGCCTAACCATGGATGTGATCCAAGGACCTTCAAGGAAGCATTATCTAATGCCGATTCATCCAAGTGGCTTGAAGCGATGGAATCTGAGATGAATTCAATGCATCCGAACCAAGTGTGGAATCTCGTGGATCCACCTGAGGGAATTGTTCCCATAGGGTGTAAATTATTTACAAGAGGAAAATTGGGGCGGATGGGAAGGTATTGACCTTCAAGGCACGATTGGTGGCAAAAGTATATACTCAAAGACAAGGAGTTGACTTTGAGGAAACCTTTTCTCCAGTTGCAATGTTCAAGTCTATAAGGATATTTCTAGCCATAGCTGCATGGTATGACTATGAGATATGGCAGATGGATGTCAAGACAGCCTTTCTTAATGGAGATATTAAGGAAGAGATTTACATGTCTCAACCTGAAGGGTTTACATCTGTCGGAAGTGAGCATATGGTATGAAAACTTCAGAGATCTATTTATGGTCTAAAGCAGGCGTCTAGGAGTTGGAATCTTAGATTCGATAATACAATCAAAGAGTTTGGTTTAACTAAGAATCCTGAGGAACCATGTGTGTATAAGAAGGCCAGTGGGAGTGCTGTGACATTCCTGGTGTTGTATGTTGATAACATTCTACTCATTGGGAATGATGTAGGAATGTTGCAATCAACTAAAATATGGTTAGCGAGTAAGTTCTCGATGCAGGACTTGGGTGAAGCATCTTTTGTATTGGGAGTAGAGATCTATAGAGATAGTTCAAAAAGATTGCTTGTCTTACCCGGTCCACATACATTGATACCATCGTGAAGCGGTTCTCGATGGATGACTCTAAAAGAGGACATCTACCAATGTGTCATGGCATGTCCCTATCCAAGTCTATGTCTCCCAAGACTGATGCAGAGATAGTGGCGATGACAAGCATTCCTTATGCATCTGCGATTGGTAGTATCATGTATGGGATGATATCTACACGTCCTGACGTGGCTTCGCACTAAGTGTAGTGAGTAGATATCAATCGAACCATGGTCTTCCACACTGGAAAGCTGTGAAAGACATCCCCAAGTATTTTAGAAGGACCAATAAATTGTTCTTGGTCTATGGGGGTGGAGAACTGAAATTGGAAGGCTATACCGACTCTAGCTTCCAAAGAGATATCGATGACTCGAAGTCAACCTCTGGGTTCATATTCATGCTCAATGGGGTTTCTGTCTCTTGGAAGAGTTCCAAGCAAGACAGTATAGTGGATTCCACCACTGAGGCAGAGTATATTGCTGCATGAGCTGCATCAAAGGAGGCTGTTTGGGGAATTTCGTCCAAGAGTTGGGCGTCATTCCAAATGGAGTTGCTCTTGTCCCGGTGTTTTGTGACAACACGGGAGCCATTGCTCAAGCAAAGGATCCAAGGTCTCATCAGAAGTCCAAACATGTATTGAGAAAGTACCACATCCTCCGAGATATTGTGGAAAGAAGAGATGTCTCGATTGACAAAGACGGCTCCGCAGATAATGTTGCTGATCCGCTAACTAAGCCTTTACCTGGACAATTATTCGGGAAGCATCGCGAATCGATGGGTTTGAAGCATATGGATAATTGGCTCTAATGCAAGTGGGAGATTTAAGTGCACGTTGAGCCAAGTGTTGGCCGAGTGTTCACAATGAAACTCTATGTATAAATAGTCTTTATTTTAATAATATTTGAAATTATTATTTTGGCACTTCTTTATCTGTATACCCATGCATGTTGCATAGATAAAGTCCTTGAATATACAAATAGTAGAAAGAACATGAGATGCTCATATGATGAGTATCATGAAACTCATATTTGGAATACTATATATTCTAAACAGTTCCTAGTCGATTCAGCCGCCGCTAAGAAGGATATAGGCTGCTCGAGTTCGAGACTAGTATCTGCGATGTGAGTACCATGTTTCATTGGTAGGTGACAATGTGATGTCCGAACATGCATATAGGTGCTCCTTGTAGAGTGCACTGAACAACCCTCCATAAAGGACTTTCCAAGTGGTTCTCACTTATCGAGTGGAAACGTCCTAGTTTATGGTTGTACACCATTAGTCCTTATGACCCGGGACAACATTGAGACTCTATATGCTAGCATTGCACTTTGACTTGTTTACCGACTCCATGGGGTCATCAGGTGGCAAGGTTGGGTGTTTTGTCGAAACATATAGGAGTCAATGCATTATAGTCGGGGATTCACCGCTTATCTTCGGGTATGGATATCCCATGTGATCTCATGTGTATGTAGTTTGAAATCTCTGATCAGATTATGGTGGTAATTATGAAAGGGGTTTCATAGATTACACCATCGATGCAACTATGACATGACACATAGTATCGATTTATGGACAACTCTCGATATATCAATAGTTGTCGAATTGGTCGGGATATATGAGTTGAAGGGACCGTACTGTACGCTAACCATAATTGAATGGTTCTTGCAGGCACTATCATTTGATAGCTAGGGAATCATGTAAGCGATGCTTCTAGGCGTTTAACATGATTGGTTGGGTACTATCATACTTGAGTTCTGACGTTCTTATTATCAAGGAGTTGATAAGTAAGAATGGAGCAACTGGGATATGCTCGAATAAGGACATGTTTAGTCCGAATCACATAGAGATTTGAACCCGCGACTAGTTGTATATATGAACCATTGAGGGCCACACAAGTGCTAGCTTTCTAGATCCCGTTGAGAAGTAAATAGTCCAATATGTTGAACGTCTTATAAAGGAGTTTATAAGCGTAAGGAAAAATAGAAGTATGACTTCTATAAGGAGAATGTAACTTTTAATTTGAGGAAGTGTCCTAAATTAAAAGTTGGCCAAATAAATAATGTATTTGAAAATTGTGATTTTCATAAACATTATTATGGACTAAATTAAATTAATTCAAGTGTTGAATTAATTAAACACTAGTGGACCTAGTAGAGTACAAATAATTAAATTAATTTAATTGTTGGATTATGCTACTACTTAAATTATAATTCACCCAAGTGTAGGTTGTCTGCAAGTGATATATTTCGTAAGTACGATATCGATCCACAGTAAGGTTATTTTAAGTTTAAATTTATTAATTTATAGATTACCAAATGCAAGAATGAAGTTTACAAATTATAAATTTTGTCAAGTCTTGAGGATTTATTCTTGGTTTATGTAATATTATTTAGCTAAAAGTAAAACAAAGGAAACCACCAAAAATAATGGTTCCAAGAAAATTAAACACACACATAATATAATATAGTTCCCATTATAGAAAATACCGAATTAACCGATATTTTATATATGGTACCTATGATTAAAGTTATAACTATATAAATATATAATTGAATAAAGTAAATGTTAAATTAAATCATTATATTTCATTTATAACAAGCAGCAGAGCCAAGTTATTGCCTAAATGATATATATTGATTTAATAAGTTAGTTACGGTAAAGTAAAAGTTAGTTGCGGAAAAATAAAAGTTAGTTGCGGGAAAGTAAAAGTTAGATGCGAAAAATAAAAGTTAGTTGCGATAAAGTAAATGTTAGATGTTAGTATTGAATCATAATATTTCATTTAGAACAACCGGCAAAGCCACGCTATCGTCTAAATGAAATATTATGATATTATTATATATATAATAAAATCTGTAATAAAAATTTTAAGTCTAGAAATTTAAGATCTCTTGAGTGTTTTTGCCTAAGATAGTCTGGGTAGTAAGTCCTTTAAGGCCGTTAACCCTAAGAATTGCTTAGGATTGTAGAGAGAAATTTTATTTCAAGAATAAAATTTTTAATTATGGATTCAATTTTCTCTAGATCTACCTCTCTAAACTCTGCTGGTACATCTTTTTATGATAATAATAAAATAATTAATGCCGAAGAAATAATTATAGAAGATTTTTATAAATCTATTGATAACTGGGAAATTCCTAGAATAAATAAAGATCAGATTTACAAATACTCCAGATTCCAAATATTTACATCTGATTTCACGATTAAAACAGAAGAAAGAGATATACAACTTACAAAGCCTTTTGAAACAATCAATTTATTATCTTAAAATTCCTTACAAAAACACAAAGATACAAATTATAAATATATTCATATAGGATTAGTTCAAGTAGGAATAAAACCCTTAACTAAGGAAGGATTAAATACTTCCATCCTTACTATTTTAAGAGATGCCAGATTCACAAATTTCGAAGATTCATTATTAAGTTCTGTTGAATCCAGTCTGTATACTGGACCAATTTCTTTTGATTGTTATCCTAACTTCAAAGTATCCCTAAACGATAAAAACATTTTAAAATCCTTAGTTTTACAAATAAAAACTCATAATTATAATATGCTTAAAGGATCAATACCGGTTGCTGTCATTTCTAGAATCCATTACAAGGCTATGAATTCTGCCTTTGCTACAAAAGTAAAATATCATAGTAAGAAAGGAGAAACCCTTTTATTACAAACAGATTTAGGAAAATCCAATACTGTAATTCCAAAACCAATTCAATGGAAAGATATAACACTACCCGAAGAATGGATCTTAGAAGGTGCTATTAATCCAGAACCTATAGGACACATAGAAACAAACACTCAATTAAAAGAAATAACTCAATAATGCAGATGGAAAAGTTAAACTCTCATTTAATTCGAAAATCTGGTAGTAGCAATAGATATGATGAATCTTCTATTACTGATACCATAGATCTAGGAAGAATATCACAAATCCCTTCGGTCATAAATATTTCTCCCTATAAAACACAACCTAGATATTCTACTTCAGATTTACCTAATTCAGTTTTAAGAAATGTAGATTATGCCTCTGAAATTCCTAGACAAATCTATACGAAAATAAAAGAAGAAAGCTCTCAAAAACAATTTCATAATTCAGAATCATATCGAGAACCAACTAGTCCAACATTTTCTGCAATTACAGAAAACATTACAAATGAATTAAATGTTATAGAAAAAGAATTTAAAATAAATAAAAAAAATTTACATGATGATTTTTATGCCAAACATAATAAAGAAAAAAGAATATGGTTTTTCCAACACTTTATAAATTCTAGAAAAGTTATTCAAGAAGAATTTTATGAATTTATAAAAATAAATAAAATACATATTTCATGTTTCGACTGGTTTGAAATATATGCTTCTCAAAATTCATTAAAATATCCATTTTCTAAAAGTATAAATCCTGTTACAATAAGAAATAAAACACAAGAATGGCAAACAATAACTGATACTAGGACAATCCAATCCAATCATCCTCCTTTACAAGGAATTAAAATAAATATACAAAATCAACAAATAGAAGCTATTCTAATAAAAAATCCAGGAGAAAATGATAAGGTTAACATAAAAAATATTATAACACAAAATAATTTCACAAATGTTAATTTAAATACTATAGGAAAACAATTAGATAAATTAGAAAAATATTTACAAAAACATTCGATAATAAACCCTGAAAACATTGATACTAAACTTAAAAATCCCGTTTTTTAAACCTTACCAAATATCTAAACCTAGTGTAAAAAATATTCAAGATAATAAGTCTGAATTTATAAAAAAAACATTCAAGATCAATTGAGTAGAATAATGTCAACAACCAGTGGTTCTAATGAAACAATAAATCAAACTGTTCCAGATTCACCTTCATATGTCCCTAGAATAAATAATTTAAGGCAAGATTCTGATATTAGTGAAACTTTCGAACAATTCCAAAATTCTACAAAAATCAATAAAATAAGTTGGGATCAATCCCTACAAATTATTCCTTGTCCTGATTTAGGAGTAGTTAAACCATTGACCCAACCAAATTTTAAGGCATCTTCAGTCTACATTTGGAATATAGATGGAATGACAGAATACAACATTCTGAATTTATTACAACAAATGACTATGACTGCAAATGCTTATAAAACCCAAATCGGAACTCATGATAAAACTATTGCTGAACTCCTCATTGCAGGATTCTCTGGTCAAATAAAAGGTTGGTGGGATTACTATCTCACAAACCAACAACAAGAAGATATTTTAAACTCTATAAAAACAGATGAAGAAGGAATACCAATTCTAGATGAAAATGGTAATCCGCAACAAGATGCTGTTGCAACTTTAATATTAACAATTTCTTTACATTTTATTGGAGATCCTTCACATCTAAAAGATAAAAATGCAGAACTCCTATAAAATCTGAAATGTAAATAATTAAGTAATTTTCAATGGTATAAAAATACTTTTTTAACTAGAATAATGCTTAGAGAAGATTCTAATCAACCATTTTGAAAAGAAAAATTTCTTGGAGGCTTACCAACTCTTCTAGGAGATAAGTTAAGAAATAAAATTAGAGAAAACAGTGGTAAACACATTATAGCCTATAATGAATATACTTATGGTCAATTAATTAGTCTAACCCAACAAGAAGGGCTAAAAATATGCCAAGATTTAAAGTTACAAAAGCACCTAAAATGGGAAATGAAAAGAACAAAACAAGAATTGGGAACTTTTTGTAATCAATTCGATATAAATACTAAAAACCATCCTTATCAAAATGCTCAAAAAATTGTCAAAAAATACATAAAAAACCCTATAAGAAAAACTTTAGAAGAAATCAAAAAGATAATTTTAACCCGAAAGAAGAATTTTACAAAAAACTAAGAAGAAAACCATTTAGAAAATTTAAAAATAACAGGCAAGAATTTAAAAAATCCTTCAAAGATATTGAATGTTATAGATGCCATAAGAAAGGTCATACGGCAAATTATTGTAGATTAAATAAGAAATTAAATGAACTAGAAATAGAAGAAGAAATATTAAATAAATTTCTAATCTCTTAATTGATTCTTCTGAAGGAAATTCAGAAACTGAAGACTCTACCAATACTAATGAATCATTAGTAGATGAACAAATCATAACTAGTAGTGAATCTGAAAAACAAATCAATATGCTCACCAAAGATCAATCACTTATTTTAGATATATTGAAAAATATTAATGACTCAACAATCCAAAAAGAATATTTAGAGAAAATTCTAAAATCTCTTAATGACAAAGAAGAAAATAAAAAATTCTCAAGCACTTCAAAAAATACTTACGACTTAACTGAAATATTAGAAAAAAGAAAAAAGGATAAAGGGATCACAATCCAAGACCTACAAAAAGATATAAAAGAAATAAATTTAGAAATAAGAAAGTTAAAAGAAAAACAGATTCAAAATTCTGAAGCAATAAAACTAATCCTACAAAATATAAATATTGAGAGTTCTTCAGAAACAGAAAATGATGAAACCCAAAATGTTGAAAATATTGAAAAAATTCTTGAAGATTTTCTTTTTGTTTTAAGAGAAATAACTTTTAGAAAATACATCTTAAAAATAAATCTAGTATTTTCAGAAAATTTCAAAATGAATACAATAGCCTTATTTGATACTGGTGCAGATTTAAATTGTATCAAATCAGGAATAATACCTACTGAATTCCAACAAAAAACACAAGAAAAACTTTTAGGTGCTAATAATTCAAGATTCAATGTAAACTCAAAAACTGACGCATCAATAATAAATAATGGTATTCACATAAAAACCACTTTTGTTTTAGTAAATGATATTCATCACACTGTAATATTAGGAACCCCTTTTATTAGTTTAATTACCCCATATAAAGTCAACAATGATTCTATTTCTTCTAAATTCAATCACAAAAAATTAAAATTTGAATTTTTAGAAAAACCTCGAACTAGAAACCTTAACTTAATAAAAGCTTGTTCAATCTATGAAAATAATATTAACACCATAATCCAAGGAAAGACTTTTCAATTAGAAAATCTTAAAAAAGATGTTTCTTTAAAGAAAATACAAAACCAAATAGAAACAAAAAAAATTCAAAATAAAATTCAAAAATTCCAAAAAATACTAGAAATAGAAGTCTGTTCAGAAATTCCTAATGCTTTTTGGAATAGAAAAGAACATATTGTTGATCTTCCTTATGAAGAAGATTTCAATGACAGACAAATACCAACTAAAGCTAGACCAATCCAAATGAATTCTGAATTAGAAAAACATTGTAAAAAATAAATTCAAGATTTAGAGAAAAAAGGATTATTTTTAAAATCTAGATCCCCTTGGAGTTGTGCAGCCTTTTACGTTAATAAAAATTTAGAAATTGAAAGAGGGACACCCAGATTAGTAATTAATTACAAACCATTAAATAAAGCGTTAAAATGGATCAGATATCCAATACCCGAATAAAAAAGACTTATTACAAAAACTCCATAATGCTTATATATTTTCCAAATTTGATATGAAATCTGGATTTTGGCAAATACAAATTTCTCAAAAAGACAAATATAAAACTGCTTTTACAGTTCCTTTGGACAATATGAATGGAATGTAATGCCCTTCGGACTTAAAAATGCTCCTTCTGAATTCCAAAGAATTATGAATGAAATCTATAATGATTATTCAAAATTTTTCATTGTTTACATTGATGATGATTAATATTCTCTTATAATGTTGATGATCATTTTAAACATTTAAAAACATTTCTTTATGTCACAAAACAAAATTTTCTAGTTGTATCAAATCAAAAATAAGCTGTTTTCAGACTAGAATAATATTTTTAGGTCATTACATATCTCGTGGTACTATAACTCCCATGGAAAGATCTTTAGAATTTACAAATAAATTTCTAGACAAAATACTTGATAAAACCCAATTACAAAGGTTCTTAGGAAGCCTAAATTATGTTCTAGATTTTTGTCTAATTATCAATAAAATAGCAAAACCATTACATGATAGACTTAGAAAAAACCCAAAACCATAGACAGAAAAACATACAGAAATTGTTAAAAATATCAAAAAACAATTGTTAGAAATTCCATGTCTTCACATCGCAGATCCCAACCTACAAAAAATCGTAGAGACAGATGCATCAGATTTAGGATATGGAGGTATATTAAAACAAAAACAAGAAAATAAAGAAAACATAGTACAGTACACTTCTGCCCATTGGAATGATACCCAGAAAAATTATTCAGCTATTAAGAAAGAAATTTTGAGTATTGTTTTATGCGTTCAAAAATTCCAGAGTGAATCTTTTAAACCAAAATTTTTTATTAAGAATAGATTGTAAAAGTGCAAAAGAAATTTTACAAAAGGATGTTCAAAATCTTGCCTCAAAACAAATTTTTGCAAGATGGCAAGTTATTCTTAGCATATTTGATTTTGAAATCGAATTCATAAAAGGAGATACAAATTCTTTACCTGATTTCCTCACAAGAGAACTTCTCCAAAACAGAAATGCCACCCAAAAAGGATAAAAAGCCTGTTCAAACCCCTACCGAACCAGAAAAAATCAAAACCTGGTATGACATCGTTACAAAGGAAGAAGAAGAGGATCTTAAAGATATTGTACAATCAAAACCACAGGTAAGTGATGATTTGGAAAAAAGACTCAAATTCCTTGAATCCTTTCTCCAAAAACCTGAAATGAGAAATGCCCTTGAAAAAACCCAGACAAGTGAAAGCTCTGACAAGAAACTTTCTAAAGAAATTCTTACCAAAGATTCCTTCCAAACTGTTTCGTTTTCAGATAATCTCTCAAAAACCTATCACACTACAAATTCTCAGCTTGTTCTCACACAACCACCATTAAACGCTCCTTCTAATTACTTTGTGAAAAATATTTGGCAAAATATAATACATGTTGAATTAGGATTTCATGAAAAAGATCCCTTTGAAACAATTCAAAAATACTTTGGAAAAGCTCGATATTATAAACCTTGGAACGTAAATAAAACCCCTTATTTCTATCAAGCAATTCTAGAAACTACTGACTCAGCATTGTTTAAAAATTTCTTCTTGGCCCAAAGCCATAATGATCCCGCTTATTCCACCTGTAAAATCCTAAAAGTCATTGCTCCAATTGACTGGGGCTATAATCTTTCAAAACCCATATTATTTCCAGAAAAATATAAAGAAGCATCATTTTTCGAAATACCTTTTGACTATTGGGACTATCAACAGGCCTGGTACAATTCTTTTTTAATTCAAAACCAGAAACACAAGCATACATGGTTATTCTATTTTGATACCAAAATTTGTAACCCCAAAAAATTCCCAGCCTGGTGGTACACATGGTGGGAATATTTTGGATCCACTTATGAGATACTCAAACACCCTGTCCAACATTCCTTTAATCTTTTTAGAGCCCAATATGCCCCGACAGCAGAAGAAAAACGATTCCATCCTTTTGCCCTTTTCTGTATGAAATTCTATCTTCCTTGGGTCCTTTCATGGACAGTTGAATTTTCAGATGAAAAAATTTTACAAATTAAGAGAAGATTTAAAGTCAAACGGTGGGACAAATTCAAAATTCCTCCGAGCCTCACAGCCACCAATGTCCAAGATTGGATCATTAATAATAAAAATACAAGAGTCCCAACTCAAAAACCGCTTTACAGGATTCCAACACGACAACATACAGAATTCCTAGCACAAAAATCCCATATGACGGCAATGCTTGCAGCTGCTAAAACTCCTGAAGAAATGCAAGATATACTTATGAAATTCTGACCAAGACCTTCAAGAAAGTCAGAATCCTCTGATGGTTCGATCAACCTGGAAGTAGATGACCTCCTTGGACAAGATGACCCTGGACCGATATTTTGAAATAGTGGAGTATAAATGCTTGTATTAGTATAAATGTTTGTATTATATTGTTTAACATTGTATTTGTATTTATGTACATTTTCATGTGTTAAAAAAAAATTCCGAAAATACCCCTAAAAAAGTATATAAAAGGGGACAGAACCTCCGTATTGAGGCAACGAAACATTTTACTACTCTCGACCTATATCTCTTTTCTCTCTTCTCTCTCTATCTCTCTCTCTCTCTCCTCCACTCACTTCCAGATCAAAATTACTTGAACCCATTTTCCAGAAATACCGAAACCTTTCCCAGATCCAAATCCCTTTAACCATTACCCATAAATCCGAAACCCTTTTGATTTGTATCACTCATTTACGTAAAGATTTGATTCCAAAGGTTAGTAATAAAATCTTGTTTTAAATTCTGGTTTTCTTATATATATATATATATAAATACATTCATGGCTGGTTAAACCGCCTACTTCTTTAAGATTCGTGGAGTTCTTTGCAAAAGTATGCTCTGTATATAGACCCCTTAAAGGTTTATAGACATCAGAAACTGGAGGAACCACAGCGTTAAAGAAATTTTTATTATTTTCCGCAAATTACTTTCTGCATATATTCGTGGATTTCCTTTAATAGGGAACCATCGTTGTTTTAAGTTATTACTTTCTGCATATATTCGTGGATTTCCTTTAATAGGGAACCATCGTTGTTATTCTCTGAATTATTTCCTTTATTACTTTCTGAATTATTTTCCTGGTGTATCATTCTCTGCCTATGGTATCAGAGCCACGGGGGGGGGGGGGGGTGGGTGGGGTGTGTTTATAGAAAATAAAATCTGTAATAAAAATTTTAAGTCTAGAAATTTAAGATCTCTTGAGTGTTTTTGCCTAAGATAGTCTGGGTAGTAAGTCCTTTAAGGCCGTTAACCCTAAGACTTGCTTAGGATTGTAGAGAGAAATTTTATTTCAAGAATAAAATTTTTAATTATGGATTCAATTTTCTCTAGATCTACCTCTCTAAACTCTGCTGGTACATCTTTTTATGATAATAATAAAATAATTAATGCCGAAGAAATAATTATAGAAGATTTTTATAAATCTATTGATAACTGAGAAATTCCTAGAATATATAAAGATCAGATTTACAAATACTCCAGATTCCAAATATTTACATCTGATTTCACGATTAAAACAGAAGAAAGATATATACAACTTACAAAGCCTTTTGAAACAATCAATTTATTATCTCAAAATTCCTTACAAAAATACAAAGATAAAAATTATAAATATATTCATATAGGATTAGTTCAAGTAGGAATAAAACCCTTAACTAAGGAAGGATTAAATACTTCCATCCTTACTATTTTAAGAGATGCCAGATTCACAAATTTCGAATATTCATTATTAAGTTCTATTGAATCCAGTCTGTGTACTGGACCAATTTCTTTTGATTGTTATCCTAACTTCTCAGTATCCCTAAACGATAAAAACATTTTAAAATCCTTAGTTTTACAAATAAAAACTCATAATTATATTATGCTTAAAGGATCAATACCGGTTGCTGTCATTTTTAGAATCCATTACAAGGCTATGAATTCTGCCTTTGCTACAAAAGTAAAATATCATAGTAAGAAAGGAGAAACCCTTTTATTACAAACAGATTTAGGAAAATCCAATACTGTAATTCCAAAACCAATTCAATGGAAAGATATAACACTACCCGAAGAATGGATCTTAGAAGGTGCTATTAATCCAGAACCTATAGGACACATAGAAACAAATACTCAATTAAAAGAAAAAACTCAATATGAAGATGGAAAAGTTAAACTCTCATTTAATCAAAAATCTGGTAGGAGCAATAGATATGATAAATCTTCTATTACTGATACCATAGATCTAGGAAAAATATCACAAATCCCTTTGGTCATAAATATTTCTCCCGATAATACACAACCTAGATATTCTACTTCAGATTTACCTAATTCAGTTTTAAGAAATGAAGATTATGCATCTGAAATTCCTACACCAACATTTTCTGCAATTACAGAAAACATTACAAATGAATTAAATGTTATAGAAAAAGAATTTAAAATAAATAAAAAAAATTTACATGATGATTTTTATGCCAAACATAATATAGAAAAAAGAATATGGTTTTACCAACACTTTATAAATTCTAGAAAAGTTATTCATGAAGAATTTTATGAATTTATAAAAATAAATAAAATACATATTTTTTTTTCGACTGGTTTGAAATATATGCTTCTCAAAATTCATTAAAATATCCCTTTTCTAAAAGTATAAATCATGTTACAATAAGAAATAAAACACAAGAATGGACAAACAATAACTGATACTAGGACAATCCAATCCAATCATCCTCCTTTACAAGGAATTAAAATAAATATACAAAATCAACAAATAGAAGTTATTCCAATAAAAAATCCAGGAGAAAATGATAAGGTTAACATAAAAAATATTATAACACAAAATAATTCCACAAATGTTAATTTAAATTAGATAAATTAGAAAAATATTTACAAAAACAACCGATAATGAACCCTGAAAACATTGATACTAAACTTAAAAATCCCGTTTTTAAACCTTACCAAATATCTAAACCTAGTGTAAAAAATATTCAAGATAATAAGTCTGAATTTATAAAAAACATTCAAGATCAATTGAGTAGAATAATGGCAACAACCAGTGGTTCTAATGAAACAATAAATCAAACTGTTCCAGATTCACCTTCATCTGTCCCTAGAATAAATACTTTAAGTCAAGATTCTGATATTAGTGAAACTTTCGAAGAATTCCAAAATTCTACAAAAATCAATAAAATAAGTTGGGATCAATCCCTACAAATTATTCCTGCTCCTGATTTAGGAGTAGTTAAACCATTGATCCAACCAAATTTTAAGGCATCTTCAGTCTACAATTGGAATATAGATGGAATGACAGAATACAACATTCTGAATTTATTACAACAAATGACTATGGGTGCAAATGCTTATAAAACCCAAATCGGAACTCATGATAAAACTATTGTTGAACTCCTCATTGCAGGATTCTCTGGTCAAATAAAAGGTTGATGGGATTACTATCTCACAAACCAACAACAAGAAGATATTTTGAACTCTATAAAAACAGATGAAGAAAGAATACCAATTCTAGATGAAAATGGTAATCCGCAACAAGATGCTGTTGCAACTTTAATATTAACAATTTCTTTACATTTTATTGGAGATCCTTCACATCTAAAAGATAAAAATGCAGAACTCCTATCAAATCTGAAATGTAAAAAATTAAGTAATTTTCAATGGTATAAAAATACTTTTTAACTAGAATAATGCTTAGAGAAGATTCTAATCAACCATTTTGGAAAGAAAAATTTCTTGCAGGCTTACCAACTCTTCTAGGAGATAAGGTAAGAAATAAAATTAGAGAAAACAGTGGTAAACAAATTATAGCCTATAATGAATATACTTATGGTCAATTAATTAGTCTAACCCAACAAGAAGGGCTAAAAATATGCCAAGATTTAAAGTTACAAAAGCACCTAAAATGGGAAATGAAAAGAACAAAACAAGAATTGGGAACTTTTTGTAATCAATACGATATAAATACTAATAAACCATCCTTATTATAATGCTCAGAAAATTGTCAAAAAATACATAAAAAAACCCTATAAGAAAAACTTTAGAAGAAATCAAAAAGATAATTTTAACTCGAAAGAAGAATTTTACAAAAAACCAAGAAGAAAACCATTTAGAAAATTTAAAAATAACAGGCAAAAATTTAAAAAATCCTTCAAAAATATTGAATGTTATAGATGCCATAAGAAAGGTCATACGGCAAATTATTGTAGATTAAATAAGAAATTAAATGAACTAGAATTAGAAGAAGAAATATTAAATAAATTTCTAATCTCTTAATTGATTATTCTGAAGGAAATTCAGAAACTGAAGACTCTACCAATACTGATGAATCATTAGTAGATGAACAAATCAGAACTAGTAGTGAATCTGAAAAACAAATCAATATGCTCACCAAAGATCAATCACTTATTTTAGAAATATTGAAAAATATTAATGACCCAACAATCCAAAAAGAATATTTAGAGAAAATTCTAAAATCTCTTAATGACAAAGAAGAAAATAAAAAATTCCCAAGCACTTCAAAAAATACTTACGACTTAACTGAAATATTAGAAAAAAGAAAAAAGGATAAAGGGATCACAATCCAAGACCTACAAAAAGATATAAAAGAAATAAAATTAGAAATAAGAGAGTTAAAAGAAAAACAGATTCAAAATTCTGAAGCAATAAAACTAATCCTACAAAATATAAATATTGAGAGTTCTTCAGAAACAGAAAATGATGAAACCCAAAATGTTGAAAATATCGAAAAAATTCCTGAAGATTTTCTTTTTGTTTTAAGAGAAATAACTTCTAGAAAATACATCTTAAAAATAAATCTAGTATTTTCAGAAAATTTCAAAATGAATACAATAGCCTTATTTGATGCTGGTGCAGATTTAATTGTATCAAATCAGGAATAATACCTACTGAATTCCAACAAAAAACACAAGAAAAACTTTCAGCTGCTAATAATTCAAGATTAAATGTAAACTCAAAAACTGACGCATCAATAATAAATAATGGTATTCACATAAAAACCATTTTTGTTTTAGTAAATGATATTCATCACACTGTAATATTAAGGAACCCCTTTTATTAGTTTAATTACCCCATATAAAGTCAACAATGATTCTATTTCTTCTAAATACAATCACAAAAAATTAAAATTTGAATTTTTAGAAAAACCTCGAACTAGAAACCTTAACTTAATAAAAGCTTGTTCAATCTATGAAAATAATATTAACACCATAATCCAAGGAAAGACTTTTCAATTAGAAAATCTTAAAAAAGATGTTTCTTTAAAGAGAATACAAAACCAAATAGAAACAAAAGAAATTCAAAATAAAATTCAAAAATTCCAAAAAATACTAGAAATAGAAGTCAGTTCAGAAATTCCTAATGCTTTTTGGCATAGAAAAGAACATATTGTTGATCTTCCCTATGAAGAAGATTTCAATGACAGACAAATACCAACTAAAGCTAGACCAATCCAAATGAATTCTGAATTAGAAGAACAGTGTAAAAAAGAAATTCAAGATTTAGAGAAAAAAAAGGATTAATTTCAAAATCTAGATCCCCTTGGAGTTGTGCTGCCTTTTACGTTAATAAAAATTCAGAAATTGAAAGAGGAACACCCAGATTAGTAATTAATTACAAACCATTAAATAAAGCGTTAAAATGGATCAGATATCCAATACCAAATACAAAAGACTTATTACAAAAACTCCATAATGCTTATATATTTTCCAAATTTGATATGAAATCTGGATTTTGGCAAATACAAGTTTCTCAAAAAGACAAATATAAAACTGCTTTTACAGTTCCCTTTGGACAATATGAATTGAATATAATGTCCTTCGGAATTAAAAATGCTCCTTCTGAATTCCAAAGAATTATGAATGAAATCTATAATGATTATTCAAAATTTTGCATTGTTTACATTGATGATGTATTAATATTCTCTAATAATGTTGATGATCATTTTAAACATTTAAAAACATTTCTTTATGTCACAAAACAAAATGGTCTAGTTGTATCAAAATAAAAAATAACTGTTTTCAGACTAGAATAAGGTTTTTAGGTCATTACATATCTCGTGGTACTATAACTCCCATTGAAAGATCTTTATAATTTACAAATATATTTCCAGACAAAATACTTGATAAAACCGAATTACAAAGGTTCTTAGGAAGCCTAAATTATGTTCTAGATTTTTGTCCAAATATCAATAAAATAGCAAAACCCTTACATGATAGACTTAGAAAAAACCCAAAACCATGGACAGAAAAACATACAGAAATTGTAAAAAATATAAAAAAACAAGTGTTAGAAATTCCATGTCTTCACATCGCAGATCCTAACCTACAAAAAATCGTAGAGACAGATGCATCAGATTTAGGATATGGAGGTATATTAAAACAAAAACATGAAAATAAAGAAAACATAGTACAATACACTTCTGCCCATTGGAATGATACCCAGAAAAATTATTCAGCTATAAAGAAAGAAATTTTGAGTATTGTTTTATGCGTTCAAAAATTCCAGAGTGATCTTTTAAACAAATTTTTTTGTTAAGAATAGATTGTAAAACTGCAAAAGAAATTTTACAAAAGGATGTTCAAAATCTTGCCTCAAAACAAGTTTTTGCAAGATGGCAAGCTATTCTTAGCATATTTGATTTTGAAATCGAATTCATAAAAGGAGATACAAATTCTTTACCTGATTTCCTCACAAGAGAATTTCTCCAAAACAGAAATGCCACCCAAAAAGGATAAAAAGCCTGTTCAAACCCCTACCGAACCAGCAAAAATCAAAACCTGGTATGACATCGTTACAAAGGAAGAAGAAGAGGATCTTAAAGATATTGCACAATCAAAACCGCAGGTAAGTGATGATTTGGAAAAAAGACTCAAATTCCTTGAATCCTTTCTCCAAACACCTGAAATGAGAAATGCCCTTGAAAAAACCCAGACAAGTGAAAGCTCTGACAAGTAACCTTCTAAAGAAATTCTTACCAAAGATTCCTTCCAAACTGTTTCGTTTTCAGATAATTCCTCAAAAACCTATCACACTACAAATTCTCAGCTTGTTCTCACACAACGACCATTAAACGCTCCTTCTGATTACTTTGTGAAAAATAATTGGCTAAATATAATACATGTTGAATTAGGATTTCATGAAAAAGATCCCTTTGAAACACTTCAAAAATACTTTGGAAAATGTCGATATTATAAACCTTGGAACGTAAATAAAACCCCCTTATTTCTATCAAGCAATTCTGGAAACTAGTGACTAAGCATTGTTTAAAAATTTCTTCTTGGACGAAATCCATAATGATCCCGCTTATTCCACCTGTAAAATCCTAAAAGTCATTGCTCCAATTGACTGGGGCTATAATCTTTCAAAACCCATATTATTTCCAGAAAAATATAAAGAAGCATCATGTTTCGAAATACCTTTTGACTATTGGGACTATCAACAGGCCTGGTACAATTCTTTTTTAATTCAAAACCAGAAACACAAGCATACATGGTTATTCTATTTTGATACCAAAATTTGTAACCCCAAAAAATTCCCAGCCTGGTGGTACACATGGTGGGAATATTTTAGATCCACTTATGAAATACTCAAACACCCTGTCCAACATTCCTTTAATCTTTTTAGAGCCCAATATGCCCCGACAGCAGAAGAAAAAGGATTCCATTCTCTTACCCTTTTCTGTATGAAATTCTATCTTCTTGGGTCCTTTCATGGACAGTTGAATTTTCAGATGAAATTTTTTTACAAATTAAAAGAAGATTTAAAGTAAAATGGTGGGACAAATTCAAAATTCCTCCGAGCCTCACAGCTACCAATGTCCAAGATTGGATCATTAATAATAAAAATACAAGAGTTCCAACTCAAAAACCGCTTTACAGGATTCCAACACGACAACATACAGAATTCCTAGCACAAAAATCCCATATGACGGCAATGCTTGCAGCTGCTAAAACTCCTGAAGAAATGGAAGATATACTTATGAAATTCTCACCAAGACCTTCAAGAAAGTCAGAATCCTCTGATGGTTCGCTCAACCTGGAAGTAGATGACCTCCATGGACCAGATGACCATGGACCGATATTTGGAAATAGTGGAGTATAAATGCTTGTATTAGTATAAATGTTTGTATTATATTGTTTAACATTGTATTTGTATTTATGTACATTTTCATGTGTTAAAAACAAAAAAAACAAAAAAAAAATTCTGAAAATACCCCTAAAAAAGTATATAAAAGGGGACAAAACCTCGGTATTGAGGCACTGAAACATTTTACTACTCTCGACCTATATCTCTTTTCTCTCTATCTCTCTCTCTCTCTCCACCACTCACTTCCAGATCAAAATTCCTTGAACCCATTTTCCAGAAATACCGAAACCTTTCCCAGATCCAAATCCCTTTAACCATTACCCAGAAATCCGAAACCCTTTTGATTTGTATCGCTCATTTACGTAAAGATTTGATTCCAAAGGTTAGTAATAAAATCTTGTTTTAAATTCTGGTGTTCTTCTACATATATATATATAAATACATTCATGGCTGGTTAAACCGCCTACTTCTTTAAGATTCGGGGAGTTCTATGCAAAAGTATGCTCTGTATATAGACCCCTTAAAGGTTTATAGACATCAGAAACTGGAGGAACCACAGCCTTAAAGAAATTTTTACTATTTTTCGCAAATTACTTTCTGCATATATTCGTGGATTTCCTTTAATAGGGAACCATCGTTGTTTTAAGTTATTACTTTCTGCATATATTCGTGGATTTCCTTTAATAGGGAACCATCATTGTTATTCTCTGAATTATTTCCTTTATTACTTTCTGAATTATTTTCCTGGTGTATCATTCTCTGCCTATATATATATATATATATATATAGTATATAAAGATGAAATATTTATTGTATCAAAATTTAAACAGCAAATAAAGATAACCACTTCAATAGTATCAAGCATTTGATGTAAATTGATAACAAAAAATAATTCATTTTTATACCTACAATAAAAATAAGTTAGCTAAATGAAAAGAAATAAAGAAAGAATATACAAAATATAAACAATTTTACTTCACCAAGAATGCATTTTCTTCACCTTGACATAATAGATTTAGATTGCCATGAGTTTACTTTTGATCAACACTAAAAACATCACTCATAGTTGAGAACATGAAAGAAAATATATTGGAAATTAGAACTTTGATACACACTCACACTATATTTTACAATGAGATAGAATGATTCCCAAGCTAGCACAAGGCCTATATTTATAGGCCAAATGAGAGAAAGGGTCAAAATTTTTATTAATGCCATGTAGTTGTAATTGTATTCTGTGTCTCCTCCAACTTCAATTCCATGTCCCTTCTTTCAATGCTTTGTTCCACGACCTTAATCACCGAATTTGACTCTACTCAAAACGGCAAACATGTGGGGAATTGGCTGTAGATGAATTTGACCACTTGGTACACCTCATTTGGTTAAATATTGAAATAGTTATGAATATTTTACTATATGCTGGTCATGGTAAAAGTAAATTTGTCCTCTTTTTGATATTTGCACAATTTGATCATCTTAATGAACTTTTTAGGCAATCATGTCTTCTGCAAAGTTGTAGATAATTTCTCAAGGATTCCAACATGTTTGAGTCACCTCCATTTGAATTTTCTAGCTTGAGTTATCATTTTTTTTACCAACAGGTAGAAAACCTGAAAATAAAACATATTCAGTAAGACATTTAAATATAAACAAACAATACTAAAATAACATAATTTATAATTTTAATGAAACTTAAAATTTTAAAATACTGGTTTTAACATATAATAAATTTTTAATTTTAAGTTTCATCACACCCCCACACTATCTTATTACTAGTCTCTTAGTAATAAAATTTATCGAAAAATCACAACCTAGATTCTTTATTCCTTTTATATATTCAAATACAAACACATTCATTTTAAAAACAAAATCATATACCGATTTATATATATATATATATTTTCGTTTAATATAATAATATATAATTAGATGTGTTTTTATTATTATTCTTATTTTCACATAATATATAAAATAACAATATATATATAAATATATAATTTTTTAAATTTCTAAATTTTTTATAATAATATAATCAAAAAGATAATTCAAACCACCCACCATAACATGCATAATATCAAGAATATTATGTCAAAGCCTCAACTCCATATATTCTTTCATGTCAAAATATTTAATGAATAGATAGTTTTCACTCATTGAGTTGGAATGAATATTAGCTCTCATTGAAAAAGGCTAAGTATTAAAGCAGACAATTAAATAAACAAATATCGAAAACAAAATAGAAAAATTTACAAAGAATTAAATCTCCTTCTTCTTTTTTTTTCTTTTTTTCTTCTTTTTTTTCTTTCTTTCTATTTTTTTTTAATAACGTGACTGCAAAATTTTACAATAACATAAAAAATTTAATCCAAACATTCTACCATAAATATCTATATATATATATATATATATATATATATATATATATATAAACATTTATATAACGGATACATCCGACTACCTTTGAAACTTATCTATCACAAACAAATCTTTTTGTTTTTGTTTTTTTTTTCAAGAACACATTTGATTGATGTTTTTAGAATACATTGATAGTACATCAATCAAATCTAGAAAAAAAATTACAATGAATAAAGTACTTTGCAGTCCGTTATTTATTTACTTATTTTTCTTTTTTTCCAATAAATATTTATTATTATTTTTTTAGGGGAGTTATATTCTTGTAATTAACCATTTTTTAATAATCAATAAAAGTTTATTAATTATTTTCTCATTTCTCACCACTTACTCACAAAAGATGTGTGAGTATATATTATACTTTTGTTAAGAAATGAAACTAGCGTTTCAAGAATTTTGGTGTATGACAAATCAAAATCAACCGCGGCTGGAATCTAATAAGCTCAACGGGCAAAAAAAACCTACAGGTTTCTCTAACCGCTGATTTTCAACCGCTGATTCTTCAGTCTATGGCAAAAGTGAACCGGTTCATTTAAGAGAATCACTTATTGCTAAAAGACATTCTCTGACCGGTTGAATGTATTCAAAACTCTTTGAAGTCAACGATTACACATCAATTCCAAGAATGATATGCATTTAACTCTCTATCCTAGAAAGGAAGTTCAGAGATAGACTTCGCAGTCTGATGCTAAAAGAATAGTTGCCTTAAGAGGAAATCCTCAAGAAATGAGCTTCAGATGTATGATAAGCAAAAGGAAGATTAAATGCAAACATTTATTGCTCATAAAAATGAAAGCGACTCATCTGTTTCTGAAGCTCAGGTTTAAGTTAACCGTCCTTTTCGACCGTTAAGTCATTCGGCTATATCAACGGAGAAGGATGCAAGCTAAAAAGTAGACAAGCATATACAAAGATCATTGAGCTTGCCTTCAAAAGAAATCTGAGAGCGCAATCACAGTCAATATTCATCTTCGTTCTATTTGCACACAGTTCAACTGAAACATACTTGATCATCCAAGGATCTTTTCGTGCTACTCAAACAAACTACTATTTCATACCAGTAACCTGGTGGTTATTTGATTAAAGTTTGTGGTGTCTGGAGAACTAAGGGTTCTTAATATCCAGAAGTGTAAAGCGATCACTAAGAGTTCCAATACAGGCAGTGTGATAAGTCCTGGATGGATCGGGCTGTTACAAACATTTTGTAAAGTCAAAGTCTTTTAGTGGAATCCTTCCTAAAAAAGGAAGAAGGGGTGACGTAGGAGTATTCAATCTCCGAACATCCATAAAATCCACTGTCATCTATTTCTTGCATGCTTAAATATCTCTCAGTCACTTACTGTTGTTAAGGGTGTCATTAACTTTATTGGTCATTGAAAACTCTGAACTGTTTTCCGCACAATCAGTAGTTCAAGTTTTCAACCGTTTGAGAAAATATTTTTCAACCGCCTAAAAATGGTTGATAGCAAAAATTCAAAAACAGTAAAATTTGAAAGAGTTCATTCTCCCCCCTATAAACTCTTTCCCGATCCCAACAAGTTGTATCAGAGCGGGGTTTTTCTCTAAACGTTGACATTATTCAAATAATCATGGCATCTTTCAACAAAATTCCTATGTTTTCCAAGGAAGACTATGATGATTGGAAAATTCGCATGCAGGCACATCTAGCAGCACAGGATGACGATATGTGGTTTGTAATTACCAATGGACCAATGAAGATCATGAAAGTAAACACAGCTGTTGGTACAACTGAAGGCGCTCATCAAATGATAGAGAAACATAGATCTGAATGTACAGCTGAGGATAAAAAGAAAGCAAACCTGGACAACGTTGCAAAAGATATTCTATATAAGACTCTGGATACGAACATGTTCGCCAAAATCAAGACTTGTACCACTGCAAAGGAGATATGGGAAAAACTTACTCAACTGTGCGAAGGAAATGATCAGACCAAAGAAAACAAACTGACAGTGGCTATCCAAAAATTCGATAATGCAAAGATGAAGCCAGGAGAAACTCTTGCAGAATTTGATGAGCGGTTCAGCAGCATTATCATCGAACTCATCTCACTTGGAAAAGAGTACTCCAACAGAGAAATCACTTTGAAGGTCATGCGAGCTGTTCCTAGAGAATGGGATGTGAAGACCATAGCAATGCGCGAATCCAAAGATCTGAACAAACTGGAACTCCATGATCTGTTTGCTGATCTTAAAGCATATGAATTTGAGCTTGGAATACGAAATGAAGAAGAGCCATCCGCAAACCAACAAACAAGGGCCATGGCAGCTGCTACTGTGACTCTTCCGGTCGAAGAGTCCACAAGTAAGAAATCGGCTGAGCAACTAAGCAATGAAGCCATGTGTAGAACCCGAAAATCAGATTTCGTAGAAGCCATGCATAATTGCCATTATTTAAATTAAATATGAAGTTTTAAATCATGATTATTTATTTTAAAGGTATATGTTTAGTATTATCTTTTCAGGATAAATACGCGAGGCCGGACCGGAGTTTGGAGATTAAAGATAAGATCAATAATAATAAAAATATTCCTAAATTTAATTTAAGTCGAGAAATAATTTAATTTAAAGAAATAGAATGTTTTAAGATTTATTAAATTAATTAGAACTAAGATGTTAAATAAATTCTTTAGGTTAATATATAATTAAAGCTTAAATAAAAATATGTAAACAAAGGGAGATGAATTAATATAGTTCAATTATATCCAAGAAATTAAACATAGCATTTAAATACTTAAAAATTTAAACCATGCAATGCAATGCAAGAATTTATTCTAAATAATGTGTTACCTCACTCAAATATATAATTGGTGTATTAAAACCTAAACATTTAAATACAAGAATTAATCAAGGTAAGACCATGCAAAATAGTGGATGAATTTTGGTCCATGCCTAAACAAATTCAAAATATTAGCAACACCCCATTTAATCCATTCCTAATTTCACCTCATAAAGTATTCATTTCCTATTTTAATTCACAAATGAGTAGTAATTCAAATATCATATTACACCTCATTTTATTCCCAACTAATTACCAAGAAAAGTTATCGTGCATTGCTGCAAGGAAATGAGAACAAAATCAACGGCAGCATAGGAAAGGAAGTGCATTTCAAACCCCATTCAAATCATCACTAAATGATTTTTAAAATGTATTAATTTCCTACTTTAAAATTCCATCATAATGGGTAATAAATGCACCATAATTCTCTTTGAAGCTCCTCAACCCCTTCATGCTAGCAACTAAAAAGTAAACAACAGCAAGAAGAAGAGAAAAGAATCGGCAGAAAAAGGGAATCAAAATGCATTTCAAATTCCATTCAAAGCTTCACTTGTAACTCTCATTTTAAGGCATATAATGTCACCTTTAACACCTATTAAATCATTCACATCCTTGCCTACATCCCCACAATCCCACCTTCGAAATTACAGAAGAAAACATCAGCAAAATAATCGAGAATAACAGCAGCTGAACAAGAAGGAAGCCAACTCTGATCCCGTCGCGTCGTATTGTCGTTTTTATTTGTTTTTCTTCAAAACAAATTCCAGGCATGTATATATTATTCCTTTGCTCTACAATCAAGTTATAATAGCTATTTTAAATCTGTATATGTTCATAAATCAAGGGACAAACCGAGTTTTGACAGCAACACTCTCCAAAAATCTGTACAACTTTTCGGTTTATGATGTGTGCTTCACGCTTCAGTGTTTTATGTTGTTGACAGGGCGTTGCTCGAGTCCAGGCTTACAAAGCTGCATCTAGACATCATTTAGATTGTGTTAGGGTGGTTTTGGTTCATTGGTTTGAGTCCATACAAGTCGAATAAGGGCATGACAGCAACTAAATTACATAAGCTATAGAATGTGGTTCCATATTCTGTCATGTGGTGTTTAGAGTGGGTGTTCAAATCCTGGCTGCCCTAGGGGCTGTAGCCATGGTTAGAACCCTACCTTAACATGTCTAGAACATGGCCAAATCATCCTTCCAAGGAATGGTTCACAGATCCATCAGAATTCCATCAAAAGCAACCCAAGTGCATTTCGTTTTTTTTCATTCCTGTGAGTGCACCCCTTCGGTTTTCAATGTTTGTATGGATGATGTTTTGCTCCTTGCCCATAGCCATGGTTCACACAACAATCTATCATGTCTAGATCGAGCCATGGTCAATCAAATGGCCATTGGAACAACCCAAGACAGTAAACTATGTCAATACATCACACTACACAGAAAGTGCATTCTCGGTTGAGTACTGTAATTGTCTTAGGGGGTTGCTTGGTTTGTGGTTGGCTTTTAGCCCTTAGCCATGGTCCAAGACATGCCTTAGGATGTTGGTAAGAGTCTCTGGTTGGTGGTGCAAGCCATAAGGGTCATTAGTTTCATAAATTGATCAAAACAAACACCATAGTTGTTGCTGTAACTTCTGTTTTTGACAGAAAATTCCATTTCGGTTCAGGAGGTTTTTCTGAGTTTTTGATTGGCTTTTAGCCCATGGCCTTGGACTGGACAGTACCTCAATAAGTTAGGAAAGTCATGTTTTTGGCCGTTCGTGATTTGGTCAAGTTTAGAGGTCGTACGAGAATTTACGGTGAAAGGTGCCAAAATGACTCTCGAAAGAGCGTTTTATGTTTTTGGATTCCTTTAACCTATTTTCGTGTTTTACATTTATTATGCATATTTTTCAGTATGTTTGGGGTATTTTAATCATGGTTAAACATCGGTTTAATGTTGGTTCGGGTTGGCACGAAGCCATGGTTAAAAATCAAATTATTGGTTTTATAGTCTCGTTTTTTGTTCTATTGTTATGTTTTTGTCAAGTTAAGATTTATTGCATGTGTCACATATTAGAATTAAGTCGCAGCAAGCCTGGGAACGATCCAACTCATCCGGTAAAAATAAGGTTATAATTATATTACGTGCATTAAAATATAAAATGTTTATTTTTTATATATATGCTATATGTCTTGTGGCCACCTTATGCTTATGGGTTTGGAAGTCGGTAGGCGCAACCGAGGACCTCTCCGCCCAGTGACTTGCGACCGGTTATGATTATGTATGGGTACGGACATCCAGTCCAAGGGCTGTGATTGATCTCTACCGCCCAGTATACTGTGGTTTAGTCTGATCAGGCGCTCACGCTATGTTATGGGGCACATGCTTAGAAACATTATCTCTGCCAGAAAAATTATGATATGTTATGACAGAGCTTTATTGAGCAAAGCTTTTAAGTATGAATTCTTCATATATGCACGTAGTTATAACTATTTATGATACGATTTTCACCGTACGCTCTACGATACATTATTTTTATGATGCATGCGATTTTATGATATATTTACTTGATATTCACGATATATACATGTTGAGTCTTTAGACTCACTAGACTTGATTGTTGTAGGTATTGAGGAGGTCGAGACCGCGGGCGGAGACCAGTGAGAGATCTTGGGACAACAGTAGTAAACCCGAGGACCTCATGATTTAATTTATGCACCTTTTATTATTCAAACTCAGTTTTAATACGTTGGATTATTTTTAAGTTGATGTTTACGTTGAATTGTTTTTAAATTGTTGGTTGAAAACAATATTTGCTTCCGCTGTTATTTTAAAGTTAAAATTATTTACATGTTTATTTTAATTAAATGAGACAAGATAATTATTTATTTAGAAAATTTTTAATAATTTCGCAAAATTAGGAATACGAAATACGGGCCCTTACAGTTGGTATCAGAGCCTATGATCTTGTAAAGGGTTGTACTACTACTGCTCTCGAGAAGCTCATGAAGTCACGTATTCGCTCTGTAAGTTTTACGATTACGCATTTATTTTAAAGCATGAAATTTTTTTTTTTACGTCATGATTGCATGAAATATTTTACGTCAAGATTACGATTATGCATTATTTATTTAAATGTAAAGAAATAGTGGAATTATGCATGTTGGTTACGTGTAAGGCCCGAGAATTTGATTACCGTAATCTGAAATGATTTGAGTATAATTATCGTAACCCAAGATTAATCTGAAATGATTTATTGATTAATCTAGATAATTATAGATGGAACAGATTAGATCGGAAAAGACGGGAAAAGATGCGAAATATATGTGCGAGAGTGTGCATTCGCGCACATGCGCGATGGGATGCGCGAGTCATGCGCCGAAGGTCCAGAACCTCTCGCGCATATGTGCAGAGATGGTGCGCGCATATGCGCGAGGGACAGTATGCGCGACCAGTAGGTCTCGCGCATTTGCGCGACTTGAGTTCGCGCATATGCGCGAGCAGTCCAGTAGCCAAGAAGACGGAACAGAACATTACGCGCACATGCGCGACATGAGCCACGCACATGCGCGAGATAGGCAGAAGGGGTGGCGCACATGCGCGGGATAGAGTCGCGCATATGCGCGGGTGGATAGATTTGGATATGCCGGGCAGCAAACCAGGTGCATATGCGCGCGGCATGCGAAGCAAGAACAAGCCACTTGTACCTTACCTGAACCGTGTGTGTGTGTATATATATATATTTATATATATATATATATATATGCATACAAAAGAGAATCAGAACAAGAAGAATCGAGAAAGGGCCGAGGAAAGTTACGAAAAATCCTTATGCCTTTTGTGAGAAATCTGTCCGTCCGATTTTGAATCCGACTTCGGTACCGTGTTCCTATCGACGTAGGCTACAACTGGACATAAGTTTTGCAATGTTTTGATATGTTTTGAAATTATGGTATTGTCAGATTCTGATATGATTCATATATGATGTTCATGGCATGTTAGACATCGTATAATCGAAACCGGACTGAGGAACAGATACCATATGAAATTGTTATGATTTTTAGAGTTGAGTTAATTGCGAATTGATATCAAGATTGGAGTATTATCGAGTATGAGATGTTGGGATTGATATCTGACTGATATGGTAGTGCTGGGTATATTGAAATTATGACGTTATGTTGTTGAAACAGAATTTGATTGAATTCTGATTATATCCAGTATTAATTGAGTGGTGTATTGATATTGTACCCTCGATATTGTTATTGTCAGATTGAGTATTGACAGGCTTTGAGTTGAGACTTCGACAGGGTCAGAATATCAGAAAGAAAGGTATAAATTAATGTTGTGTCGGGATTGCACAACTCGAGTGAGGTTTGACTCGAGTTTCCCTAAATCACATACTTAGTTTATTGCATTGATATTTGTAATTGTTGAGATTGATGTTTGTAGTCTATTGATTTATAGTCACTGCATGTATTGACTACTGATTCGTTTAGTCAATGGCTGATTCGCCTAGTCACCGGCTGATTCGTCTGGTTATTGGCTGATTTGTCTGGTTATTGGCTGATTCGTCTAAACTTTGGCTGATTCGCTTAATTACTAGCTGATTCGTCTAGTTATTGGCTGATTCGCTTAATTCTTGACTGATTCATCAATTCTGCGGCTGTTTCGCCCAGGCACTAGATATATTAATTATATCGATGCCGTTTATGGATTGATTCATTCCTATCGACTGAGATTCGGTATATTTATCATTATCCAGACATCGGGATCCCTAGGTTAGAGTTGAGTCGAGTCTGAGACGACGCATTGTTGAGTCGAGTCTGAGTCTGAGTGTGATTCTTTGCTTGATATTGAATTATGTTTCTGATTTGATACATATTATGGATAATTCTTATATGCTTTTGTATATGCTATTATATGATTTCATGTTTACATTGTTTATACTGGGATGTAATTATCACCGGAGTTATCCGGCTGTTGTCTTGTTTTGTATGTGTGCATGACAACAGGTGGGGCTGGATCAGTGTCAAGAAGAGGATGAAAGAAGACAGTTAGCGTGGAGATCCGGACTTAGGAGTATATCTGTTATATCACCTGAGACGTAGTGAAGAAAACCGTAGTTATTTTGAGTATTGTTGTGCATGACTTGTACTTAGATCTGAATAGTGATCTTGTAAATGAGATAAGATTTATTTCATATGCTGCATACTCTCGTATTTTAAAAAAAAAATTAGACCCTGTTTATCTGAATTGATTAATTATTCCCAGAAAGTGATTAAGAATTGAATTAAGTTCGGGTCCCCACAACAGGTGGTATCAGAGTGATAGATCCTTTAGACTGAGATAGAAGCTAGTGAGCGGGGTAGATTGAGTTTTCTTTCTTTGTTTGTGATTTCTAGCATGCTTACTGCTTTATATAATACGTGTTACTTGACTTATCTGATTTGATTTTGTAATATGTATTATTTGAAATGAATTTGAACCGATCCTCAATCAGCAGTAAGATGATCGGAGGAAGGAACTGAAGTGAAACAGGTTTATTGGATTGGGGTTACTAATTCACTGATTATCAGATATGCCTCCGAGAAGAATACCAGAACAAGGTAGCACTTCGAATCCTCCACTGGATGTTACCGCCACTCCTATGGAAAAATTATTGAATAGATTTCAGTCATTCAAACCGCCAACCCTGAAAGGAGCAGAGACTTTGGTTATCTGTAAGAGTTGGTTGAATGACATAGAAATGTTGTTTGATTAATTGGAGTATACAGATGAACGACGAGTTCGGTTGATAGGACACCAGTTGCAGGACATTGCAAAGAGCTGGTGGGTTACGATGAAGAGGGCCTTGGAGCATCGAGGTACGACTATTACTTGGGATATATTTAAAACTGAGTTTTATCAAAGATTTTTCCTAGTGTCGTACAGGAAAGACAAGGGGGCGGAGTTTGCCAATTTGAGACAGGGTCAACTGAACATTGAAGAATATGTGACCAAGTTCTCTACCTTGTCGAAGTTTGCTCCACATGTTGCTGAAAATGACGAAGCCGTTGCCGATCAGTTCATCAATGGCTTGAATCCCGATATTTTTACATTGGTGAACACCGGACGACCAAATAATTTTGCGGATGCCATGAATAGAGCAAAGGGCGCTGAAGCGGGCTTGATAAGGCAGAGAGGAGCTGCAGATGTTCCTTCCGCACCAAGACCACTGCAACCACCTCCCCGATTCGAGAGTGACAGTAGCAGTGGTGGAAAGAAATATTTTCTGAAGGTTAGAGGAAAGCAGTTTAAGAATTCTGGCGGCAGTTCTTCTAGCTCCAGTGGTTCCAAACAGATTTATACCACGGCTTACTGCGGAAATTGTGGAGGAAGACATTCCACTGAGCAATGCCAAAGAGTACTTGGTAGCTGCCACTTCTGCAAACAACAGGGACATTTTGCCAGAGTGTGTCCACAGAAGGGTTCCCAAAGATCCCAAGGAGCCGAATCATCTGGATCAGCGGCACCGTGGAGTAGACAATCACCTACTGTTCATTCCTTTCAGCCAGCACCATCTCAGTCACAGCAGAGGCCAGGAGGACGCCAGACAGTTGGCCAGCCTCCTAGACAGCAGGCCAGAGTATTTGCTTTGACTGAGGTGCAGGCTCAGGAAGCACCAGATGATGATGTTGCAGGTAACTGTTCTTGATGTAGTTATCCTGTTTTTGTATTGATAAATACGGATGCTTCCTATACCTTTATTTTTGAAATATTTGCATTGACTCATGCATTGCCTGTTGAGTCTTTATCTACTGTAGTGTATCTCTTTACCGGTTGGGGAGAGTTTTATATCAGTGAATTCTGTAAAATATTGTATACTACAGTAGGATGAGAATGAGATCGAATTAGATCGTGTGGTAGATGGTATTGTACTAGTGTTCTCTGATTTTGGGACTGCATTACTGATATTGATATGCTGAACAAGTACAGAGCTACCATAGATTAGTTCCAGAAGATGGTGAGAATCGGACCTGAGATCGTGATGTGAATCTTTGTACGAATGAATAGCAAACACGATTAAGATCGAATCGCGCCCTCAATTCAATAACAAACAAAGAATCGTTGTTGTCCCGATCTTTTGAATCAAGTGTATGTGTTGTGATATTCACCTCTAAACTATGAAAAGTCTAGCAACAAATAATCACGAGATAAACAATCGAAATTATAACGAACCTTCGAAGAACAAGTCGACGACAATCCGCACAAGCACGATCGACAAACGCCACAAAGTTAAAAATTTTGATAAGTTTGATTTTGTTTGACAAAGCAAAAAGCTTTAATTGTTTGAGAGAAAACTCAAGAACAATGATAAAATATCAATAATAATCTGAAAAATTTTGTCAAATTTCGTGCAAATATCTCTACTTATTAGAAAAAGATTGCAAATCTAGTTAACAAAATAATCAAAACTCTAACTAGGAAACTAGGAATCTCCCGAAACTGGCTCGCGCTCGGGCGGTAAATTATTACCGCTCGAGCACCAAGGTCTCTGTACTATTCGCGCTCGGGCGGTAGAATGTTCCCGCTCGAGCGCCGGGTGTTCTGGAAATCACGTCTTGGACAGTCCATCTAGCGCTCGGGCGTTAGTTTTTTTACCGCTCGGGCGCGAAGCATTCTGCCACTTTTCTTCCTTCATCACTTGAATGGTGTTCCTATGACTTCCAAACTCAATCCCATGCACCACAAACCCTTCAGCACTCTGTCCCTTGCTTGTAAGTCCTTCTTCATTGCTCATAAGTCCGTGCAACGCTTCCTTGAACTTCTTTAATCGTCCCCTCGTGATTGGTCCCTCCGGCAACTCCAAAGGGTCCCATGCTTTCCTTGGCGCCTGACCATCCGTGTTCGCATCATCCTCCCCTTCCTGAAAAGGATTTGTCCTCAAATCCAGCTCGTCACCTACATCAAACAACGACAAGTCACTATCATTAAAAGTAGAACTCACGTTATACTCACCTGGTAGATCGAGTTTGTAGGCATTGTCATTGATCCTTTCAAGGACTTGAAATGGTCCATCGCCCCTAGGTAATAGTTTTGAACGTCTCTTCTCGGGAAACCTTTCCTTCCTTAAGTGTAACCACACCCAATCTCCCTTCTCAAATATCACCTTCTTCCTTCCCTTGTTTGCTTGCTTGGCATTTTGCTCATTCTTCTTTTCAATATTGGCCTTGACCTTTTCATGCAAACTCCTAACAAATTCAGCTTTCTTTTTGCCATCTATGTTTAACCTTTCACTCATAGGTAACGACATCAAATCCAACGGAGTTAAAGGATTAAAACCATACACAATTTCAAATGGCAAATAATTAGTAGTAGAATGCACGCAACGATTATATGCAAACACAACAAATGGCAAGCAATTTTCTCAATTCTTTAAGTTCTTTTTAAGAATAGCATGTAATAAAGTTTCTAACGTCCTATTAACTACCTCAGTTTGACCATCAGTTTGAGGATGACAGGTAGTAGAAAACAGTAATTTAGTGCCAAGTTTAGCCCATAGTGTTTTCCAAAAGTAACTTAAGAATTTAACATCACGGTCCGACACAATAGTCCTAGGCATGCCATGCAACCTAACGACTTCTCTAAAGAACAAATCCGCAATGTTAGAGGCATCATCAGTCTTGTGACAAGCAATAAAATATGCCATCTTAGAAATCATATCCACAACAACAAATATAGAGTCCCTCCCCTTCTTTGTCCTAGGTAACCCCAAAACAAAGTCCATAGAGATATCAACCCAAGGTTCACTAGGGACGGGAAGTGGTGTATATAATCCATGTGGTAGTGTCCTAGACTTAGCTTGTCTACAAGTTATGCACTTCTCACAAATACGCTCAACATCATGCTTCATGTGTGGCCAATAAAAGTGTTCATGCAAAGCATTTAAAGTTTTAGTCACACCAAAGTGTCCCATTAAGCCACCCCCATGTGCCTCCCTAACAAGTAATTCACGAATAGATGATCTAGGGATGCACAACCTATCTTCTCTAGTCTCTTCATATCTACCCCGCATGGCTTCCCTTTTTCCTCTCCCAAATCCTCTACCTCTTCCATTCCTACCCCAATTCTCATTTTGACTCTCATCGCCTCCTCCCAGATCATAATCCTCATCATCTCTACCCAAATCCCTGGGCTTAGATTTACCCCCATTAACACTAACCTCAAGTTTACCCAACCTCTCATGCAACGACTCCATTTGGGTCGTCATCATCCTACTAAAATCCCCAAACAACGCATCTATTTGGACCTTGGACAACCCCGAATTCGAACAATCTCCTACCTCCCTCTCCATTTAATTTCAAGGTTGTACCTGCAAGAAAACGTTAGTATAAAACAAATGATCCTCACCCAAATGCTCACGGTCACTCCAAAGAAATTCACTCGTCTCTCCTCTCTTATTTTTTTGCTCACAACAAATACTCACTAGTCACTCCAAAGAAATAACACTCACACTCAAGTAATGTCACTCAAATTTGAGAGTTCTCTCAAGAGCGTCAAGCTTTGTATTTTGAGTAAATCAAACAATCAAGTTTCAACTCGTGACAAATGCGACCGACTCACTTGGACTGTGTAGACAAGAAATTCGAATGTATGAACTCTATATATTTTTTTTTTACTGTGAGAGGCAACTGAATATGACTCTCTAGAGAAAATAGAACAAGATATCAAAAAGAAATAATGGTGAATTTTCGGAATTTTTGTACTTTTTTTTTGCTGAGTACTACTCGAAAATCCCAAAAAAAAAAGACACCAACAAATTTTCGAGAATCACAGATTCACGAAAAATACGAAGAACGATAGAACAAAACAGATCTGAAAACAAACGAAGAAATAATACAGATCTGCAATTTAAAAACAAGATAACTTACTTGAATTTCAATGAACCTAAGCTATGATACCAAATGATGTGAATCTTTGTACGAATGAATAGCAAACACGATTAAGATCGAATCGCGCCCTCAATTCAATAACAAACAAAGAATCATTGTTGTCCCGATCTTTTGAATCAAGTGTATGTGTTGTGATATTCACCTCTAAACTATGAAAAGTCTAGCAACAAATAATCACGAGATAAACAATTGAAATTATAACGAACCTTCAAAGAACAAGTCGACGACAATCTGCACAAGCACGATCGACAAACGCCACAAAGTTAAAAACTTTGATAAGTTTGATTTTGTTTGACAAAGCAAAAAGTTTTAATTGTTTGAGAGAAAACTCAAGAACAATGATAAAATATCAATAATAATCTGAAAAAGTGTGTCAAATTTCGTGCAAATATCTCTACTTATTAGAAAAATATTGCAAATCTAGTTACCAAAATAATCAAAACTCTAACTAGGAAACTAGGAATCTCCCGAAACTGGCTCGCGCTCGGGCGGTAAATTATTACCGCTCGAGCGCCAAGGTCTCTGTACAATTCGCGCTCGGGCGGTAGAATGTTGCCGCTCGAGCGCCGGGTGTTCTGGAAATCACGTCTTGGACAGTCCATCTGGCGCTCGGGCGGTAGTTTTTTTACCGTTCGGGCGCGAAGCATTCTGCCACTTTTCTTCCTTCATCACTTGAATGGTGTTCCTATGACTTCCAAACTCAATCCCATGCACCACAAACCCTTCAGCACTCTGTCCCTTGCTTGTAAGTCCTTCTTCATTGCTCATAAGTCCGTGCAACGCTTCCTTGAACTTCTTTAATCGTCCCCTCATGATTGGTCCCTCCGGCAACTCCAAAGGGTCCCATGCTTTCCTTGGCGCCTGACCATCCGTGTTCGCATCAGATGGCCAAGGAATGAATATGGTACGATAAGGATTCTAGATTGCGAATTCCTTTAATATCCATATTAGCTATGACTCGATTATTACAGAAAGGAGCAGAGGGACTCCTTATGTATTCAGTTGATTTACTGAAGTTGAGTTTATCATTGGCTGATTTACCAATGATAATAAAGTTATTGATATTTTTCCCCAATAAGACTTTAGATCTGATTTCAGTTAGAGAGATTGATTTTAGCCTTGAACTGATATTAGAAATTGTTGAAATTTTAAATCCTGATTGAGACAGATTGCATTCAGGATGTGTTATATCTGAAGATGATATATTCGTTGATTTTAACAGAATTAAACCGTAATTAGTTGGCCGAGGTGGATATCGGTGTCAGATATTTGCGGTTTTATGAGTGTAACAGATCAGTACCGATGAGTGATGTTTTGAATCTGATTGAATCTTGCTGTTGTTCTGAATCCGTTTTTGAATCAGGTAAGTAATACTGTATTGTATGTTAATAACTGACTTGTTGGTGCCGATATTTCGAATTTGAAATGACAAAGATTGTCAGAAGGGTGCAATACTTAATGCAGAAGGCATCCTGATAGCAGAAAATGTTTTGATAGAAACAGATGAGATTAGATACGGCAGAGTTTGTACTGAAATGTCTGAATTACAGACAGATAAAGACATAAAGAAAACAAACCAAGAGATTGGTTAGATAATTTATCGATTCCTGAATGGAAATGAGATTACATTTCCAAGGATATCGTAATGAAGTTACTACATTCCTCTCGGAATTGAGTATTGATTGAGTTAGGAATGACAGACTAACCTAGTCTGCGAGTGATAAACCGTACATGAAGATGTACAAATATGATATATTACTGAGATTTTGTCAGAAAAGTGATTAGATTACACGGAGTGTTGAGAGTTGAGTATATTAGACTGTGATTTTGGTTGATTTTGCACGTTGGGCAGAATGTACCGTAAGAGTTAGATACTAGATTATATCTGAATACTGAATAGTATTAACCACCTGATGGACAGTCAGAGTGGATGATCCAGATTTCGGAGGATATGCTGAAAGCTGTAATGCTTGATTTTAACACTGAATGGCAGGATTCATTGCCATTTTGTGAATTTTCGTACGACAACAACTATCAAACGAGTATTGAGAAAACTTCTTTCGAAGCATTGTATGGAAAGATATATGGCTCCTCTCTTTATTGAAATGATATCTCTGAGGTTCTTGAGATTGGATCTGAAATGATCAGAGATATGACTGAAAAGATGAAGCTAATTCAGAAGAAAATGAAAACAGCTCATAATAAACAGACTGAATATGCCAACGTCGGATGATGACTATTGGTATTTGAGACCAAAGATCAAATATATCTTTGATTGAGATAAACAGACTTAATAACAGCTGATGGTGTTGAGCTGTTACGAATTGTTAGTTGGGTATATACAGATGTTGTATAACCAGTATTGCGAGATTGACTTTATCAGAGCTATTTTTAGAAATAGAATTTGATATGAGATTGAAATTTCAGAACAGATTCATTGAGATGAGTTTCTGATTTAAACTCTGTATACATTTCTTCTGACATATCTGAATTGATTACTTACGAGTTCGAGGACGAACTCAGATCTTAGAGGGGGAGAAATGTAAGGCCCGAGAATTTGATTACCGTAATCTGAAATGATTTGAGTATAATTATGGTAACCCGAGATTAATCTGAAATGATTTATTGATTAATCTAGATAATTATAGATGGAACGGATTAGATCGGAAAAGACGGGAAAAGATGCGAAATATATGTGCGAGAGTGTGCATTCGCGCACATGCGCGATGGGATGCACGAGTCATGCGCCGAAGGTCCAGAACCTCTCGTGCATATGCGCCGAGATGGTGCGCGCATATGCGCGACCAGTAGGTCTGGCGCATATGCGCGACTTGAGTTCGCGCATATGCGCGAGCAGTCCAATAGCCAAGAAGAAGGAACAGAACATTACGCGCACATGCGCGACATGAGCCGCGCACATGCGCGAGATAGGCAGAAGGGGTGGCGCACATGCGCGGGGTAGAGTCGCGCATATGCGCGGGTGGATAGATTTGGATATGCCGGGCAGCAAACCCGCGGCATGCGAAGCAAGAACAAGCCACTTGTCCCTTACCTGAACCGTGTGTATATATATATATATATATATATATATATATATATATATATATATATATATATATGCATACAAAAGAGAATCAGAACGAGAAGAATCGAGAAAGGGTCGAGGAAAGTTACGAAAAATCCTTACGCCTTTTGTGAAAAATTCGTCCGTCCGATTTTGAATCCGACTTTGGTACCGTGTTCCTATCGACGTAAGCTACAACTGGATGTAAGTTTTGCTACGTTTTGATATGTTTTGAAATTATGGTATTGTCAGAATCTGATGATTCATATATGATGTTCTTGGCATGTTAGACATCGAATAATCGAAACCGGACTGAGGAACAGATACCATATGAAATTGTTATGATTTTTAGAGTTGATTTAATTGCGAATTGATATCAGGATTGGAGTATTATCGAGTATGAGATGTTGGGATTGATATCTGACTGATATGGTAGTGCTGGGTATATTGAAATTATGACGTTATGTTGTTGAAACAGAATTTGATTGAGTTCTGATTATATCCAGTATTAATTGAGTGGTGTATTGATATTGTACCCTCGATATTGTTATTGTCAGATTGAGTATTGACAGGCTTTGAGTTGAGACTTCGACAGGGTCAGAATATCAGAAAGAAAGGTATAAATTAATGTTGTGTCGGGATTGCACAAATCGAGTGAGGTTTGACTCGAGTTTTCCTAAATCACATACTTAGTTTATTACATTGATATTTGTAATTGTTGAGATTGATGTTTGTAGTCTATTGATTTATAGTCACTGCATGTATTGACTACTGATTCGTTTAGTCAATGGCTGATTCGCCTAGTCACCGGATGATTCGTCTGGTTATTGGCTGATTCGTCTAGTTATTGACTGATTCGTCTAAACTTTGGCTGATTCGCTTAATTACTAGCTGATTCGTCTAGTTATTGGCTGATTCGCTTAATTCTTGACTGATTCGTCAATTCTGCGGCTGTTTCGCCCAGACACTAGATATATTAATTATATCGATGCCGTTTAGGGATTGATTCATTCCTATCGACTGAGATTCGGTATATTTATCATTATCCAGACATCGGGATCCCTAGGTTAGAGTTGAGTCGAGTCTGAGACGACGCATTGTTGAGTCGAGTCTGAGTCTGAGTGTGATTCTTTGCTTGATATTGAATTATGTTTCTGATTTGATACATATTATGGATAATTCTTATATGCTTTTGTATATGCTATTATATGATTTCATGTTTACATTGTTTATACTGGGATGTAATTCTCACCGGAGTTATCCGGCTGTTGTCTTGTTTTGTATGTGTGCATGACAACAGGTGGGGTTGGATCAGGGTCAAGAAGAGGATGAGATAAGACAGTTAGCGTGGAGATCCGGACTTAGGAGTATATCTGTTATATCACCTGAGACGTAGTGAAGAAAACAGTAGTTATTATGAGTATTGTTGTGCATGACTTGTACTTAGATCTGAATAGTGATCTTGTAAATGAGATAAGATTTATTTCATATGATGCGTACTCTCGTATTTTTTTTTAAAAAATAGACCCTGTTTATCTGAATTGATTAATTATTCCCAGAAAGTGATTAAGAATTGAATTAAGTTCGGGTCCCCACATTACGTATGGGTTATAATTATGGAACAGCATGCCTCCTAGACGCCGTGTTGGACGCCCGAGAGGTGATGATGAGCGCCGTCCTGAGGGCGGTGAGGATCAGAGACAAAGGGAGAACGAGGAGAGAGATCTACCACCACCCCCTCCACCAGACATGAATGCCCAGATGCTAGCTGGGATGACTCAGTTCTTCGTACAGTTTGTGAGGAACAATGCAGTGGGAGCCAGACAGCCGGGACTGGAGGCTATCTATGAGCGGTTTATGAAGATGCGACCAAAGGAGTTCTTAGGTACGTCCGATCCTATGGCTGCCGAGGGATGGATTAATTCCCTTGAAGTTATTTTCGAGTTTATGGGGCTGGAAGATGGAGATAGGGTTCGATGTGCGACCTATCTGTTTGGAGGAGACGCTCGCCTATGGTGGGAAGGAGCATCAGTGGCTTTGGATTTGACTACTTTGAGTTGGGCACGCTTCACTGAGGTATTCTACTCCAAATACCTTACTGAAGAGGTGCGTTCTAGATTGACTACGGAGTTCATGACCCTGAGGCAGGGGGACTTGACAGTTACGGAGTTCATCTATAAGTTCGAGAGGGGATGTCATTTTGTACCCCTGATTGCTAATGATGTTGAAGCCAAATTGAGGCATTTTCTGATTGGTCTACGGCCAATCTTACGCCGTGATGTGAGGGTGGCTGGCCCTACTACTTATGATGTGGCTGTTTCCATAGCTCTAGCGGCAGAGCAAGACCAGAATGATATTGAGCGCGATCTCCTTGGGAAACGACCATTTCAGGCACCACACCGTCCTCCTCAGTCACAGCATCAGAATAAAAGACCTTTCCACGGTCCACCCAGGAACAGAGGGCCGCAGCAACAACAGTAGGGACGAGCAGTCCCAAGGACAGTGGAGTATCCAGTCTGTGCCAAGTGCTCACGTCGTCATTCTGGGCCTTGTATGTATGGTTCGGGAAAGTGTTACAAATGTGGTAGTACTGACCACATATTGAAGAATTGCCCTCAGAAAAATCTGCCTACCCAAGGCAGGGTTTTTGCTCTCATGCTGCGGAGACTAACCCGAAGACGATGCTCATGACAGGTATCATAAATCCTTAAGCTGTATTTGAAGTTTAACGTTTTGGGTTAATATTTTGAACTTAGAATTTATGACAGGATTGCATGCTCTAACCAATGTTATTTACGGGAATTTAGGTTAGAAGAACTTTGACTTTTGCATGTCCATAAGCATAGTTCTTGTAAAATTATTGGGTTTAGCATAATATTGCCATCTTTCAGGGAGAATCTTTATAGCCGGTTCAGCTACGAAAGCCTTGATAGATTCAGGGGCTACCCATTCGTTCATTTCAGAAACTTTTGCAAATTCTCTCAAGATCAAATCAATTGGGCTAGACATAGCATATTCAGTAGCATTGCCTTCTGGAGAGGAGATGACAGCTATTAATTTGATCCGAGATATAGACATTGAACTTCATGGTAATCTTATGTATGCGGATCTAATCGTTCTGCCGATGCCAGAATTTGATATCATTCTAGGGATGGACTGGCTACTGAGGAACCGAGTTTTAATTGACTTCCAGCAGAGATCTGTTCTAGTCCAACCGCCTGGGATGGAACAATTCTTATTCGAGCCATACAGGTATTTTAATTTACCGCGTATGATATCTTGTGTCCAGGCTAGGAAGCTCATTCATAGAGAGTGCCGAGCATTTTTAGCTACTATTGTATCCTTTCCCGAGACGCCCAAACAGTCAGCATCCGATGTTCCAGTTGTCCGGGATTTTCTAGACGTTTTTCCTGATGACGTCTCTAGATTACCACCTGTGCGAGAGGTGGAATTTTCTATTGAGCTTATGCCCGGTACGACACCGATCTCAAAGGCGCCGTACAGATTAGCACCGACGGAGATGGCAGGACTCAAGAAACAGATTCAGGAACTTCTTGACAAGGAGTTCATTCGCCCGAGCTTTTCGCCATGGGGCGCACCGGTATTGTTTGTGAAGAAAAAGGATGGTTCTATGAGGCTCTGCATTGATTACCGGGAGTTGAACAACGTTACAGTGAAGAACAAATACCCACTCCCGAGGATAGAAGATTTATTTGATCAATTGGAGGGAGCTTCGGTATTCTCCAAGATTGATCTGCGTTCTGGTTATCATCAGCTGAGAGTGAAAGACGCCGACGTTCTCAAGACTGCTTTCAAGACTCGTTATGGCCACTTCGAGTTTCTTGTGATGCCGTTCGGTTTGACGAATGCGCCAGCGATCTTCATGGATCTCATGAATCGCGTATTCCAGCCGTATCTTGATCAGTTCGTGATAGTATTTATAGATGATATTCTCATCTACTCAAAGAATCAAGAGGATCACAGCAGACATCTGACCACAGTACTGCAGACCTTACAAAAGCACAAACTATTCGTGAAGTTCAGCAAATGCGAGTTCTGGTTAGAGAAAGTGGCGTTCTTAGGCCACGTCATTTCTAGCAGTGGGATCGAGGTAGACCCGGCGAAAGTTGCAGCAGTCAGAGATTGGGTTGTGCCTCAAAATGCAACCGAGATCCGTAGTTTCCTTGGACTAGCAGGATACTATCGGAAGTTTATTCGAGAATTCTCCTCCATCGCAGTTCCACTCACATCATTGACGAAGAAGAATGTTAAGTATGTGTGGAGCGAGGAATGTCAGAAGAGCTTCGATACATTGAAGCATGCTCTTATTTCGGCGCCGGTATTGGCCATGCCTTCAGGACCCGAAGATTTTGTTCTATATACCGATGCTTCGAAACTCGGGTTAGGCGCGGTATTGATGCAGCATGGGAGAGTGTTAGCATATGCTTCTCGTCAGTTGAAGATTCATGAGAAGAATTATCCTACCCATGATCTAGAGTTGGCAGCCGTAGTATTTGCATTGAAGATTTGGAGGCACTATTTGTACGGAGAGAAGTGTCAGATCTTCACCGACCACAAAAGTCTCAAATACTTCTTTACACAGAAAGATGTGAATATGCGGCAGAGGCATTGGTTGGAGTTAGTGAAGGACTATGAATGTGAAATTAGCTATCATCCTGGCAAAGCTAATGTAGTTGCGGATGCGTTGAGCAGGAAGGTAGCAGAGATGGCTCATTTGGTGGTTTCGAAACCCCTTCAGTTTGAGATGCAGAGGTTTGATCTAGAGACGTATCCTCGAGGTAGAGTTCCTCGTCTATCTACTTTGACGATTCAGTCTTCTCTCCTAGACCGTATTCGCAGTGGACAGTTAGCAGATGAGCAGTTGGCAAAGTGAAGACAGAGAGATGAGGCCAAGGACAGTATTTTGTACACAGTTAGAGACGGTATTGTGAGATATCGAGACAGAATATGGGTTCCTAGCAGCGATTCTTGTGGGGACCCGGGCTCTAACTCAATTCTTTTGGGATTTAATTGGATCTTTGTTCGAAAATGTGGGTCAAAAATTTGCTTTTAACATTAATTCAAATGTATAGTCAAAGCATAACATTGTCTTTATAAGAAATAACAACATAATATACATACATGTCTGTCTAGTACAACCATACACTAGTGTTTACATACCAACTACAAACATAGGTGATACAAGTCTAAATAGAAACCACTAGAAATCTTCCATGCCCGAGATCTCCACGCTATCATCAACCTCTCATCTAGCTCGTGACCCAGATCCTGCCCCACCTGTTGCCATGCACACATACAGACACGACAACAGCCGGATAACTCCGGTGAGAACATATCCCAGTATAAAACATGAATGCATGCAATGTAATAATCATATACAAATGCATAGCATATATCAAATAACATGAATGTAAATCTAAACATGTAGAAGAATACAAATCTGTATTCACATTTAAATCTTGACTCGACTCTTTTCTAATCTAGGGATCCCGTATGAATAAGACGATCTGTCACCTACCCAACCACTCGGGGCAACGGTACGTCTTATTCCTAGACTTCGGTCAACTCTGTATCGAGGGTCTGCACATATAGCAAATCTGCTCCTATGCGTCGATGCACCGAAACGTCTAGTTTTGGCAAGTCTGCCAATATCTCCTATCTCAGGACTCGAATATAAATCAATAAACAAGGCATTACATAATCAAATGTAATAACAATCTAGTATGTGATTTAGGGAAACTCGTATCAAGTCTGAATCGAGTTGTGCAATCCCGTGACCACATGAATTATACCTTTCTTGTCGCACTGTCTGTGTCGAGATCTTGAAGTCGGAATGTCACTCTGTCAAGACTAATCTGAAATGACAATGTGTAGACACGTTCTATCAAAATACATCTCACTCAACTCAATGCATAAATCTGTAATTGATTTCAATACAATTCAACAGCGTAACGGCGTAGTCCTTCGATACTAGTAACTCCATCTCAACATACTAATCCCAAATCAACTCCCAATATCATCAAAACATTAATACATACACTGAAATCTGCATAAACAACTCATAATATATGCTGGAAATCGAAACAATAGTATACTATGTCCTGAAATTCGATCTGATAACGAATATAGCACACTCAACATATCCAGAACACATATTCACAACGAAATCATAATTTCCCCAATATCTACAATCTGAATCATGCTGAAAAATGAGATATACATACATCCTTAGATAGCCCTTGGTGTAAGGAACAATAATCTCAACTCGGTTTTTAATTTGGATGTGTAAATCTTGCACAATATGATTTCTAATCTATGAAGAAGCTTGAAGAATTCTTGGAGGAGGCTCTCGGTTCTGCTGATGGGAAATGAAGAGATGAAGTGTCATTTCAAGTTTATATATCACATGCCATGTGTCAATACGAAATTCAAAGGTGGCACTTTCGCATGCAAACCGCGGGTGCGGTGTCTCAAGAGCGCGGGTGCGCTAGGCTCACGGAAAATTCATTTTAAAGTGCAGTGCTAAGACCGCGGGTGCGGTCCCTGCATGACCGCGGGTGCGGTCTCACCACCGCGGGTGCGGTCCTGTTAGCACCGCGGGTGCGGTGTGGCTTCGCACAAATTCACCAATTTCTTCTCAATGCACCGCGGGTGCTGTATCTCTAACACCGCGGGTGCGGTATGGCTTCGGCCATTCCTTCAAAATTCTCATTTAAATGTCATGCATTCTTACGGCTTCAAGTCTAGCATCAATAACAACCGACAATTCTCGAGCCTTACATTTCTCCCCCTCTTAGATCGGAGTTCGTCCTCGAACTCGTAAATCAGTAATCATGCAAGTATATACAAAAGCAGTAAAATCAAACTAACAAAATACTTACATCAACTGAATAGCTCGGGATGCCTCTGTCTCATCTCAGACTCTGTTTCCCATGTTGCTTCCTCGATGCCGTGACGACTCCATTGAACCTTTACAAGCGGAATGGTCTTGGTTCTGAGTTGTTTCTCTTTCTGATCAAGAATCTGTATCGGTCTTTCTGTATAGCTCAAGGTCTGATCTAACTCGGCTTCATCAGGCTGAATGACATGGGAATCATCTGGCATGTATCTGCGCAACATCGATACATGAAAAACGTCATGTATATCAGACAATGAAGGAGGAAGAGCAAGTCTGTAAGCTCGATCGCCAATCTTCTCAAGAATCTCATACGGACCGACGTATCTGGGAGACAACTTTCCTCGCTTGCCAAATCTGACAACGCCTCTGAAAGGTGAAATCTTCAAAAATACTCTGTCTCCTGCTCAAATACCAACGGTCTGCGTCTGACATTGGCGTACTTCGCTTGCCTATCCTGTGCCGTCTTCATTCGCTTCTGAATGATCTTCACTTTCTCGGTCATCTCACGAATCATATCAGGCCCCAACTCTGGTACCTCAGAGATATCATCCCAGTGCAACGGAGATCTGCATTTCTTTCCGTATAAAGCTTCGAACGGTGCCATCTCAATGCTAGTCTGATAGCTATTGTTGTATGAAAACTCACACAACGGCAATGAATCTTGCCAACTAGTACCAAAGTCTAGTACTACAGCTCTCAGCATGTCCTCTAAAGTCTGGATAGTCCGCTCTGACTGTCCGTCCGTCTGAGGATGATAAGCAGTGCTCAGGTGTAAAGTCGTACCCAAAGCCTGCTGCAGGCTGTGCCAAAAGTGAGAAGTGAATCGTGGATCCCGATCTGATACGATCGACTTCGGCACACCGTGTAATCTGACGACCTCTCTGACATACAACTCTGCCATCTGATCGTGTCGGTAGGTCATTTTGTACGGAATAAAGCACGCTGATTTGGTCAGTCTGTCTATCACCACCCAAATCGCGTCACAGCCCCGCGAAGATCGAGGTAACTTCGTCACGAAGTCCATGGAAATGTGGTCCCATTTCCATTCAGGAACAGACAAACTCTGAAGTAAACCTCCGGGCTTCTTCCTCTCTGCCTTCACCTTCTGGCAATTCAGGCACTTAGACACAAATTGTGCAATGTCTGTCTTCATCTGCTTCCACCAGAATTGTGTCTTCAAGTCGTTATACATCTTCCTGCCACCAGGATGAATGCTGAACCGACTACAGTGTGCCTCCAACATGATCTGTCGTCTCAAATCTGAAATCTCTGGCACTACTAAGCGGTTATTCACATACAGAACAGAATCTCTAACCTGATACTCTGATATATGACCAGCTCTGACCATATCCATCGATCTCTGAATGCCCGGATCAGTTCTTTGCGCTTCTTTGATCCTCAAAATCAGATCTGGCTCAATCTGAATCGCATCAAGTCGCAACGGTCTACTCTCTGTATCAAATGTCAATCCAGACAAGCAACAATCTTCTACTAAACTCGATACACCTACAGTCGACAAGGAAAGAGCACATACCTTTCGACTCATGGCGTCTGCCGCTGCATTCGATTTTCCTGGATGGTATTTGATCTCGCAATCAAAATCTTTCAGCAGATCAAGCCATCGTCGCTGCCTCATGTTCAACTCTGACTGAGAAAAGAGATACTTCAAGCTCTTATGATCGGAATAGATCTCACATTTCTCGCCATACAGATAATGACGCCAGATCTTCAAGGCAAAGACAATCGCCGCCAATTCAAGATCATGAATTGGGTAACGAGTCTCGTGTGGCTTCAGCTGTCTAGAGGCGTACGCTATCACGTGCCCTCGCTGCATAAGAACACATCCAAGCCCCCTGTGAGATGCATCACAATATACAACGAACTCACCTGTATCTGAAGGAATCGTCAAGACAGGCGCACTAGTCAGCCTCTTCTTCAGCTCTACAAAACTGGCTTCACAATCTTCGGACCACACAAATGGCATATTCTTCTGTGTCAACTGGGTGATAGGCTTCGCTATACTGGAGAAATCTCGGATAAAACGACGATAATATCCGGCTAGACCCATGAAACTGCGTATCTCAGGCACAGAAGTCGGTCTCGGCCAACTGATCACAGCCTTAACTTTACTCGGATCTACAGCAATACCATCTCCAGATATAATATGCCCCAAGAAGACAACCTGTCGCAACCAGAATTCACACTTGGACAGTTTGGCATACAACTGCTCTTTTCTTAAAGTCTTCAATACGATCCTCAGATGATCTGCATGCTCAGTCAAACTCTTCGAATACACCAAAATATCATCGATAAACACAATTACAAACTCATCTAAATATCTCTGAAAAATGCGGTTCATCAAACTCATAAACACCGCAGGTGCATTCGTCAAACCGAAAGGCATAACAATAAACTCGTAATGCCCATACCTGGTTCGGAATGCAGTCTTCGGAATATCAACGTCTCTAACTCGGAGCTGATGATACCCTGATCTCAAATCAATCTTCGAGTATACAGAAGATCCCTGTAACTGATCAAACAAATCGTCGATGCGCGGTAAAGGATACCTGTTCTTCACTGTTGCCTTGTTCAACTGCCTATAATCAATACACAGTCGCATCGAACCATCTTTCTTTCTAACGAAAAGCACCGGAGCACCCCAAGGTGATACACTGGGTCTGTTATATCCCTTGGACAAAAGATCTTCCAACTGTGCTTTCAACTCTTTCAGCTCTATCGGTGCCATCCTATACGGAGCTCTCGAGATAGGAACACTGCCTGGCACAAGATCAATGCTGAAATCAACCTCTCGAACTGGAGGCAACCCTGGAATCTCGTCAGGAAAAACATCTGCAAACTCGCAAACCACTGGCAGATCTGCCAATGCTGGGCTCGACTTCAGTAGATCTACTGAATATACGAGAAAGCCCTCTGCTCCTCTCTGAAGCAATCTACTCATAGTCAGAGCAGATACTAAGGGAATCCGAGATCTGGAACCCTTTCCGTAGAATTTCCACTCATCTGTCATCTCGGGTCTGAATCTGACAACTTTGTGGAAACAATCTACAGTGGCCCTGTACTTGGTTAACATATCTATGCCAACTATACAATCAAAATCAGCTAAACCAAGTACTACACAATCAAGATCGATCTCATGCCCTTCAAACTGAAGCATACAGTGTCTAACAGTAGTCACAGATATTAAACCACTTCCTAACGGAGAAGCTATAGACACTACCGTAGACATCGACTCAACAGGCAATGAATGTCTCAATGCAAAATGTTCAGATATGAATGTATGAGATGCACCTGTGTCTATCAACACATATGCAGGATAACCGCAAAGAAAACAGTTACCTGCAATGACGTCATCTGGTGCCTCTTGCGCCTGCTCCTCTGTCAGGGCAAAAACACGTGCCTGCTGTCTGGGAGGCTGACTCACCGTCTGACTACCTCCTGGTCTCTGCTGGGTCTGTGTGGAGGGTGGCTGGAAGGAGTGTACAGAAGATGCCTGTCTCTCCATCTGTGGCGCTGGTGCTGATGATCCTGTGCTCTGGAATCGTTGTGCACCTCTCTGGGGACAAACTCTAGCGAAGTGTCCCTGTTGCCTACAGATGTTGCAGCGTCCCAGAACTCCTTGACACTGCTCCGTGGTATGTCGCCCTCCGCACGAACCACAGTATGCGCCACTATAATCTGACCCCTGACCTCTCTGTCGAGATCCACTCGAACTCGATGAACTACTCCCAGATTTCTTAAACTGTTTGCCTTTAGCCTTCAGAAATTCCTTCTTGCCACTACCAATAGCTCCGCTGTCAAAACGAGGAGGAGGTGGTGGAAACTGTACGGTAGTAGGCTGTGGCGGTCTCTGCCCCTGAACACCGTAGGAAGCCCCTCGCTGCCTGATCAAGCCAGCCTCTGCTCCCTTCGCTCGGTTCAGTGCCTCTGAAAAAGTACTAGGCCGGCCCGTGTTCACCAAGGTAAAGACATCGGGTTCAGCCCGTTGATGAACTGATCGGCCACTGCCTCGTCGTTCCCGGCCTACATGCGGTGCAAATCGAAGCAACTGCAGAAAATTTAGCAACATACTCCTCGATGTTCCACTGTCCCTGTCTCAGATTTGCAAATTCAGCTCCCTTATCTTTTCGGTAGGAGACGGGGAAGAAGCGCTGATAGAACTCATCTTTGAAGACTTTCCATGTAATATCAATGCCTCGGTGCTCCAAGGCTCTCTTCGTAGTCAACCACCAGCTCTTGGCAACCTCTTGCATCTGATGCCCTATCAGTTTCACACGTCGCTCATCAGTATATGCCAAAGACTCAAACAACATCTCGATATCATCAAGCCAGCTCTCGCACTCTACTGCACTCTCTGTGCCCTTCAGGGTAGGCGGATGGAAAGACTGAAATCTCTTCAATAATGTCTCCATCGGCGTAGCAGGTAACATCCATCTGTGCACCTGATGTGCTACCCTGCTCTGGCTGTGGTATACGTCTAGGCGGCATAAATCTGATTATCAAACTGATTAGTATACAATCAATATCATTTGTCTCAGCCCTCCTCTGATCATAGACTCTGATCGAGAATCGGTTCTGATTCAGGCTTGACAAGTATGCTGTAAATCAATTCAGATAATACAACACAACATATAATAGGGAAAGCAATAAATCATACTAACATCTCAAAAGCAAGGAAGATGACTCAATCTACCCCGCTCATTCTAATTCTATCTCAGTCTACAGAACCTACTGCTCTGATACCACCTGTTGTGGGGACCCGGGCTCTAACTCAATTCTTTTGGGATTTAATTGGATCTTTGTTCGAAAATGTGGGTCAAAAATTTGCTTTTAACATTAATTCAAATGTATAGTCAAAGCATAACATTGTCTTTATAAGAAATAACAACATAATATACATACATGTCTGTCTAGTACAACCATACACTAGTGTTTACATACCAACTACAACATAGGTGATACAAGTCTAAATAGAAACCACTAGAAATCTTCCATGCCCGAGATCTCCATGCTATCATCAACCTCTCATCTAGCTCGTGACCCAGATCCTGCCCCACCTGTTGCCATGCACACATACAGACACGACAACAGCCGGATAACTCCGGTGAGAACATATCCCAGTATAAAACATGAATGCATGCAATGTAATAATCATATACAAATGCATAGCATATATCAAATAACATGAATGTAAATCTAAACATGTAGAAGAATACAAATCTGTATTCACATTTAAATCTTGACTCGACTCTTTTCTAATCTAGGGATCCCGTATGAATAAGACGATCTGTCACCTACCCAACCACTCGGGGCAACGGTACGTCTTATTCCTAGACTTCGGTCAACTCTGTATCGAGGGTCTGCACATATAGCAAATCTGCTCATATGTGTCGATACACCGAAACGTCTAGTTTTGGCAAGTCTGCCAATATCTCCTATCTCAGGACTCGAATATAAATCAATAAACAAAGGCATTACATAATCAATGTAATAACAATCTAGTATGTGATTTAGGGAAACTCGTATCAATGTCTGAATCGAGTTGTGCAATCCCGTGACCACATGAATTATACCTTTCTTGTCGCACTGTCTGTGTCGAGATCTTGAAGTCGGAATGTCACTCTGTCAAGACTAATCTGAAATGACAATGTGTAGACACGTTCTATCAAAATACATCTCACTCAACTCAATGCATAAATCTGTAATTGATTTCAATACAATTCAACAGCGTAACGGCGTAGTCCTTCGATACCAGTAACTCCATCTCAACATACTAATCCCAAATCAACTCCCAATATCATCAAAACATTAATACATACACTGAAATCTGCATAAACAACTCATAATATATGCTGGAAATCGAAACAATAGTATACTATGTCCGAAATTCGATCTGATAACGAATATAGCACACTCAACATATCCAGAACACATATTCACAACGAAATCATAATTTCCCCAATATCTACAATCTGAATCATGCTGAAAAATGAGATATACTTACATCCTTAGATAGCCCTTGGTGTAAGGAACAATAATCTCAACTCGGTTTTTAATTTGGATGTGTAAATCTTGCACAATATGATTTCTAATCTATGAAGAAGCTTGAAGAATTCTTGGAGGAGGCTCTCGGTTCTGCTGATGGGAAATGAAGAGATGAAGTGTCATTTCAAGTTTATATATCACATGCCATGTGTCAATACGAAATTCAAAGGTGGCACTTTCGCATGCAAACCGCGGGTGCGGTGTCTCAAGAGCGCGGGTGCGCTAGGCTCACGGCAAATTCATTTTAAAGTGCAGTGCTAAGACCGCGGGTGCGGTCCCTGCATGACCGCGGGTGCGGTCTCACCACCGCGGGTGCGGTCCTGTTAGCACCCCGGGTGCGGTGTGGCTTCGCACAAATTCACCAATTTCTTCTCAATGCACCGCGGGTGCTGTATCTCTAACACCGCGGGTGCGGTATGGCTTCGGCCATTCCTTCAAAATTCTCATTTAAATGTCATGCATTCTTACGGCTTCAAGTCTAGCATCAATAACAACCGACAATTCTCGAGCCTTTATTGATCATAGTAGACAGAAAAGTTATGCGGATCAGAAGAGGAGAGATCTGGAGTTTGCTGTTGGTGACCATGTTTTCATGAAGATTGCACCAATGAAAGGTGTCATGAGGTTCAGGAAGAAAGGAAAGCTCAGCCCGAGATTCATTGGACAATTTGAGATCCTCGACAGAGTTGGGACATTAGCTTGTCGTGTTGCCCTTCCACCGAATCTGGCCGAAGTACACAACGTGTTTCATGTCTTTATGTTGAGGAAGTATATGGCGAATCCATCGCATGTCCTGAACTTTGAACCATTGCAGCTCACTCCTAACTTGTCTTATGAGGAAAGACTAGTGCAAATCCTAGATAGACAAGAGAAAAGGCTTCGGAACAAAATGGTCAAGCTAGTGGAAGTCAAGTGGCTCAATCATTCAGAGGAGGAAGGTACGTGGGAATCTGAGCCGGAGATGAGGAGTCGATATCCTAAGTTATTCGGTAAGTTCTAATTTTGGGGACGAAATTCCTTTAAGGGGTGTAGAGTTGTAGAACCCGAAAATCAGATTTCGTATAAGCCATGCATAATTGCCATTATTTAAATTAAATATGAAGTTTTAAATCATGATTATTTATTTTAAAGGTAGATGTTTAGTATTATCTTTTCAGGATAAATACGCGAGGCCAGACCGGAGTTTGGAGATTAAAGATAAGATCAATAATAAGAAAAATATTCCTAAATTTAATTTAAGTCAAGAAATAATTTAATTTAAAGAAATAGAATGTTTTAAGATTTATTAAATAAATTAGAACTAAGATGTTAAATAAATTCTTTAGGTTAATATATAATTAAAGCTTAAATAAAAATATGTAAACAAAGGGAGATGAATTAATATAGTTCAAATATATCCAAGAAATTAAACATAGCATTTAAATACTTAAAATTTTAAACCATGCAATGCAATGCAAGAATTTATTCTAAATAATGTGTTAATTCACTCAAATATATAATTGGTGTATTAAAAGCTAAACATTTAAATACAAGAATTAATTAAGGTAAGACCATGCAAAATGGTGGATGAATGTTGGTCCATGCCTAAACAAATTCAAAATATTAGTAACACCCCATTTAAGCCATTCCTAATTGCACCTCATAAAGTATTCATTTCCTATTTTAATTCACAAATGAACAGTAAATTCAAATATCATATTACACCTCATTTTATTCCAAACTAATTACCAAGAAAAGTTATGTGCATTGCAGCAAGGAAATGAGAACAAAAGCAATGGCAGTATAGGAAAGGAAGTGCATTTCAAACCCCATTCAAATCATCACTAAATGATTTTTATAGTGTATTAATTTCCTACTTTAAAATTCCATCATAATGGGTAATACATGCACCATAATTCTCTTTGAAGCTCCTCAACCCCTTCATGCTAGCAACTAAAAAGTAAACAACAGCAAGAAGAAGAGAAAAGAATCGGCAGAAAAAGGGAATCAAAATGCATTTCAAATTCCATTCAAAGCTTCACTTGTAACTCTCATTTTAAGGCATATAATGTCACCTTTAACACCTATTAAATCATTCACCTTCCTTGCCTACAACCCCCACAACCCCACCTTCGAAATTACAGAAGAAAACATCAGCAAAATATTCGAGAATAACAGCAGCTGAACAAGAAGGAAGCCAACTCCGATCCCGTCACGTCGTATTGTCATTTTGATTTGTTTTTCTTCAAAAAAAATTCCAGGCATGTATATATTATTCATTTGCTCTACAATCAAGTTATACCAGCTATTTTAAATCTGTATATGTTCATAAATCAAGGGACAAACCGAATTTTGACAGCAACACTCTCCAAAAATCTGTACAGCTTTTCGGTTTATGATGTGTGCTTCACGCTTTAGTGTTTAATGTTGTTGACAGGGGGTTGCTCGAGTCCAGGCTTACAAAGCTGCATCTAGACATCATTTAGATTGTGTTAGGGTGGTTTTGGTTCATTGGTTTGAGTCCATACAAGTCGAATAAGGGCATGACAGCAACTAAATTACATAAGCTACAGAATGTGGTTCAATATTCTGTCATGTGGTGTTTAGAGTGGGTGTTCGAATCCTGGATGCCCTAGGGGCTGTATCCATGGTTAGAACCCTACCTTAACATGTCTCGGACATGACCAAATCATCCTTCCAAGGAATGGTTCACAAATCCATCAGAATTCCATCAAAAGAAACACAAGTGCATTTCGTTTTTTTCATTCCTGTGAGTGCACCCCTTCGGTTTTCAGTGTTTGTATGGATGATGGTTGGCTCCTAGCCCATATCCATGGTTCACACAACACGCTATCATGTCTAGATCGAGCCATGGTCAATCAAATGGCCATTGGAACTGACCCAAGATAGTAAACCATGTCAATACATCACACTACACAGAAAGTGCATTCTCGGTTGAGTACTGTAATTGTCTTAGGGGGTTGCTTTGTTTGTGTTTGGCTTTTAGCCCTTAGCCAGGGTCCAAGCCATGCCTTAGGATGTTGGTAAGAGTCTCTGGTTGGTGGTGCAAGCCACAAGGGTCATTAGTTTCATAAATTGAGCAAAACAAACACTATAGTTGCTGCTGTAACTTCTGTTTTTTACAGCAAATTTCATTTCGGTTCAGGAGGTTTTTCTGAGTCCTAGGTTGGCTTTTAGCACATGGCCTTGGACTGGACAGTACCTCAATGAGTTAGGAAAGTCATGTTTTTGGCCGTTTGTGATTTGGTCAAGTTTAGAGGTCGTACGAGAATTTACGGTGAAAGGTGCCAAAATGACTCTCGAAAGAGCGTTTTATGTTTTTGGATTCCTTTCACCTATTTTCGTGTTTTACAGTTATTATGCATATTTTTCAGTATGTTTGGGGTATTTTAATCATGGTTAAATATCGGTTTAATGTTGGTTCGGGTTGGTACGAAGCCATGGTTAAAAATCAAATTATTGGTTCTAATCGTCTCGTTTTTGGTTCTATTGTTATGTTTTTGTACAAGTTAAGATTTATTGCATGTGTCACATATTAGAATTAAGTCGCAGCAAGCCTGGGAACGATCCAACTCATCCGGTAAAAATAAGGTTATAATTATATTACGTGCATAAAAATATAAAATATTTATTTTTGAGATATATGCTATATGTCTTGTGGCCACCTTATGCTTATGGGTTTGGAAGTCGGTAGGCGCAACCGAGGACCTCTCCGCCTGGTGACTTACGACCGGTTATGATTATGTATGGGTACGGATATCCAGTCCAAGGGCTGTTATTGATCTCTACCGCCCAGTATACTGTGGTTTAGTCTGATCAGACGCTCACGCTATGTTATGGGCCACATGCTTAGAAACATTATCTATGCCAGAAAAATTATGATATGTTATGATAGAGCTTTATTGATCAAAGCTTTTACGTATGAATTCTTCAAATATGCACGTAGTTATAACTATTCTTGATACGATTTTCACCGTACGCTCTACGATATTTTATTTTTATGATGCATGCGATTTTATGATATATTTACTAGATATTCACGATATATATATATATGTTGAGTCTTTAGACTCACTAGACTTGATTGTTGTAGGTATTGAGGAGGTCGAGACTGCGGGCGAAGACCAGTGAGCGTTATTGGGACAGCAGTAGTAAACCCGAGGACCTCATGATTTAATTTATGCACCTTTTATTATTCAAACTCAGTTTTAATACGTTAGATTATTTTTAAGTTGATGTTTACGTTGAATTGTTTTTAAATTGTTGGTTGAAAACAATATTTGCTTCCGCTGTTATTTTAAAGTTAAAATTATTTACATGTTTATTTTAATTAAATGAGACAAGATAATTATTTATTTAGAAAATTTTTAATAATTCCGCAAAATTAGGAATATGAAATACAGGCCCTTACACCATGTCTCTTTTTGTTAAGAAGTTCAGCAAATTCATGCGTAAAAATCAATCTCAAATGAATAAACCTTATTTTAAAAAGGACCATACTGAGGATGGTCAATGTTGTTTTAACTGTGGAAAGAAGGGACACTTTATTGCAGAATGAAACAAGCCAAAGAAGGATGAAAAGAAACAGGAGAATAGAAGACGGTTCAAAGACAACAAGAAATTCGTCAAGAAAAAGAATCAGCGAGTTCTGATTGCAGAAGAAGACAAAGGCAAATAAATGGGCTGAAACCGAGTCAGAAAAATCCTCTTCTGAGGCATCATCAAGTGAAAACAAAGACGAGACAGTCGAGTGTCTCATGGCCAAGGAAGATCAAGAATCCACAGATGAAATGGTATTTGACTTTAACTCTGAAGAATTTACACGAGAAGATCTTGTTACAGCACTGCACGACATGGTAAATGAGTTCAAAGGACTGTCTATGAAATTCAATGAAGTTGTAGCAAAAAAACTAGACTTAAAAAACAAGTCAACTCTCTCTAACTGTTCGCAGCACAAAGAGGTTGAAAGTTTGAAAGTTAAGTTAAGTCTGCTAGCAGCTGAGAATGATGATTTACGAAGATTGTTACATGCTACACTAACAGAAAACAAACGGTTATTGAATATCGTCAATACTTAGAACAAGTCTTCTGCTTCTCTTAATAGGATGCATGAGATGCAGAAACCAGCCGGAGACAGAACTGGGCTGGGTTACAATATCAATTATTGTAGTACCTCAGAAGCTTCAACTCAACCGTTACTAGAGAAAGACAGTTTAAGATCAATTAAATTTGTCAGATCTAGCTCGGTATATGAACATGGTAAGCCTGAAGATCAAGGCATTCAAAATATGAATCTTGAGAATAATGGGAGGCGACGTGGTTTGGGTTATGTTCAGAGTTATAAATCCAAACGATATTGGTGCAAACTCAGGCCAAACTCAACCGGTTACGATGGCTCAACTGGATTTCACTCAAGAACCAGACCTAACAATTACTACAATTTCCGACCAGTTCAAAAGAGGTATAGATTGAATGACAGTAACCGAAGGCCCAAACAACATATATTGCATTCACCACCTGATTATTTATTCAATCATAGTTACCCCGGAACACATCACAAAAAATCCGCAAGGATAATTCAATTGAGGATTCCTAAGGGTCTAATTAATTCAGGACCCAAATAGAAAGGGTACCAATTTCGTATCTCAAATTACAGGAACTAAAGAAGAAAAACTTGGAAAAATCTACATGGTTTTCAGACAGCGGATGCTCAAACATATGACAGGAAACAAAAATCTCTTATCAGAAGTTGTGAATTTCAAGGGGCCAACAATCAATTTCGGTGACAACGCTAAAGGTAAAGCCATGGGTAAGGGTAAGATTATTCATGGCAAAATCATCATTAAAGATGTTCTCTTGGTAGAAAATTTATGTTATAACTTGATCAGTATAAGCCAACTGTGTGACAATGGATATACGGTTGAATTTCATAGAGACAAATGCATGGTTAAAACTAATACAAGGACAATTGTGCTGACTGGCTATCAAAGTCAAAATACCTATAGAGTAGAATGGAATGATGAATATTTAAATGCATCTACTTGCTTCATTGCTCTAAATGGAAATAAAAATTGGCTATGGCATAAAAGGCTCAATCATCTAAATTTCAAATCCATTGCTACTATTAGTAAGCTTAAGCTGGTATCAGGACTACCAAATGTTTAATTTGCCAAAAATAAAGTATGCATGTCAGCTAGGAAAACAAGTTCGATCAACTTTCAAAAGCAAAGGAAGAAACTCTTCAGCAATATGTTTGGAACTCCTTCATATGGACCTGTTTGGACCTATTCTGGTGATGAGCTTAGGGGGAAAGAAATACACTCTTGTAATTATTGACGACTTCTCCAGATTCACATGGGTATCATTCCTAAGCTCCAAAGATCAAACTGCCGATCAACTAATTAAGCTGCTCATGAGGCTTCAAAATGAGAAAAGGGAAGAAATTGATAGAATCAGGAGTGACAGAGGAACTGAATTTCTACACAAATACCTATCATCCTACCTTGAAGATCATGGCATTAAACACGAGTTATCAGCTGCAAGATCGCCACAACAAAATGGAGTAGCAGAAAGAAGAAACCGCACACTGAAGGAAGCAGCTAGAACCATGCTGGCTGCATCTAGTATCTCACAACGATTTTGGGTTGAAGCCATCAACACAGCTTGTTACACTCAGAATCGGTCTATGATTAATAAAACTCATGAAAAGACTCCATATGAAGTATGGACCGGCAAATTGCCAGAATTGGGGTATTTTCGCATATTCGGCTGTAAGTGTTTTATTCATATAAATGGCAAAATGCATCTCACCGCATTTGATGTAAAGGCTGAAAATGGCATCTTTCTGGGATACTCAGCAGTGAGTAAAGCATACAGAGTGTATAATCAAAAAACTCTCACTGTCTACGAATCCATACATGTTGTGTTCGATGAATCATCTATATGTCATGACAATAGCAACAGTAGCATGCATGATCTGATAAATAATTTTGAAGCTGCTAACCTTGAAGATAGCAATGATGAGGATGAGATAGCCCTAAGAATAACAGGTGAAACCATCTCCAAAGAAAACCCAACCGGTCAAGAACAAAGTCATCAGATATATGAACCAGAAAACAATTATCAACCATAGAACATACCAATGGAAGAAGAGGAACCAGAACAAGGAAATGACATCAATCAACCAACCGAGCCAAATCTGTATGGACCTTGTCTTCGATGGAACAAGGATCATCCACTCAAGCAGGTCATTGGTAACCCTACTGCTTCTCTTAGAACTAGAAATCAGATGATAAATGAATTTATGCAGGATGCTTTCGTTTCTCAAAGAGAACCCAAGAAAATTGATGATGCCTTGCTAGACACAAACTGGATAGAGGCTATGCAAGAAGAATTTAATCAGTTTGAAAGGAACAGAGTATGGAACTTGGTATCTCGACCTAATGATGCTCACATAATTGGAACTAAATGGGTTTACAGAAACAAAATGAATGAAAGTGGTTCAATCATCAGAAATAAGGCTTGTTTAGTGGCTCAGGGATATAGTCAGGAGGAAGGTATAGACTTTGATGAATCTTTAACCCTGTTGCCAGATTAGAAGTCATTAGAATATTTCTAGCTTTTGCAGCATTTAAGGATTTCAAAGTATATCAAATGGATGTTAAATCTGCCTTTCTGAATGGTTTATTAAATGATGAAGTTTATGTAGAACAACCACCCGGTTTTGTTAATCATGCCTTTCCTGATCACGTTTACAAACTGGATAAGGCCCTATATGGACTCAAGCAAGCTCCGAGAGCATGGTATGACACACTAACCAAATTTCTGCTCGAGCATGGATTCTCTATCGATACAATTGATAAAACTCTATTTAAATTCTCCAGAAATGATCATTCACTTTTTGTTCAAATATATGTGGACGATATTATTTTTGGTTCAACTAATCCTAAGTTATGTGAAAGATTTTCTAAGATGATGGAGTAACAATTTGAAATGAGCATGATGGACGAATTAAACTATTTTTTAGGACTGCAAGTCCAGCAGTCTGAAAACGGTATCTTCATTAATCAAGCCAAATATACACGAGATATGATAAAGAAATTTGGCATGGAAAATTGCTCTCAACCCAGCACTCCAATGATCTCATCAATCAAATTAGATAAAGATGAAGGGGGAATTTTGGTGGATGAAAAAATGTACAGAGGACTAATTGGGTCCTTACTATACTTAACCGCAAGTCGACATGATATTATGTTTGTCGTATGCTTATGTGCACGGTTTCAAGCTAAACCTATGCAATCTCATTTTACTTCCTCTAAACGCATACTCAAATATTTGAAAGGAACTGCCAATGTGGGTATTTGGTATCCCAAAGATTCAAATTTTAATCTTGTAGGTTACTCAGATGCGGATTATGCTGGTTGCAAATCGATCGAAAAAGCACAAGTGGTTCATGCAAATTCTTGGGTGAAAGACTTATTTCATGGGCCAGCAAGAAACAAACGTCAATCGCTACGTCAACCGCTGAAGCAGAATACTTAGCAGCCGGAAGTTGTTGTGCCCAGATGCTATGGATACAGCAACAGTTAAAAGACTATGGAATCCAAGCTGTTGAATCTCCCATATTCTGCGACAACACAAGCGCTATAGCCATAACTTACAACCCTGTCATGCACTCTCAGACAAAGCATATCAATATCAGACACCATTTCATCCGAGAACACGTCATGAAGAAAGAAATACGGCTTGAATACTGATCAACAAACAGCCGATATTTTCACAAAACCACTACCCGAGGCTAAGTTCTCTTATTTTCGTAATATGCTTGGTTTGATTGACATATCATGATATGATTATTTTTATTTGTGTATGCCCAGTTTAATTTTGCAGGAAATAAACGAAAAAGGCAAGAAACAGTCAGTAATACAAAATAATATTATCATATCATTAAAAGCGGGGGCAGTACATAATTGGAAGCGTGGGCAGTACATCATTAGAAGCGGGGGCGGTACATCATTAGAAGCAGGGGCAGTACATCAAGAGAGGCGGAGGCGAACACTCTTGATCTCCCTATCTACGAACAACATCCAGGACGCAAACCAGCTGCTCAGTCCTCCGATGGCAATACGTGAAAACTCCTCTGAAATGGCTATCTCTCTCAGAGCACTCCTCTCCTTGAACAACATGAGAAGATAAACACCATCATCAGTAAAGACGCCAACATTATCAGCCACGTGAAGACGTCGCCGATACCTTCCTAGTGCCGCCATATCTCTGGAGGAAGCAGCTAGTTCGCATTCAAGGATGAACTGGAGTTTTCGGATTTTTGCCCACATGGCCAGCGTCTTCTTCATCACTTGCTCCTCAATAGCTTCTTTACGAGAAGCCACCACAGCATTCATTAACTCTTCGGCTAAGTCCGGACTATTATCTCTCTCCATCTCTCTTATTTGAGTTTATTGCTAACATCATTGCCTGTATTTATAGATAAAAATCAAGCGCCAAAAGCCTATATCATCATGATTGTGGTGGGAAACGTGAAGCATTCTATAATACGCAACCGACGGTTCATTATCATTCATGCACGTATTTAGGGGGAACAATGGTTAAGGAATAACTATTATCTTCTTTAGCCCATCCCTACCTAATCACGTCAATGATCTGGTTCAAATTCTGAGGATATAATACATCCAAGTCATTTTCGTAAAAATACTCAGATTTTTCGACTGCTTTTGAATGAAGTGACGTTTTTCTCCTTCAAATTTGAAAATACTCATTTTACCGCCGTCAAATTTTTTAAATATTTAAAAAAAAAATCCTCCACTAACAGTCCTCCACATGCACTTAACTCGTGCATTCTTGAACCGAACATACCTACCTTCATTTACATCATCGTTTTCACTGTGTTATCTCATCTAAGCTCACTCTGCAGGAACAAGAAAACAAAAAATTCTTTGCAAATTCACAACAAATGGCTGCCTCCATTGCACAGAATACAGTAGCTATCAACTTCCCATCCATCTTTTCGATGCCCAACAAGTATATGAAGGCTGTGTTCCGCTCACTCGAAGAATCTGGGCTTCGAACATTTCTGGGTTGCTGCTACAACTACTCCGATACATTACTGAAGGAATTATTTGATTCTGCTCACATGAAGAACGGAGAAATTCTTTGTTCTATTCAAAACAAAAACCTCATCTTCACGCAGAAAGTGTTTGCTGAATTGTTTAGCTTACCAACGGCTGGCATCACTGACTTCTCTACACTGCAAGATGGTAATACAAATATTTGGCAAAGAAACTTCTCACTCACTAATTCTCCTATCTCTTACCCAACATGCCAGAAGTGAGATTTTAAGATCGAATTTCGATTGTTGGCTGATATTGTGGCAAAAGGAATTCTTGCCAAATCTGGTGCATATGATAAAATTACCTTGGATAAATTCCTTGTTATGGCCACCATCTCCTCCAATCTAGGGATCAACTGGTCTGATGTTCTTTTCAAAATACTGGTAGCCATGATTAAGAAAGACAATCAATCTCATGGCTTCGCGGATCAAATATGCCACATGTTGATCAAAGCAGGAGTCCAACCGGTTGACATGATTGAGGTTGGAAAAACCAAACTGTTTTCTTGGGTATCGGTTGACAAATTCATTCAGAAAAATAAACCGACAGATGAAGAATACGTCACTGTCAAAACAGAAACTGGTGTTGAGTTTGTGAAACAAAAGAAACAAAGTGTCTCTACTCCTAAAGAAGCCAAAAGGAAACTGGTCTTACACAAAAACTCTGATGATGAGTCCAAAGATGATGTTCTAGTTGCTCAGGTTTTCAAAAAAAGAAGAACCGCACAACCAACAAAGATTAAGCTGGTCAAGCATATTTTTGCACCGCTCATTCCTGCCCATATCCCTGCAGTATGTGTCACTAAGTTGAAAGGGATTCAAATTACGGAGACAGATATCCAATCCTCCTATTCAGGAGTTCCTATTATTCTCTCCTCCGATAAGGGCAAACAAATGATGATTGATAATCCACCTCAAACAAATGCAGTTCATACGGCCATCATCCTCACAAGTCAGCGTGTCAATGAGGCTGTTCAGACAAAAATAAAGATGTTTGATCAATGGGTTCAATATCGCATTGCTGTCACTTTTGACTCACTCCTCCAAACCGGAAAGATACATGCAGCCGCCAAGCTTGAACGGTCCATTTTGGAATGGGCCGAAACGACAGACTCAAACTGCTCTTCAAAGACGCGACTTTGTGGAGATTCAAATGAAAGAAAGAACTTTTCGAATCATTATACAGTTGAAAGGAAAAATTTTGATTCTACATGTCCTACAGCCAAGGATGATTCTGCAGTCATATCTCAGCTTGAAATGGACGCTTTGTTCCTGGCTATGTCAGTCGCTCACGTGCGACAGGAGCTCAATCTTCCAGCTGTGGCTGAAAAGAGTAAATTTGACTCTATAATGGATATTAATGAGGATATCAGCTCACAACTAGCTCCACCCTTTGCCACTCAGAAGGCCTCTTTGACTATTTCTAGCACTAGCTCTAAACCCTCTTCACCAGAACCTGCCACAATAGCTCAGAAGGAGCTCGATTCTATTCAGGATACTCCACGATCAGAACAATTACAAGCCTCCTCCGCTGGTCAAGACCATTCATCCTATGCGAATGCTAAAGTCTTCTCACCTGAAGCTATTCTTGAAACCGATCATCCAATTAATGAAGCAACAGATCACCCGACCTCTAAAAAATTCATGATGGAGGACCCTCCTAGTGTCGAACACCAATGCTGTCAGGATGTTTCGGCTCTCCTAGTTGTTTCTCCGCCGCTCTCTGACCATGGCGCATATGCTTCACAGCTCCCTGATGATTCAAACCAGGATCCAACTCTTTCAGTTGTTGAAGCAGAGCAGTTTCTCTCTGTTTTTGATGCAGCTAAACCATTTCAAGAGTCATTTATCTCTTCAAAAGATCCTATTACTGATGATACCCCGAACGAATTACAAGAGCAGCTCACATCTTCTCCAAAGGAAGTGCAGGAAGCTGTGACACCCATCTCATCAATGCTTCCTCACCCAATGATCAAATCGCAAAACCAGAGGAACCTAAGGTCATTGGTTCAAATTCTTTTGTCTCGAATAAGGACATCGATCAATTTATTGAGAGTATTACGGCGGAACCTCATGAGACTAAATCTACTCAAACTGCTGACAAAGCAACTTCCTCTAAAATCATTGACTTCAAGTCCAACCCTACTTGCTGAACAAGAAGCATTTGAGGAGGAAGTATTTGTCGAAGAAAACTTCAAACAAGAACTTCTGAACCGCCTTGCAAATATGGATCAATCTATCCTTGCTCTAAATCGAAAACAGTTTGATCTGAAAGAGAACTTCCACTCTATCAAAAGGACCATGTCTAAAGACTTTGATGCCATGACCACAAGAACTTCCAACCGACAGGATCATCATCATACGGCTCATATCAATATGTGCCTTGGTCTTTCGGCACAAATCACTCGTATTGAACAACGAATGGATGCCCAAGGTGCTCAACTTACAGAAATTATAGAATTTCTTGTTCATGGTGATGTCAAAAAGAGGGAAAGAGAGCAGGAAAAGAAAATTCAAGAAGAATTAGCAGTCCTGAAGAAAAATGAAGACAAGGCTAAAGCCAGGGAACAGAGTTCAGGACTTAAGAAATAGTTCAAAACTTAAGAAATAGTAATATAAAACAATTTCTGGCTTCTAGGATATTGCTATATAATTTCTGGTTCTTTGGTTCTTCACTCTGATAAACAAACTTACGGCTCAGTTTTGTCATCACCAAAAAGGGGGAAATTATTAAGAAATGAAACTAGCGTTTCAAGAATTTTGGTGTATGACAAATCAAAATCAACCGCGGCTGGAATCCTAATAAGCTCAACCGGAAAAAAACCTACAGGTTTCTCTAACCGCTGATTCTTCAGTATATGGCAAAAGTAAACCGGTTCATTTAAGAGAATCACTTATTACTAAAAGACATTCTCTGACCGGTTGAATGCATTCAAAACTCCTTGAAGTCAACGATTACACATCAATTCCAAGAATGATATGCATTTAACTCTCTATCCCAGAAAGGAAGTTCAGAGATAGACTTCGCAGTCTTATGCTAAAAGAACAGTTTCCTTAAGAGAAAATCCTCAAGAAAAGAGCTTCAGATGTATGATAAGCAAAAGGAAGATTAAATGCGAACATTTATTGCTCATAAAGATGAAAGTTACTCATCTGTTTCTGAAGCTCAGGTTTACGTTAACGTTTCTTTCCGACCGTTAAGTCATTCGGCTATATCAACAGAGAAGGATGCAAGCTAAAAAGTAGACAAGCATATACAAATATCATTGAGCTTGCATTCAAAAGAAATCTGAGAGCGCAATCACGGTCAATATTCATCTTCGCTCTATCTGCACGCAGTTCAACTGAAACATACTTTGTAATGCCCAAGATTTTATATCATGTTCAATTACGATTATAGATTTTAATCGAGATGAGTATGAAGTACTAATTTAATGTGATTATTAAAGGGCTATTACGAGACCAATCGGGCCAAGCATGTGAATTACATAACATGTGGGCAGAGAGTCTGGCGCCCGAGCGGTAATTTTTGACCGCTCGAGCGCCAGTGTGCATCAAGAAATTGTCTCGGGCAGAAGACTTGGCGCCCGGGCGGTAGTTTTTGACCGCCCGAGCGCCAAAGGTGCAATCCGGGAGAACAAGGACAGAACATGCCGCGCTCGAACGGTAGATTTGCACCGCTCGAGCGCCGCTTGAAAATGGTGAAAACAAGCCACGTTTCTTTAACCGACCAACTTGTATATATATATAAGAAACAAGCGATTCTCCTCAGAATCAAAGAGAGAAAACCGAGGAAAGGGTCAGGGGAAAGTTGTGAAAAATCCTTACGCCTTTTGTGAGAAATCCGTCCGTCAGATTTTAAAATCGACTTCGGTACCGTGTTCCTATCAACGTAGGCTTCAACTGGACGTAAGTTTTACTACGTTTTAACATGTTTTGAAATTATGATGTGGTTAGAATTGAATACACGTCATATATGTTATTCTTGACATGTTAGACATCGTAGAATCGAAGTCAGATTAAGAAGCGGACTGAATAGGGAATTGTTATGATTTTCAGAATGAAATTGACTAGAATTGATATCAGATTGGTACAGTGGTTGATTGTAAATGATTGGAATTGGTATACACTGATATAGTATTATCAGTATCGCAAGATTGTACTGTTGTACTGTCAGCATGTGATAAAACAGAGATGTTGTGATTTGATTAGAATATTGATACAGAATATTGATATTGTCAGTGCCAGATTGAACACTGACAGACTCTGAATCAAGACTTTGATTGGCTCAGATCGGCAGAAAGAAAGGTATAAATAAATGTTGATTCGGGATTGCACAACTCGAGTTAGGTTTGACTTGAGTTTCCCTAAATCACATACTTTATTTTATTGCATTGATATTTGCAGATTATCAGATTGATATTGCATTGATAGTTGTAGATTATCCGATTGTTATGTCATGTATTGACTTAGAACAAAGTCAAAGTCCGAGTCTAGGGCAGACAGCCTAGCTAGGGCAGAACCGCCGAGTCTTTCTCAGAACCGATAAGACTCTAGACTTACGGTGTATCGACGAGCTTCAGATGTAGATCGACGTCTATCTCAGACACACTCGATACAGCATACCAAAGTCTAAATTAGATTGGGATCCCTAGATTTGAGATAAGATAAGATTAGATCACGAGTCATTGATTCATGTAGTCAGATTAGATACACTGCTTCGATGTTTGTTTATGCTTTTATATATGTTTTATATGATTGCATTTAATACATTGTTTATACTGGGATATTTATATCTCACCGGAGTTATCCAGCTGTTGTCTTGTTTGTATGTGTGCATGACAACAGGTGGGACAGGTACAGGGTCACAAAGATGAAGACAGACTGAGATTAGAGTGGTGATACCGGACTTGGACTAGAGCTAGGGTTTAAACACTTGATTGTAGTTGTTGAACCTGAGCATGTATGATTGTATATTTTATCAGAGTGATACTTTTATACTGATATGTATAGTAGTTTGATTCCATTACCTTCCGCATTAAAAAAAAAAAAAAATTAGACCCTGTTTATTATAATTGATTTAGTCCCAATGACGATTAAGAACATGATTAGCGTCCGGGTCCCCACAACAGGTGGTATCAGAGCGATAGATCCTTTAGATTGAGATAGAAGAGGCTAGTGAGCGGGGTAGATTGAGGTTTTCTTTCCTGCTTTTGAATGCTAGCATGTCTTACTGCTTTATTACATGTTACTTCTTTATCTGATTTGATATAGTAATATGTTTTATTGAGATTGGATCAGTACTGATTCTAGATCAGCAGTAAGATGATCAGAGGAGGATTGAAACAAAATTGTTGTATCTGTTACTAATCTATTTAATTATTAGATATGCCTCCGAGACGAGTACCAGAACAGGGAAGTACATCAAATACTCCAATGGATGTCACACCGACTCCAATGGAAACGTTATTGAAACGTTTTCAGTCATTTCATCCGCCGACCTTGAAAGGCACAGAGAACGGTGTAGAGTGCGAGAGTTGCCTCGATGATTTAGAGATGTTGTTCGAATCCTTGGAGTATATGGATGAGAAGAGAGTGAAATTGATTGGACATCAGCTGCACGATGTTGCTAAGGACTGGTGGATCACGAGAAAGAGAGCCATGGAGCATAGAGGTACGATGATTACCTGGAATATATTTAGAACTGAATTTTATCAACGATTCTTTCCAGTGTCGTACCGGAAGGATAAGGGAGCGGAGTTTGCCAATCTAAAGCAAGGACCGATGAACATAGAAGAATACGTGTCAAAGTTCTCCTCCTTGCTGAAATTTGCTCCACATGTGGCTGACAGCGAAGAAGCTACTGCTGACCAGTTCATTAATGGCCTGAACCCCGACATTTTCACATTGGTGAACACAGGGCGACCAGATAATTTTACTGATGCCCTGAACAGAGCCAAGGGAGCAGAAGCCGGTCTGATGAGACAGAAAGGAGCTTCATTTGTGCCTCCAGCACCGAAACCACAGCAACCACCTCCCAGATTTGAGAGTGGCAGCAGTAGTGGAGGAAAGAAAGAATTTTTGAAAGCCAGGGGAAAGCAATTCAAGAAATCTGGCAGTAGTTCTTCCAGCTCCGGTGGTTCCAGACTGAGCCAGAGTTACACTGGAGTTTATTGCAAGACTTGCGGAGGAAGACATGCTACTGAGCAATGCCAGGGAGTGACTGGTAGTTGCAATTTCTGTAAACAGCCGGGGCACTTTGCTAAAGTGTGTTCCCAGAGAGGTTCCCAAAGATCGCAGGGGGCCGAGTCATCGGGATCAGCAGCACAGACTGAGAGTCGATCCGCTGCTGTTCATACATTCCAGCCAGCGCCTCAGTCACAGCAGAGGCCAGGAGGAAGCCAGACAGTTGGCCAGCCTCCGAGACAGCAGGCCAGAGTCTTCGCTTTGACAGAGGAGCAGGCCCAAGAAGCACCAGATGACGTGGTGGCAGGTAACTGTTCTTTATGTGGTTATCCTGCTTACGTATTAATTGATACCGGTGCTTCACACACATTTATTTCAGAACGATTTGCATTGAGTCATGCATTGCCTGTAGAGTCGTTAGCTACTGTAGTGTCTGTCTCTTCTCCGTGGGGGATGGGTTTGATATCCGTAAATTCGGTTAACCATTGTGTACTGCAGTATGACGGGCATGAGATTGAACTAGATTGCGTCGTACTTGGATTGTCTGACTTTGACTGTATTATCGGTATCGATATGCTGACCAAGTACAGAGCGAAAGTTGATTGTTTCCACAAGAGTGAGATTCAGACCAGATATGGCTGAAGAGTGGAAATTTTACGGTAAGGGTTCTAGATCGAGAATTCCTTTAGTATCCGTATTATCTATGACTCGATTGTTACAGAAAGGAGCAGAAGGGTTCCTTGTATATTCAGTAGATTTACTGAAGTCGAGTCCACCATTGGCAGATCTGCCAGTGGTACGTGAATTTGCTGACGTCTTCCCAGATGAAATCCCGGGATTACCTCCAGTTAGAGAGATAGACTTCAGCATTGAACTGATGCCAGGTACAGTACCGATTTCTAGAGCTCCGTACAGAATGGCACCAGTTGAACTGAAAGAATTGAAGGATCAGCTGGAAGATTTACTGGCCAAGGGGTACATCAGACCGAGTGTGTCTCCTTGGGGTGCTCCAGTATTGTTTGTAAGGAATAAAGATGGTTCGATGAGACTCTGCATCGACTATCGGCAACTGAACAAGGCAACGATAAAGAATAAATATCCTTTGCCTCGTATAGATGATTTATTCGATCAGTTGCAAGGTTCTTCAGTATATTCCAAGATCTATTTGAGATCGGGATATCATCAGTTGAGAGTCAGAGATTCTGATATCTCAAAGACGGCATTCAGAACCAGGTATGGACACTATGAATTTATTGTCATGCCGTTTGGTCTGACGAATGCTCCAGCTGTGTTTATGGGATTGATGAACTGTATCTTCCAGAAATATCTCGATGATTTTGTGATTATTTTCATCGATGATATTTTGATTTATTCAAAGAATATGAGTGAGCATGCTGAGCATCTAAGAACGGTATTGCGAATTCTAAGGGCTGAGAAGTTATATGCTAAACTGTCGAAATGTGAGTTTTGGCTAAGACAGGTAGTATTTCTGGGTCATATTATATCTGGAGAGGGTATATCAGTGGATCCCAGTAAAGTGGAAGCCGTGATTTCTTGGCCAAGACCGACATCAGTACCTGAAATTCGCAGTTTCATGGGTTGAGCAGGATACTACCGTCGTTTCATTAAAGATTTCTCGAGCATAGCTAAACCAATTACTCAGCTGACTCAGAAGAATGCTCCATTTTTTTGGTCTGAAGAATGTGAGACAAGTTTTCTGGAATTGAAGAAGAGGTTGACCAGTGCACTGGTGTGGACTATTCCATCCGGTACTGGTGATTTTGTGGTTTATTGCGACGCTTCTCATAGAGGGTTGGGATGTGTGCTGATGCAACGAGGGCATGTTATCGCTTATGCCTCAAGACAGCTTAAACCACATGAGACTCGCTATCCAATTCATGACCTAGAATTGGCAGCCATTGTCTTTGCATTAAAGATATGGCGACACTATCTTTATGGTGAAAAGTTTGAGATATATTCTGATCATAAGAGTTTGAAATATCTGTTTTCACAATCTGAATTGAATATGAGACAGCGAAGATGGCTTGATTTGCTTAAAGATTTTGATTGTGAAATCAAATACTATCCAGGAAAGTCTAATGCAGCAGCTGATGCCTTAAGTCGAAAGGTATGCTCTTTATCATTATCGACGATTGGTGTTTCAAATTTGATAGAAGACTGTTGTTTGTCTGGATTAGAATTTGAAACAGATTATAGACCGTTGAGACTTTATACGGTGCAAGTAGAACCAGAGCTGATTATGAGAATTAAGGCATCTCAGCGAAGTGATCAGAATGTACAGAAATCATTATCGATGGTTAGAACAGGACATCGATCAGAGTATCAGGTACGTGATAACGTTTTGTATGTGAATAATCGTCTAGTTGTGCCGAATATTTCAGAGTTGAGACGACAGATATTGTCAGAAGTGCACAACAGTCGATTTAGTATTCATCCTGGTGGCAGAAAGATGTATAATGATTTGAAAAGACAGTTCTGGTGGAAACAAATGAAGACTGACATTGCTGAATTTGTTTCTAAATGTCTGAATTGCCAACAGGTGAAGGCAGAAAGAAAGAAACCAGGAGGTTTATTACAGAGTTTGTCCATTCCTGAATGGAAATGGGATCACATTTCCATGGATTTTGTGACGCAATTGCCGCGTTCCTCCAAAGGTTGTGATGCGATTTGGGTCGTGATTTACAGATTGACCAAATCCGCATGTTTTATTCCGTACAATATGACGTACAGATTTGACCAGATGGCAGAGATCTATGTCAGAGAAGTGGTCAGATTGCATGGAGTGCCGAAGTCAATTGTATCAGATCGTGATCCTCGATTTACTTCGCACTTCTGGCAGAGTTTGCAGCAGGCTCTCGGTACGAAGTTACATCTGAGTACCGCATATCATCCACAGACCGACGGACAGTCAGAGCGGACTATCCAGACACTGGAGGATATGCTGAGAGCAGTAGTGCTAGATTTTGGCACGAATTGGCAAGATGCATTGCCGCTTTGTGAATTTTCGTACAACAACAGCTATCAGACGAGTATTGAGATGGCTCCTTTTGAAGCATTGTACGGAAAGAAGTGTAGATCCCCTCTATATTGGGATGATATCTCTGAAGTTCCTGAGATTGGACCAGATATAATCAGAGATATGACAGAAAAAGTGAAGCTAATTCGAAAGAAAATGAAGGTAGCACAAGACAGACAGGCCAAATATGCCAATGTTCGACGTAGACCGTTGGTATTTAAAACAGGAGACTGAGTATTTTTGAAGATTTCACCTTTCAGAGGAGTTGTCAGATTTGGCAAGAAAGGGAAACTGTCTCCACGATACATTGGGCCTTATGAGATTCTCGAGAAGGTAGGAGATCGTGCCTATCGACTTGCTTTACCGCCTTCATTATCTGGGATACATGATGTCTTTCATGTATCGTTATTAAGGAAGTATCTTCCTGATGCTTCACATGCTATACAACCAGATGAGGCCGATCTTGATGAATCTCTGAGCTATGTTGAAAAACCGATTCAGATTATTGATCGCAAAGAAAAACAGCTCAGAACGAAAATGATTCCACTTGTGAAAGTGCAATGGACTCGTCATGGTGTAGAAGAAGCAACCTGGGAAACAGAATCAGATATGAGACAAGAATTCCCAGAGTTATTTCGATGATGTAAATGTCTTATACAGTTTTGTATATATACTCCTTATTGATACGATTGAATGCTTGTGATTTCGAGGACGAAATCGTATCTTAGGGGGGGAGAAATGTAATGCCCAAGATTTTATATCATGTTAAATTACGATTATAGATTTTAATCGAGATGAGTATGAAGTACTAATTTAATGTGATTATTAAAGGGCTATTACGAGACCAATCGGGCCAAGCATGTGAATTACATAACATGTGGGCAGAGAGTCTGGCGCCCGAGCGGTAATTTTTGACCGCTCGAGCGCCAGTGTGCATCAAGAAATTGTCTCGGGCAGAAGACTTGGCGCCCGGGCGGTAGTTTTTGACCGCCCGAGCGCCAAAGGTGCAATCCGGAAGAACACGGACAGAACATGCCGCGCTCGAGCGGTAGATTTGCACCGCTCGAGCGCCGCCTGAAAATGGTGAAAACAAGCCACGTTTCTTTAACCGACCAACTTGTATATATATATATAAGAAACAAGCGATTCTCCTCAGAATCAAAGAGAGAAAACCGAGGAAAGGGTCAGGGGAAGTTGTGAAAAATCCGTCCGTCAGATTTTAAATCCGACTTCGGTACCGTGTTCCTATCAACGTAGGCTTCAACTGGACGTAAGTTTTACTACGTTTTAACATGTTTTGAAATTATGATGTGGTTAGAATTGAATACACGTCATATATGTTATTCTTGACATGTTAGACATCGTAGAATCGAAGTCAGATTAAGAAGCAGACTGAATAGGGAATTGTTATGATTTTCAGAATGAAATTGACTAGAATTGATATCAGATTGGTACAGTGGTTGATTGTAAATGATTGGAATTGGTATACACTGATATAGTATTATCAGTATCGCAAGATTGTACTGTTGTACTGTCAGCATGTGATAAAACAGAGATGTTGTGATTTGATTAGAATATTGATACAGAATATTGATATTGTCATTGCCAGATTGAACTCTGACAGACTCTGAATCAAGACTTTGATTGGCTCAGATCGGCAGCAAGAAAAGTATAAATAAATGTTGATTCGGGATTGCACAACTCGAGTTAGGTTTGACTTGAGTTTCCTAAATCACATACTTTATTTTATTGCATTGATATTTGCAGATTATCAGATTGATATTGCATTGATAGTTGTAGATTATAGGATTGATATGTGCATGTATTGACTTAGAACAAAGTCAAAGTCCGAGTCTAGGGCAGACAGCCTAGCTAGGGCAGAACCGCCGAGTCTTTCTCAGAACCGATAAGACTCTAGACTTACGGTGTATCGACGAGCTTCTAATGTAGATCGACGTCTATCTCAGACACACTCGATACAGCATACCAAAGTCTAAATTAGATTGGGATCCCTAGATTTGAGATAAGATAAGATTAGATCACGAGTCATTGATTCATGTAGTCAGATTAGATACATGCTTCGATGTTTGTTTATGCTTTTATATATGTTTTATATGATTGCATTTAATACATTGTTTATACTGGGATATTTATATCTCACCGGAGTTATCCGGCTGTTGTCTTGTTTGTATGTGTGCATGACAACAGGTGGGACAGGTACAGGGTCACAAAGATGAAGACAGACTGAGATTAGAGTGGTGATACCGGACTTGGACTAGAGCTAGGGTTTAAACACTTGATTGTAGTTGTTGAACCTGAGCATGTATGATTGTATATTTTATCAGAGTGATACTTTTATACTGATATGTATAGTAGTTTGATTCCATAACCTTCCGCATTCAAAAAAAAAAAAAAAATTAGACCCTGTTTATTATAATTGATTTAGTCCCAATGACGATTAAGAACATGATTAGCGTCCGGGTCCCCACATACTTGATCATCCAAGGATCTTTTCGTGCTACTCAAACAAACTACTGTTTCATATCGTAACCTGGTGGTTATTTGATTAAAGTTTGTGGTGTCTGGAGAAACTAAGGGTTCTTAATATACATAAGTGTAGAGTGATCACTAAGAGTTCCAATACAGGCAGTGTGATAAGTCCTGGATGGATCGGGCTGTTACAAACATTTTTTAAAGTCAAAGTCTTTTAGTGGAATCCTTCCTAACAAAGGAAGAAGGGGTGACGTAGGAGTATTCAATCTCCGAACATCCATAAAATCCGCTGTCATCTATTTATTGCATGCTTAAATATCTCTTAGTCACTTACTGTTGTTAAGGGTGTCATTAACTTTATTGCTCATTGAAAACTCTGAACTGTTTTCCGCACAATTAATAGTTCAAGTTTTCAACCGTTTGAGAAAATATTTTTCAACCGCCTAAAAACGGTTGATAGCAAAAATTCAAAAACAGTAAAATTTGAAAAAGTTCATTCACCTCCCCCCCCCCCCCCTCTAAACTCTTTCCCGATACCAACAACTTTTACAAAAAAAATTCTTTCAATTATACATGCTAACAATCATACAAACCATATCTTTTAACTATATTCTCATAAAAATTTTAGAAATTATTTTATTTGGAAACACACACAATTATAAATATATATATATATATATTGGTACATATGAAAAACTAATTTTTCTTGTAGTCTGTAATTTGAATATAAAGAATATTATAATCTAGTGTATTGTGATTTTCCGATAATTATTAACTAATGCATCTCAGGTGCATTTAATGACTACCTTACTCGACATTGAACTAAAAATTATTATTATTATTATTATTATTATTATTATTATTACTATATATATCTATATATTTTTATTTTCATATAATAAAAAAACTAAGAGAAAAAGAAGAGGAGATTATTCATACCTTAAAAAAAACATTAAAACATACCGTTGAATCACAAGTTTAGCATCACATGAATTTTCTTTTCTTACTCTTGGATGTTGGCCAATTAAGTTGAGATAAGAATGGATCTGGTTTATGACTAAATCCTTGCAGTAAATCAATAAGTTCACCTTCTGTAAGGCCCGAGATTATATCACTTTAATCCGAGATTATTTAATTTACGAATTTTGGAATGATGAATTAAATTCCACGATTTTTATAATTAAGTAGGATTGAAATTGAATTAAAAAGAGTTATTGAGGGCTGAATTGCAAATAGTGAAAAATCCAGGGACAAAAGTGCAAATTATGACTTGGTGGGACACTTGTCATGCTTTGACATATAAAAGTTTCAATTCCTTCACTCTCCTCCAGCAAGAACCGAGACAATTTCTCTGAAATACCCTCAAAGCATCATTTTTTTTAGAATTTTGATTGTGTGAGTTCGATTATCAGATTTTGATTTCCGGACACGGTACTGTACTCCTCTAGTTGACCGCTACAACTGGATGTAAGTTTTATTGAGTTTTGTTATCATTTGAAATTATGATATTGGGAGAATTATTATTTGATCATTATTATGTGTTCTGGAAATACTACAAATCGTAGAATCGAAACCGGATTGAAGAACAGATTGATTATGGAATTGTTATAATTTTCTGATTATATTGATTGAGATTGGACATATTTGGATTATAGACTGATTACAAATTGTATCGGATATGGGTTATGATTTGTAATGGATATCTGGTGATACGGTATTGACGGGGTTATCGAGACTGTATCGTTATGCCGTCGAAACATCAGTTGAATTAAATTGCTCAGATTCAGTAATGATTTCGATTGTATCGTGATATCGTTGATATGAATTAGATTGTACCTTGTTCAGATATGGATCAGATTATATACTGATTTGAGTATTGATCGGAACAGGTTTTGAATTGAGATGTATACTGATATTGTATCTATGTGATTGTCATTGCCAGACCGGGTATGGACGGTAAAATACAATACTTTAGTCTTTGTCAGACCGGGACAAAGGTCTTTGTCAGACCGGGAAGACAAAGGTATAAATAAATGCTTCATCTTTGTCAGACCGGGAAGACAAAGGTATAAATAAATGTTGATTCGGGTTTGCACAACTCGAGTTAGGTTTGACTTGAGTTTCCCAAAATCACATACTATATTTTATTACATTGATATTTGCAAATTATCAGATTGATATGTTTAGTCTATTGAATGATAGCAGAACCAGAGTTTGAGTCTAGGACAGATCAGCCTAGCTAGGGAAGAACCGCCAAGTCTTGGACAGAACTGCTAAGACCCTAGACTTGTGGTATATCGATGAGCTTAGATGTAGATCGACGTCTATTGTAGACAATCGATATAGCATGCCCAAGTCTAAGTCTTTGTCAGAACTGCTAAGACCCTAGACTTACGGTGTATCGATGAGCTTAGATGTAGATCGACGTCTATTGTAGACACTCGATACAGCATACCAAAGTCTAAATTAGATCGGGATCCCTAGATTAGAAATAAGATAAGATCAGATAATGTGTCATTGATTCATGTAGTCAGATTAGATACATGTTTTGATGTTTGGTTATGCTTTTATATATGTTTTATATGATTGCATGTATACATTGTTTATACTGGGATATTTATATCTCACCGGAGTTATCCGGCTGTTGTCTTGTTTGTATGTGTGCATGGCAATAGGTGGGATAAGATCAGGGTCAAGAAGAGAACGAGGCTGGACTAGATAGCGTGGAGATCCGGTCTTCAGAAGCAACTTAGGATTCAGTACGGATATGTAGTTGAACCTAGTTGAATTATTGTAGATCATACAATAATTGTATGTTATGTTTAATATGTAATTTGAATTTAATTACATTACGTTTCCGCTTTGTATTTAAAAAAAAATTAGACCTTGTTATTATAATTGTTTGAAATATTCTTAAAGACGATTAAGGAATGAATTAGCGTCCGGGTCCCCACAACAGGTGGTAACAAAGCGATAGATCCTTTAGACTGAGATAGAAGAGAATGAGCGGGGTAGATTGAGTTGTTCTTTCCTTGCATGTGATTGCTAGCATGAGATTTATTTTAATGTTGACTTACATTGTGTGTGCTAGCATGACATTATGCTTTACTGCTTTAAAATACATGTTATCTAATTATCTGATTTGAATTGGTAAAATGTATTATTGAGTATGAATCAGATTTGATTCTAGATCAGCAGTAAGATGATCAGAGAAAGATTTGAACAGATTTTTAGTATTTGGGTACTAATGTTTTGATAAGCAGATATACCTCCACGGAGAATTCCAGAAAGGGGTAGTACTTCGACTGAATAGATAGATGTATCAGAGACTCAGATGGAAACAAAGTTGAAAGAGTTTCAGTTATTGCAGCCGCCGATTCTGAGTGGTATCGAGACGTCTGAAGATTGTGAAAACTGGTTTGATGACATAGAAATACTGTTTGGTTTACTTGATTGTACAGATGAAAAGAGAGTTAAAATGGTGTCTAACCAGTTACGAGAAGCCGCCAGAAGTTGGTGGATTACAAGTAAAAGAATGTTAGAACAGAAAGGTACAGTGATTTCGTGGGAAATATTCAGAACTGAATTTTATCGAAGATTTTTCTCATTTTCGTACCGATAGGACAAGAAAGCAGAGTTTGAGAATTTGAGCCAAGGCCAACTGAATATCGAAGGATATGTTGCTAAATTCTCTACTCTATTGCGTTTTGCTCCTCATGTAGTTGGGAATGATGAAGCTGTAGCGGATCAGTTCATCAGAGGATTGAATCCGGAGATAGTTGCATTGATGAATATACAGCGACCTCACCATTTTGCTGATGCTTTGAGTAGAGCGAAGAGAGCGGAGGCGAGTTTGATTAGACAACTAAAAAGGGTGTGTGCGATACAACCCCAGACACAACAATCCCCTCTTCGATTCAATCGCGGCAACACGAGTGGAAAGCAAGATTTGCTAAAAACTCGAAAGAAACAGTTTAAGAAGTTGGGGAGTGGACTGAGTGGTTCATCTAGCTCCAGTGGTTCTAGTCCAAGTTATACTGGAGTGTATTGCAGAATTTGCGGAAGAAGACATTCCACGGAGCAATGCCAGGGAGTTACTGGTAGTTGTCGTATCTGCCGACAGCCGGGACACTTTGCTAGAGTTTTTCCACGAAGAGATTCCCGAAGATTTCAGGGATCAGGACCATTTGGTGGTAGTGACCAAGGAACAGGCCCAAGAAGCACTTGACGATGTAGTGGCAGGTACTGTTCTTTTATGATTAGACTGTATATGTATTGATATATACTAATGCATTCTCTACGATTATCTTTGACTGAGTTGCATTGAGGTATGTTGTATCTGTTGGGTCTGTTTATACTGTAGTATTGATATCCTTACCTTTTGGCGGAGATGTTAATATCAGAGATTTCTGTGAAATATTTTATACTGCGGTAAGAAAAGAATGAGATCGAATTAGATTTTGATGTACTTGTGTTTTCTGATTTGACTGCATTATTGATATTAATATGCTGAACAAGTACAGAAATATTATAGATTCCTTTCAGGAGACTATAAGATACAAACCAGATATGGTTGAGTAGAGATTTCACGGTAAAGATTCTAGATTTAGAATTCCTTTGATATCTATGTTGTCTATGACTCGATTGTTACAGAAAGGAACAGATGGTATCCTTATGCATTCAGTAGACTTACTGAAATCGAGCCTAGAATTGGCAGATTTGCCAGTGATGTACAAGCTGGCTGATGTTTGCCCAGATAAGATTTTAGATTTGCCTTGTATCAGAAAGATAAATTTCAGAATTGAATTGATATCAGGTACTGTTTGTTGTTTTAGAATTCAGTACAGAAGGATATTGAATATACAGAATGATACAGAATGAATTGAAAGAATTGAAAGACCAGTAGAAGAATACCGATCAGAAGTTACATCTGATTTAGTGTTTCTCTATGGCATATTTCAATATAGTCAGAGATATTTTGATGATTTATGCTTATTATATCTATGATATGGGATATATTTGCAGCATCTGATTGATTGAATCGAATATCTGAAGATTGTATTGAACACTTCGAGAACTGTGATTATTGTATACAAAAATTATTCAAATATGAATCTTGCTTGAAACAGATTGTATTCAGAGTATGTGATATCTGAAGTTAGTATACTGATTGATTTTAACACAGTTGAGATCATAATCAGTGATTGAGAATGATACCGTTATCAGAAATTTCAGAAATTTCAGAAATGTCAGAAATTTATTTTTTGTCTGAATTGACAGATTATCTTATACGAATGTTGTTTTGTATCTGCTTGAATATTGTTATTGTTCTAAAACAGTATTTGAGACAGCTTATATTGGTTGGAGGCATATTATATTTGCAGATGATATATAGCAGTTGATCTGAGCGACATGAAGATATGATTGATTAGTCAGAATTGACAGTATTGCCAGAAATTGTTGTTTATGAGTTTAATGAACTTACTAGATCCGTATAGATTATTGATATTTCGAATCTGATTTGATAGTACTGTTATTCTGAGTCAATGTTTGATACAGATTTTTGTGAACCGTTGAGATTATATACAGTTCAAACCGAATCAGAGTTGAATTCGAGAATTACAGCAGTCCAGAAATTTGATCAGAATGTTCAGAACTCGATTTCGATAATCAGAGCTGAGTATCGAGCAGAGTAACATATATGTGAGTTTTACTGTATGAGAATTATTATCTTGTGATGTCAAATGTTTCAGAATTGTACAACAGAATTTGATATCGATAATCAGAACCGAATATCAGGTAGGTATTTTTCTTTAATTATATTATTAACTGATTTGTTTGTACCGAATAATTCGAATCTGAAATGACAGATAGGGTCAGAAGCGCACAGAAATGGATGCAGTATTCGTTCAGGTAACAGGAAGTGTATGATAATTCGAACAGACAGTTTTGATATAGACAGATTAAATCAGTTATGATAGAATTTGTACTGAAATGTTGGCAGAATTTGTACTGATATGTCTGCATTGTCAACAAATGAAGACAGAAAGATAGAGATCAGAAGATTTATTACAGAATTTGTATATTTTGATTTGACACGAGGAGTATATTTCGATGAATTTCGTAATAAGATCACTATAATACTTTCCAGATTATGATATGACAGGATTGTGATTGACAGATTGTTCAATCTATATATCTATTAGTTTGTATCCAGATAATGTACAAACATTACCAAATGACACATATCGATGTCAGAGAAGTGGTCAGAGTAATCAGAATGCCACGGTAGATTATATCAGATTGTGATTTTACTTGATTTTGTACTTGTGGTAGAATATGCCATAAGTTTTCTTATATATGCTCCACCGACTGACAGATAGTTAGAGGGTACTATCCAGATATTGGATGATATTCCGGAAGCTGCAGTGCTGGATACTAGCACTGGTTGATATGACACATAGTCTCTGGATATTGTATTCAGATTATCAGATGGATAGTGAGATAGTTACAGATGATATATTGTACAGTGAGTACTGCCGATTTCCTTGGTATGAAGATAATATCTCGGAGATACCTGAGATAGGATCTGATACGGTCAAAGATATGATAAAGAAAATGTAGCTAATTCAGAAGAGAATGAAGATAGCTCAGACCAGACAGACTTAATATGCCGACGTCGGATGGTGACGATTGGTATTTGAGGCCGAAGATTTAATATATCCTTGAATGGGATAAACAGATTTGATAACAGCTGATAGTATTGATTTGTTACGAGCTGTGGTTTGGTATATACGGATGTTGTATAGACAGTATTGTGAGATTGATTTTGTCAGAGCTATTTTTAGAAATAGAATCTAATATAAGGTTAAGATTCAGAATGGTTTCATGGAGATGAGTTTCTTATTTAAACTCTGTATACATTTCTTCTGATATATCTGAATTGATTACTTGCGAGTTCGAGGACGAACTCCTATCTAAGAGGGGAAAAATTGTAAGGCCCGAGATGATATCACTTTAATCCGAGATTATTTAATTTACAAATTTTGGAATGATGAATTAAATTCCACGATTTTTATAATTAAGTAGGATTGAAATTGAATTAAAAAGAGTTATTGAGGGCTGAATTGCAAATAGTGAAGAATCCAGGGACTAAAGTGCAAATTATGACTTGGTGGGACACTTGTCATGCTTTGACATATAAAAGTTTCAATTCCTTCACTTTCCTCCAGCAAGAACCGAGACAATTTCTCTGAAATTCCCTCAAAGCATCATTTTTTTAAGAATTTTGATTGTGTGAGTTCGATTATCAGATTTTGATTTCCGGACACGGTACTGTACTCCTCTCGTTGACCGCTACAACTGGATGTAAGTTTTATTGAGTTTTGTTATCATTTGAAATTATGATATTGGGAGAATTATTATTTGATCATTATTATGTGTTCTGGAAATACTACAAATCGTAGAATCGAAACCGGATTGAAGAACAGATTGATTATGGAATTGTTATGATTTTCTGATTATATTGATTGAGATTGGACAGATTTGGATTATAGACTGATTACAAATTGTATCGGATATGGGTTATGATTTGTAATGGATATCTGGTGATACTGTATTGATGGGGTTATCGAGACTGTATCGTTATGCCGTCGAAACATCAATTGAATTAGATTGATCAGATTCCGTAATGATTTCGATTGTATCGTGATATCGTTGATATGATTTAGATTGTACCTTGTTCAGATATGGATCAGATTATATACTGATTTGAGTATTGATCAGAACAGGTTTTGAATTGAGATATATACTGATATTGTATCTATGTGATTGTCATTGCCAGACTGGGTATGGACAGATCAGAATACAAGACTTCGTCTTTGTCAGACCGGGAAGACAAAGGTATAAATAAATGTTGATTCGGGTTTGCACAACTCAAATTAGGTTTGACTAGAGTTTCCCAAAATCACATACTATATTTTATTACATTGATATTTGCAAATTATCAGATTGATATGTTTAGTCTGTTGAATGATAGCAGAACCAGAGTTTGAGTCTAGGACAGATCAGCCTAGCTAGGGAAGAACCGCCAAGTCTTGGACAGAACTGCTAAGACCCTAGACTTGTGGTATATCGATGAGCTTAGATGTAGATCGACGTCTATTGTAGACAATCGATATAGCATGCCCAAGTCTAAGTCTTTGTCAGAACTGCTAAGACCCTAGACTTACGGTGTATCGATGAGCTTAGATGTAGATCGACGTCTATTGTAGACACTCGATACAGCATACCAAAGTCTAAATTAGATCAGGATCCCTAGATTAGAAATAAGATAAGATCAGATAACGTGTCATTGATTCATGTAGTCAGATTAGATACATGTTTTGATGTTTGGTTATGCTTTTATATATGTTTTATATGATTGCATGTATACATTGTTTATACTGGGATATTTATATCTCACCGGAGTTATCCGGCTGTTGTCTTCTTTGTATGTGTGCATGGCAACAGGTGGGATAAAATCAGGGTCAAGAAGAGAACGAGGCTGGACTAGATAGCGTGGAGATCCGGGCTTCAGAAGCAACTTAGGATTCAGTACGGATATGTAGTTGAACCTAGTTGAATTATTGTAGATCATACAATAATTGTATGTTATGTTTAATATGTAATTTGAATTTAATTACATTACGTTTCCGCTTTGTATTTAAAAAAAAAAATTAGACCCTGTTTATTATAATTGTTTGAAATATTCCTAAAGACGATTAAGGAATGAATTAGCGTCCGGGTCTCCACACCTTCTCTTGTAGCAGAAACAAACATCATTCGCGAAGCTAATGAAATAAATCCCAGTTCCACAACATCATCAAAAAACGATAACAGTTTATCATAATAATAGTTAACATTTAACAAACCAATTGGCTTATTCTGTATATTTAATTGTGCCCAACAAACTGTATGAAATATTTCTTCCAAAGTACCGAAACCTCTTGGCAAAGCAATGAAAGCATCTGAATGTTCAATAATTTGAGTAATTCGTTCATACATGTTTTCCACTTTCATTTCTTCTCCTATTGTTGGTCCTGTAAGATTGGCTAAGGTAATCGGAATAATGCCTAAGACTTCACTTCCACCTGCATGCGCAGCTTTTGCAACTTTTCCCATGAGGCTAATCTCACCACCACCATATACCAAATGAATCTTTTTTTAGCAAAGTGTTATTCCAAGCTTTTCTGCTACTTCTTCATAAATTGAATCTTTTCTTGCACTAGATCCACAACACAAATATTTTTGATTTTACTTACCGTGGACGTTGACATGTTGAGAAATATGTTTTCTTTAGTTGTTAGATCACATCATATGAATTTGTAAGCGTAACATGCCAAAAGTCAATATTTGAACAAGAAATTATTATTATTAAAAGAAAATAAAAATGACAAAATTAAAACAAATATATACATCGTAGTTGTGATTGTGGCTCACATCTTCCTCTGATTTTACGTTCAGTAACAGCTTCAACGCCTTCTATGAGTCGAGAATATGCTTCCCATCCAATTTTCTTATAAATTGGCAAACAAGGTCTTTTAACGTCAGATTCCCAAGACGAAATTGTGTATATATATTTACTTATCGAAATAGATATGCGTTACTACAGTAGGATCTTTGTAAGGCTGATTCCACTGTCCATATTGATATTCCTCATGTTGAAATTGCAACCATAGTTTAAGAAGTTCATTTTGCACGTACCTACTAGAATGCATATCAAGAACCTCTAGAAAATTATCCGAATGCTCTTTACTCAGACCATTCTTAATGAATAAAATTTTATCTTCTCTATTCATTGATGTCATTCCAACATTTTTGCATTTCCCATTACAAGTCCACCTTGCACATTTATGACATCCACCTATACGTTTAGCTCTTCGCTTTTTGGCATATGTGCTTTTACCAAATCCTAGCATATGTTTTATTATTAATTCACTTGCTTCCCCAATCAATAGGACTTTTGCTTCAATTATCAAACATCATTCGGTGTGCCATATAACATCATCAACCTTAGTCTCTCACATCTAGCTTTATAAATTTTTTTCAACACATTATCATGTAAACAAGCAAAATATTTACGAAGATTCATAATACACACATCGATATTATTATTATTATTATTATTATTATTATTATTATTATTATTATTATTATTATTATTATTATTATTATATTTCAATTATTTTGGGAAAACTTAAGGAACCGATTTAGACAGTCACGGAGTACCGTTATCCACCTCTTAACCGGGAAACGAACTAGAATCTGCAAAAACAGAATGTAAATATCAAACAACTATTGTGGGTCATATAAAGGCATAAACTCATCATTAAGAATTTCATTTTCTGTAAAAGGCTTAATTCTTTATCCATTAACTTTAAACACATCATTATTTTTGGGATTTTCAATATCAACAACACCATGAGGATAAACATATTTGACTATAAATGGACCTGACCACCTCGATCTTAGTTTACCTGGAAATAAATGCAAATGAGAATTATAAAGCAAAACTTTTTGTCCAATTTCAAATGACTTTCTCATAATATTTTTATCATGAAAGGCTTTAGTTTTATCTTTATAAATCTTTGAATTTTCATATGCATCATTTCTTTCAAGTTCATTTATTTGCAATTTTCTTAATTTAGATGCATCATCTAAATTAATATTAAATGCTTTAATTGCCCAATAAGCTTTATGTTCAAGTTCAACCGGTAAATGACAATGCCTACCAAAGACTAACCTATATGGTGACAATCCTAATGATGTTTTAAATGCAATTCTATATGCCCATAATGCATCAGTTAATCTTAAAGATCAATCTTTTTCTATTTGGATTAACGGTTTTTTCTAAAATTTGTTTTATGTCTCTATTTCCAAGTTCAACTTGACCATTACTTTGAGGATGATATGGGGTAGAAGCTTTATTTGTAATGCCATATTTTCTTAACAAAGAAGAAAATTATTTATTTATAAAATGACTTCCCACATCACTAATTATTGCTCTAGGTATTCCAAATCGGCTAAAAATTTGTTCTTTTAAAAATTTTATAACTACTTTATGATCATTAGTTCTACATGCAATTGCTTCAATCCATTTTGAAACATAATCAACAGCGACTAAAATGTACTTATATCCAAAATATAATGGAAACGGACCCATAAAATCTATTCCCCAACTATCAAATATTTCAATAATTATGATTGGATTTAAAGGCATCATGTTTCGTTTTGAAATTGATCCCATCTTCTGACAGTTTTCACAAGATTTGCAAAATAAATGCGTATCTTTGAATAAAGATGGCTAATAAAATCCACATTGTAAGATTTTTGTAGTTGTTTTATTGGATGAAAAATGACGTCCACATGCTTCAGAATGACAAAATTTAATAACATTACTTACTTCATTGTCGGGTATGCATCGTCGAAAAATTTGGTAAGGACATACTTAAATAAGTAAGGATCATCCAATAAAATTTTTTAACTTCTATCGAGAATTTATTCTTATCCTGTGAATTTCAATGAGAAGGCATTTTATTTGTCACAAGAAAATTTACAATGTTAGCAAACCATGGCATAATAGTAGCATAGAACAACTGATCATCTGGAAAATTTTCATTTATTAGTATTTCATTATGAGATGATTCAGTCATTATTCTAGATAAATGATCGGCTACGACATTTTCTTTCTCTTTTTTTTCTTTAATTATAATATCAAATTGTTGTAACAATAAAATCCACCGTATTAATCTTGGCTTAGCATCTTGTTTATTTTATAAATATTTTATGGCAGAATGATCAGTGTAAACAATAGTAGTAGAACCAGTTAAATAAGATCGAAACTTATCTAACTCAAATACTACTGAAAGTAATTCTTTTTCAGTAGTTGAATAATTTATTTGAGCACTATTTAAGGTTCTACTAGCATAATAGATTGCATAAGGTTTTCCTTCTTTTCTTTGTCCTAACACAGCTCATATAGCATAATCACATACATCACACATTAATTCAAATGGTAAAGACCAACCTGGAGATTGTAAAATAGGTGATGTAACTAAAAGATTAATAATTTTTTTAAAAGCATTTTCACATTTCTGAGTCCATTCAAATTGTGTATCTTTTGTTAAAAGATTTGAAATTTGTTTAGATATTATGCTGAAATTTTTTATAAACCTTCTATAAAATCCTGCATGACCCAAAAATGATCGAACTTCTTTAACTGTTTTTGGTGATGTTAAATTAGCAATAACATCAACTTTGGCTTTATCAACTTCAATTCCTTTTTCAGATATCACATTTCCTAAGACAATCCCAGATTTAACCATATAATGACATTTTTCCCAATTTAAAACAAGATTTTTTTCTTCACATCTTTTTAATACTTCTTCTAGGTTTTTAAGAAAATTTTCAAATGAGTTTCCAAAAACAGTTATATCATCCATAAAAACTTCTACAAATTCTTCAATCATATCACTAAAAATACTTAACATGCATCTTTGAAAAGTAGCTGGAGCATTACACAAATCAAATGGCATTCTTTTAAAAGCAAAAGTTCCAAAAGGACAAGTGAAAGTAGTTTTTTCTTGATCTTCTAATGATATAGGTATTTGATAATACCCCGAATACCCATCGAGAAAACAATAAATAAGTATTTCCTGCTACTTTTTCTAGAATTTGATCTAAAAATGGTAGTGGGAAATGATCTTTTCTAGTTGCATCATTTAATTTTCTATAATCAATACACATATGCCAACTAGATGGAATCCTAGCTTGTAATAACTCTCCCTTTTCATTTTTTATAACAGTGATGCCTGAATTTTTAGGTACTACTTGTGTTGGACTTACCCATTTACTATCTGAGATTGGATAGATAATTCCAGCATCTAATAGTTTTAATACTTCATTCTTAACAACTTCCTTCATATGTGGATTTAACCTTCTTTGTGGTTGTTGATATGTTTTAGCATTTTCTTCCAAGTGAATTTTATGTGTACAAATTAAAGGATTCATACATTTATATCTTTCAAAGTCCATCCAATTGCATTTTTATATTTTTAAGTAATTTAATTAAATCTTCTTCTTGATTTGGTAAAAGAGTGGAATAAATTACAACAGGAAATGTCTTATTTTCACCAAGAAATATATATTTTAATTCTAATGGTAAAACTTTTAATTCAAGTTTTGTATTATCATCTTCTTTAAAATTATTTTTAGACTCAAAACTTTCTATTTAAAAAACTTCAGATTGTTGATTTAAGTTTTCTTCTTGTATATTTTCTTCCACAATTGTTTCAATTTCATTATCACATTCATTTTCATTAATACATGGTTGTTTACATAAGTTGAACACATTAAGTTCTAGAGTCATATTTCCAAAAGACAATTTCATTACTCCATTTCGACAATTAATTAAAGCATTTGAAGTTGCTAGAAATGGTCGTCCCAATATTACTGGAATTTCATTATGTACTTCTATTGGTTGTGTATCCAAAACAATAAAATCTACATGATATATAAATTTATCAACTTGAACCAACACATCTTCTACAATACCTCTAGGTATTTTGATTGACCTATCTGCCAGTAAAAGAGTAACAGAAGTCGGTTTTAATTCTCCTCAATTAAGTTTTTCATAAACTGAATAAGAAAGTAAATTCACACTTGCTCCCAAATCCAACAAAGCTTTTTTAATTTTGTTTTCTCCAATAATACATGAAATTGTTGGACAACCAGGATCTTTATATTTTAAACTAGAATTATTTTGAAGAATAGAACTTACTTGTTCAGCCAAGAATGCTTTCTTCTTCACATGCAATTTTCTCTTCACAGTACATAAGTCTTTTAAAAATTTTGCATAAGAAGGTACTTGTTTAATAGCATCTAATAATGGAATATTTATCTTTACTTGTTTAAAAACTTCATAGATCTCAAAATCACTTTTTTGGGAGCTGAAGCCTCCACTTCTGCATCCTCATCACATGTTAAACGAGGCTATGCAGTCTCTGACAGTGGGAAGAATGATCTGGCCACCAAGTTAAGGGATACAATTGCCCAAAGACAAATGGAAAATGAATCAGCACAGGAAAATGGTGGTGATCTTTTTATGATTTGTTAATACATGAGGAAATGGTGGAGGTTTATTTGACTCATTTACTATTTCAGATGATTTATCATTCACCATATTATTCTTAGAATTTAAGGTATCATCATTCTCAAAAGTATCAGGATTATCATCCTTACTCTTTGATTTTAAATGATCCTTGTTTTAATTACTATATGGATCATTAACTATTTTACCACTTCGAAGAGTAATAACATATTTTATTTGATCAATTTTTTCATTTTTTAATTCTCGATTTTGATTTTTAGGATTAGGTTGAGGTTGAGATGGAAATTTTCCTTTTTCATGAATATTAAGTGCAGATGCAAATTTTGCAAGAGTTTTTTTTCAAATCACTCATAGATTGACTGTTTTGAATATTAATAGTTTCTTGCTTTTGGATAAATGAATGAATTACATCTTCAAAGTTTTTTCTTGGAGGTGTAACATAAGGAGTATAACCTTGATGATTTTGATTATTTTGAAAATATTGTTGTGACGGTTGTGCATTATTATCATTCCTCCAACTAAAATTAGGATGATTTTTCCATCCAGGATTATATGATGGTGAAAAAGGATCTAGTATTGGTTTTTTATAATTATTAACATAATTTGCTTGTTCATGGAGACATTCTTTAATGAAGGTAATGTTGGACAATCTTTCGTAGAATGATCATGTGTATCACATATATGACAAACAATTTCTTGAATACTTTTTAATTGACCACTCTTTTTCATTTCTAATGACTAAATTTTTCTTGCTAAAGATGCAAGTTTAGCTTAAATATCTATATCATCTTTAAGATTATAGATACCACACTTATTTGTTGAATTATTGATTTTAGTTGTTAGTGGTTCTATTGTTCCTATATTATCCCAATTTTGAGCATTTCTGCAAATGAATCCAAATATTCCATAGCTTCATTTGGGTTTTTATCTTCAAAAGTTCCATTACACATGAATTCTATCATTTGCCGATCTTTAGGTATTAGACCTTCATAAAAGTTAGAAACTATTCTCCATGTTTCAAAACCATGATGTGGGCATGTATTAAGTAATTCTTTATATCTATCCCAACATTGATAAAATGTTTCTCATTGTTTTTGAGAAAAAGTTGTAATTTGTCTTTTAAAAGAGTTTGTTCTATGGCAAGGGAAAAACTTTTTAAGAAATTGTTGTTGCATTTCTTCCCATGACCTTGTTGAACTCGATCTCAAATTTTGTAGCCATGTTTTAGCTTTATCTTTTAAAGAAAAAGGAAAAAGCTTTAATCGAACTATATCCATGCTACAATTTTGATCATTATAAGTGTTACAAACTTCCTCAAATTCTCTTAGATGTAAATATGGATTTTCAGAATCTAAGCCATGAAAATTTGGTAAAATTTGAATAATTTGAGGTTTAAAGTTGAAATTAGATGCATCAGGATGAAAAACTAAACAAGATGGGGCACTAGTTCTAATAGGGTTCATATGTTGCCTAAGTGTTTTTAATTGATAATGTTCTTGATTATTATTATTATTATTATTATTGTTATTATTATTATCATTATCTTGATTACTTTGAATTATCATCCATGTTTAAATTATTTTCAGATACTCGAATAAGTCTATTACTTTTTTTCGACTCCAAATACTCATACAAAAAAACAACACAATACTTATAAATAAAACATAATTAACAAATATAAACTTAATTTATACATCCTCGGCAACAGCGCCAAAAACTTGCTACTACTTAAATTATAATTCACCCAAGTGTAGGTTGTCTGCAAGTAATATATTTCGTAAGTAGGAGATCAATCCGCAGAGAGGTTATTTTAAATTTAAATTTATTAATTTATAGATTACCAAATGCAAGAATGAAGTTTACAAATTATAAATTTTGTCAAGGCTTGAGGATTTATTCTTGGTTTATGTAATATTACTTAACTAAAAGTAAAACAAAGGAAACCACCATAAATAATGGTTCCAAAAAAATTAAACACACACATAATATAATATAGTTCCCAATATAGAAAATACTGAAATAACCGATATTTTATATATGGTACCTATGATTATAGTTATAACTATATAAATATATAATTGCATAATGTAAATGTTAAATTAAATCATTATATTTCATTTAGATCAACCGGCAGAGCCAAGCTAGCCTAAATGAAATATATTGATTTAATAAGTTAGTTGCGGTAAAGTAAAAGTTAGTTGCGAAAAAATAAAAGTTAGTTGCGGAAAAGTAAAAGTTAGTTGCGGGAAAGTAAAAGTTAGATGCGAAAAATAAAAGTTAGTTTCGATAAAGTAAATGTTAGATTGTTAGATGTTAGTATTAAATCATAATATTTCATTTAGAACAACCGGCAGATCCACGCTATCGTCTAAATGATATATTATGATATTATTATATAAATATAATATATATATATATATATATATATATATATATATATTGAGGATTTATTCTTGGTTTATGTAATATTATTTAACTAAAACTAAAACAAAGGAAACCACCATAAATAATGGTTCCAAGAAAATTAAACACCCACATAATATAATATAGTTCCCACTATAGAGAATACCGAATTAACCGAGATTTTATATATGGTACCTATGATTATAGTTATAACTATATAAATATATAATTGCATAAATTAAATGTTAAATTAAATCATTGTATTTCATTTAGAACAACCGACAGAGCCACGCTATTGCCTAAATGAAATATATTGATTTAATAAGTTAGTTGCGGTAAATTAAAAGTTAGTTGCGGAAAAATAAAAGTTAGTTGCGGGAAAGTAAAAGTTAAATGCGAAAAATAAAAGTTATTTGCGATAAAGTAAATGTTAGATTGTTATATGTTAGTATTAAATCATAATAATTCATTTAGAACAACCGGCAGAGCCACGCTATCGTCTAAATGAAATATTATGATATTATATATATATATATATATATATATATATATATCTATATATATATATATATATATATATATACATATAATATAACAATAATAATAATTGATGAAATATTTATTGAATCAAAATTTAAACAATAAATCAAGATAACCACCTCAATGATATCAAGCATTTGATGTAAATTGATAACAAAAAATAATTCATTTTTATACCTGCAATAAAAATAAGTTAGCTAAATGAAAAGAAATAAAGAAAGAATATACAAAATATAAACAATCTTACTTCACCAAGAATGCATCCTCTTCACCTTGACATAATAGATTTAGCTTTCCATGAGCTTACTTTTGATCAACACTAAAAACATCATTCATAGTTGAGAACATGAAAGAAAATATATTGGAAATTAGAGCTTTGATACACACTCACACTATATTTTACAATGAGATAGAATGATTCTCAAGCTAGCACAATGCCTCTATTTATAGGCCAAATGAGAGAAAGGGTCAAAACTTTTATTAATACCATATAGTTGTAATAGTATTTTTTGTCTCCTCCAACTTAAATTACATGTCCCTTTTTTCAATGCTTTGTTCCACGACTTTAATCACCGAATTTGACTCTACTCAAATGGTAAACATGTGAAGAATTGTCTGTAGATGAATTTGGCCACTTGGTTCACCTCATTTGGTTAAATATTGAAATAGTTATGAATTTTTTATTATATGCTGGTCATGGTAAAAGTAAATTTGTCCTCCTTTTCATATTTGCACAACTTGATCATCTTAATGAACATTTTAGGCAATCATGTCTTCTGCAAAGTTGTAGATAATTTCTCAAGGATTCCAAACATGTTTGAGTCACCTCCATTTGAATTTTCTAGCTTCATTTATCATTATTTTACCAACACGTAAAAAACCTGAAAATAAAATATATTTAGTAAGACATTTAAATATAAACAAACAATACTAAAATAACATAATTTATAATTTTAATGAAACTTAAAATTATAAAATACAGGTTTTAACATATCATAAATTATTAATTTTAAGTTTCATCAGATTAATTAAACAACATTGGTGTAATGACCGAAAATTAATCACTGTTAATTAACGATTATTGAGTTATAATTCAAGGTGATTATAAAAGAATTAACCGAGACACGATTTGAGATAACGTGTGAAAAGATGTATGTGCGAGGATGAACTCTCGCGCATATGCACGACGTATATCCGCGCATATGCGCGAGGGTACCCGAGAGTTGGGTAAAATGAACAATGGCCTCTCGCATATGCGCCGAGTAGGGGCGCGCATATGCGCGAGGTGCTGTGCATGTACGCGCCGAGGATTAAGTCTCGCGCATATGCGCGAGAAAGGTACGCGCATATGCGCGAGAGGCTTTGGACGAATTTTGAGATTGACACGTTGCAAGTTGCATGCTATATATATATATATATATATATATATATATATATATATATATATATATATATATGTGTGTGTGTGTGTGTGTGTGTGTGTGTGTGTGTGTGTGTGTGTGTACCAAGTCTAATTATTTAGAAAACCATCAGAAAATAATCGAGAGAAGTTGTGTGTGAAGTGTGTGTATCAATCTATACGCCTTTTGTGAAAAATCCGCACGTCAGAATTTGAATCCTACGTCAGTACTGTGTTCTTATCGACGTAGGCTATAACTGGACGTAAGTTTTGCTACGTTTTGATATGTTTTGAAATTATGATATTGTTAGACTTGAATGGAAGTCATATATGATGTTCTTGATATGTTAGACATCATAGAATTGAAGTCAGATTAAGAAACGGACTGATTATGGAATTGTTATGATTTTCTGAAGTTAATTGACTGAGATATTATATCAGATTGTATTGGTATTGATTATTAATTGAGGGAATTATTATATGGTAATGTTGTATTGACCAGGATATTAGGATTATGCGGTTATGCCATTGATTTTGAATTATTGATTAGATCGGTATCGATTTGAGCGGTATATTGATATGATATCATTGATATTGCCATTGCCAGATTGAAGGATTGACAGAATTTGAATTCCAGACTGAAACTACGAACGAAATGTATAAGTCAATGTGGTTTTGGGACATCGACTCAAGTAGGATGTACTTGAGTTTCCCTAAATCACATACTTATTATTATGTTTTATTATTGTTATTATTGATTTGATTAAATGCATGTTCTATGGAGTTATAGGAGCATGCATTAGATGAGTAATTTTGTGACAGAAGTACCTAATAGTGGCGGGATAGCCACGGGCACATTGCACGATGTCACAAGATAGTGTATTTGTAACGCCCCAGATTTGACGACTGTCCTCACTGTACCAAGACGAGTCTTTCCAGCGTGCTTATGTCCTCACTCACACGCACCCTGGGAAACTTCTCAGGAGGTCACCCATCCCAAAATTACCCCAAGTCAAGCACGCTTAACTTTGGAGTTCTTATGTGATGAGCTACCGAAAAGAAGATGCACCTTCGTGATATGAGTAGTACCAATCAAATCTTTTAAGCCCTCTTCAACTGTTCAGTCCATTACATTGCCCAGTCTCGGAATCCCTCTCATTCCCGTGTGGTTCGGTTCATTCATGTTCCCTTCACCTAGAAGCCTGCCAGGAGCCGCTCATTGTCCGTGCAACTGATGGCACCGGCGTTCACCCCCCGCCCTCTTCGGCCCCGGGCCTCATATGCCCACCAGCTTCCGCTTGGTTCGTCCCCGAACCACACCGTACTAAGAGAGGTCGGCTCTGATACCACTTGTAACGCCCCAGATTTGACGACTATCCTCACTGTACCAAGACGAGTCTTTCCAGCGTGCTTATGTCCTCACTCACACGCACCCTGGGAAACTTCCCAGGAGGTAACCTATCCCAAAATTACCCCAAGTCAAGCACGCTTAACTTTGGAGTTCTTATGTGATGAGCTACCGAAAAGAAGATGCACCTTCGTGATAAGTAGTACCAATCAAATCTTTTAAGCCCTCTTCAACTGTTCAGTCCATTACATTGCCCAGTCTCGGAATCCCTCTCATTCCCGTGTGGGTCGGTTCATTCATGTTCCCTTCACCTAGAAGCCTGCCAGGAGCCGCTCATTGTCCGTGCAACTGATGGCACCGGCGTTCACCCCCCGCCCTCTTCGGCCCCGGGCCTCACAGTATTGGTGATAAGACCACAGTCCATGACGGTTAGGTCAGGACACTGGATGTTTGGTTATATCGACGTGGATAGAACTGGAGTATTTTCTATTACTGTTGGTCGATATAAGAATACCACATCTGGAAACCGGGATCCCTAGACTAGGATTGAGTCTAGTCTGAGTCGTGGAGTCACGAGCATGGTCGACAGTTGATATTGATTATGTTTCAGCTTATGATATATATTGCTGTTATCTGTCCATGCTTTTATGTTTATCATATGATGACATGTTTCGTTGATTTATACTGGGATTATATTCTCACCGGAATTATCTGGCTGTTGTCTTGTTTGTATGTGTACATGACAACAGGTGGGACAGGATCAGGGTCCAGTAGATGAGGAGAGATCGTGATAGAGTGGAGACTTCGGACTTGGATGTATATAGGGTTTTGGTAGTTGATAATTAGATGTTGAACCTTAGTTTGTACTGATCTGTATATAGTACAGGACTTGAACTTTATTTTATACTGAGTTGTATATTAGTTTGATTTCACTACGTTCCGCATTTAAAAAAAAATTATGACCCTAATTACTTGATTAGTAATTGATACTGATAACGATTAAGAAATGATTAGCGTCCGGGTCCCCACAATTGGGCCTTGTAGAGCCCAATTAGAAATAATTATTAAACTAGTGGGCTTGAGTAAAATCAAGTAATTTTTAGTTGGGCTCAAATATATTTTGAGACATTTAAATCAAAGTTCATGGGCCTTGTCATTGTTACAAGCCCAAATAGAAAGGCATGCTAGGGAGGTGAAGGGTTGGAGGCACTTTTTCAATAATCTATGCATGGCATGAACATGCTTGTTTTTTACTTTTTCCACAACCAAGGAAAGTCTCCCCCTTCTCTCCTACACAAGCATATGGCCGAAATTTTGCATCATTTCTCCTTCAATTTTTCTCTCATTTTTCTTCTTCAATTGTTGAGGAAATAAAACACTTCTCTTTGAAAAATACTTTTATTTTTTAGTGCAAAATAAGAGGGGTTCTAGCTACTTGGTGGTGGGCCTAATTTTGGAGCAATGAGAGCTTGAAGATTGTCTTGCCATCAAGAGCTTAATTGTATATTGATGAAATTTAAAATTAATAATTTATTATATGTTAAAATATGTATTTTAAAGTTTTAAGTTTCATTAAAATTATAAATTATGTTATTTTAGTATTGTTTGTTTATATTTAAATGTCTTACTAAATATATTTTATTTTCAGGTTTTCTACGTGTTGGTAAAATAATGATAACTCAAGCTAGAAAATTCAAATGGAGGTGACACAAACATGTTTGGAATCCTTGAGAAATTATCTACAACTTTGCAGAAGACATGATTGCCTAAAAAGTTCATTGAGATGATCAAATTGTGCAAATATCAAAAGGAGGACAAATTTACTTTTACTATGACCAGCATATAGTAAAAAAATCATAACTATTTCAATATTTAACCAAATGAGGTGAATCAAGTGGCCAAATTCATCTAGAGAAAATTCCCCACATGTTTGCCGTTTTGAGCAGAGTCAAATTCAGTGTTTAAAGTCGTGGAACAAGGCATTGAAAGAAGGGACATGGAATTGGAGTTGGAGGAGACAAAAACTACTATTACAACTACATAGCATTAATAAAAATTTTGACCCTTTCTCTCATTTGGCCTATAAATAGAGGCCTTGTGCTAGCTTGAGAATCATTCTATCTCATCGTAAAATATAGTGTGAGTGTGTATCAAAGTTCTAAGTTTAAATATATTTTCTTTCATTTTCTCAACTATGAGTGATATTTTAGTGTTGATCAAAAGTAAGTTCATGTCAAGCTAAATCTATTATGTCAAGGTGAAGAGGATGCATTCTTGGTGAAGTAAGATTGTTTATATTTTGTATATTCTTTCTTTATTTCTTTTCATTTAGCTAACTTCTTTTTATTGTAGGTAAAAATGAATTATTTGTTGTTATCAATTTACATCAAATACTTGATACCATTGAAGTGGTTATCTTGATTTGTTGTTTAATTTTGATACAATAAATATTTCATGAATTATTAATATTGTTATAGTATATATATATATCATTATTTTATAATAATTCATTTAGACGATAGCGTGGCTCTGCCGGTTGTTCTAAATGAAATATTATGATATAATACTAACATCTAACAATCTAACATTTACTTTATTGCAACTAAATTTTATTTTTCCGCATCTAACTTTTACTTTCTCGCAAATAACTTTTATTTTTTCGCATCTGACTTTTACTTTATCGCAACTAACTTTTATTTTCTGCAACTAACTTTTACTTTACCGCAACTAACTTATTAAATCAATATATTTTATTTAGGCAATAGCGTGGCTCTGCCGGTTGTTCTAAATAAAATATAATGATTTAATTTAACATTTACTTTATGCAATTATATATTTATATAGTTTTAACTATAATCATAGGTATCATATATAAAATATCGGTTAATTCGGTATTTTCTATAGTGGGAACTATATTATATTATGTGTGCGTTTAATTTTCTTGGAACCATTATATATGGTGGTTTCCTTTGTTTTACTTTTAGTTAAATAATATTACATAAACCAAGAATAAATCCTCAAGCCTTGATAAAATTTATAATTTGTAAACTTCATTCTTGCATTTGGTAATCTATAAATTAATAAATTTAAACTCAAAATAACCTCTCTGTGAATCGATCTCGTACTTACGAAATATATTACTTGCAGACAACCTACACTTGGGTGAATTATAATTTAAGTATTAGCAAGTTTTTGGCGCCGTTGCCGGGAGGTATAAATTAAGTTTATATTTGTTATTTATGTTTTATTTATAAGTATTGTGTTTTTTTTTATGAGTGTTTGTAGTCGAAAAAAAAGTGGTAAGACTTATTCGAGTATTTAAAAATAATTTAAATATGGATGATAATTCAAATAATCAAGATAATAATAATAATAATAATAATAATAATAATAATAATAATAATAATAATAATAATAATAATCAAGAACATGATCAATTAAGAACACTTAGGCACCATATGAACCCTATTAGAACTAGTGGCCCATCTTGTTTAGTTTTTCCTCCCGATGCATCTAATTTCAACTTCAAACCTCAAATTATTCAACTTTTACCAAATTTTCATGGCTTAGATTCTGAAAATCCATATTTACATCTAAGAGAATTTGAGGAAGTTTGTAACACTTATAATGATCAAAATTGTAGCATGGATATAGTTCGATTAAAGCTTTTCCCTTTTTCTTTAAAAGATAAAGCTAAAACATGGCTACAAAATTTAAGATCAAGTTCATTAAGATCATGGGAAGAAATACAACAACAATTTCTCAAAAAGATTTTCTCTTCCCTTAGAACAAACTCTTTTAAAAGACAAATTACAATTTTTTCTCAAAAACAAGGAGAAACATTTTATCAATGTTGGGATAGATATAAAGAATTACTTAATACATGCCCACATCATGGTTTTGAAATATGGAGAATAGTTTCTCACTTTTATGAAGGTCTAATACCTAAAGATAGGCAAATGATAGAATTCATGTGTAATGAGACTTTTGAAGATAAAAACCCAAATGAAGCTATGGAATATTTGGATTCATTAGCAGAAAATGCTCAAAATTGGGATAATATAGGCACAATAGAACCACCAACAACTAAAAACAATAATTCAACAAATGGGGGGTGGTATCTATAATCTTAAAGATGATATAGATATTCAAGCTAAACTTGCATCTTTAGCAATAAAAATTGAGTCATTAGAAACGAAAAAGAGTGGTCAATTAAAAAGTATTCAAGAAATTGTTTGTCATATATGTGATACACATTATCATGCTACAAAAGATTGTCCAACATTACCTTCATTTAAAGAATGTCTCCATGAACAAGTAATGTCACGCCCCGAGCCCGGGCCCGCGCCTGCGTGACTGAACAATGGACCCCTATAGCAACTACTTCGTATTCGTCCTCGCTTTACGAAAATGATTAACCCAAGTTGCTATAGAAGTCCATTGTAGCCCTTTATAAACTCATTTTAAATCTTGATTTTTTTCGATGTGGGACAAGGGTATCACAATCACCCCTCCTTCAGAACGCGACGTCCCCGTCGCGGCCTGACCACTCGATCCACCAGCACCGAGAATCTAGAGGTGGCTCCTACTGGTTCAAGAGGTGGCTCCCGTCATGTAGCACTTTTCCCCGCAGGTTCAAGAGGTGGCTCCCATGCACGTAGAACTTTGCCCCGCATAGCACTTATTTCTCGGTGTTCCATGCCGGTGACCGGCTCTGATACCATTCTGTCACGCCCCGAGCCCGGGCCCGCGCCTGCGTGACTGCACAATGGGCCCCTATAGCAACTACTTCGTATTCGTCCTCGCTTTACGAAAATGATTAACCCAAGTTGCTATAGAAGTCCATTGTAGCCCTTTATAAACTCATTTTAAATCTTGATTTTTTTCGATGTGGAACAAGGGTATCACAAGTAAACTATGTTAACAATTATAAAAAACCAATACTAGATCCTTTTTCACCATCATATAATCCGGGATGGAAAAATCATCCTAATTTTAGTTGGAGGAATGAAAATAATGCACAACCGTCACAACAATATTTTCAAAATAACCAAAATCATCAAGGTTATATTCCTTATATTACACCTCCAAGAAAAAACTTTGAAGATGTAATTCATGCATTTATCCAAAAACAAGAGTCTATCAATATTCAAAACAGTCAATCTATGAGTGATTTGAAAGAAACTCTTGTAAAATTTGCATCTGCACTTAATATTCATGAAAAAGGAAAATTTCCATCTCAACCTAAACCTAATCCTAAAAATCAAAATCAAGAATTAAAAAATGAAAAAATTAATCAAATAAAATCTGTTATTACCTTTAGAAGTGGTAAAATAGTTAATGATCCATATAGTAATAAAAACAAGGATCATTTAAAATCAAAGAGTAAGGATGATAATCCTGATACTTTTGAGAATGATGATACCTTAAATTCTAAGAATAATATGGTGAATGGTAAATCATATGAAATAGTAAATGAGTCAAATAAACCTCCACCATTTCCTCATGCATTAACAAATCATAAAAAACAAAAAGTGATTCTGATATCTATGAAGTTTTTAAACAAGTAAAGATAAATATTCCATTATTAGATGCTATTAAACAAGTACCTTCTTATGCAAAATTTTTAAAAGACTTATGTACTGTGAAGAGAAAATTGCATGTGAAGAAAAAAGCATTCTTGGCTGAACAATTAAGTTCTATTCTTCAAAAAAATTCTAGGTTAAAATATAAAGATCATGGTTGTCCAACAATTTCATGTATTATTGTAGAAAACAAAATTAAAAAAGCTTTGTTGAATTTGGGAGCAAGTGTGAATTTACTTCCTTATTCAGTTTATGAAAAACTTAATTTTGGAGAATTAAAACCCACTTCTGTTACTCTCTTACTGGCGGATAGGTCAATCAAAATACCTAGAGGTATTGTAGAAGATGTGTTGGTTCAAGTTGATAAATTCATATATCATGTAGATTTTATTGTTTTAGATACACAACCAATAGAAGTACATAATGAAATTCCAGTAATATTGGGACGACCATTTCTAGCAACTTCAAATGCTTTAATTAATTGCCGAAATGGAATAATGAAATTGTCTTTGGAAATATGACTCTAGAACTTAATGTGTTTAATTTATATAAACAACCAAGTATTAATGAAAATGAAAATGAAGATGATAATGAAATTCAAACAATTGTGGAAGAAAATATACAAGAAGAAAACTTAAATCAACAATCTGAAGTTTTTTCAGTAGAAAGTTTTGAATCTGAAAATAATTTTAAAGAAGATGATAATACAAAACTTGAATTAAAAGTTTTACCATTAGAATTGAAATATGTATTTCTTGGTCAAAATAAAACATTTCTCGTCGTAATTTCTTCCACTCTTCTACCAAATCAAGAAGAAGATTTAATTCAATTACTTAAAAAATATAAAAATGCAATTGGATGGACTTTGAAAGATATAAAAGGTATGAATCCTTTAATTTGTACACATAAAATTCACTTGGAAGAAAATGCTAAAACGTATCAACAACCGCAAAGAAGGTTAAATCCACATATGAAAGAAGTTGTTAAGAATGAAGTATTAAAAATATTAGAGGCTGGAATTATCTATCCAATCTCAGATAGTAAATGGGTAAGTCCAACACAAGTAGTACCTAAAAAGTCAGGCATCACTGTTATAAAAAATGAAAAGAGAGAGTTATTACAAGCTAGGATTCCATCTAGTTGGCGTATGTGTATTGATTATAGAAAATTAAATGACGCCACTAGAAAAGATCATTTCCCACTACCATTTTTAGATCAAATACTAGAAAAAGTAGCAGGAAATTCTTATTACTGTTTTCTTGATGGGTATTCGGGGTATTATCAAATACCTATATCATTAGAAGATCAAGAAAAAACTACTTTCACTTGTCCTTTCGGAACTTTTGCATTTAAAAGAATGCTATTTGGTTTATGTAATGCTCCGGCTACTTTTCAAAGATGCATGTTAAGTATTTTCAGTGATATGATTGAAGAATTTGTAGAAGTTTTTATGGATGATATAACTGTTTTTGGAAACTCATTTGAAAATTGTCTTAAAAATCTAGAAGAAGTATTAAAAAGATGTGAAGAAAAAAATATTGTTTTAAATTGGAAAAAATATCATTATATGGTTAAATCTGGGATTGTCTTAGGACATGTGATATCTGAAAAAGGAATTGAAGTTGATAAAGTCAAAGTTGATGTTATTACTAATTTAACATCACCAAAAATGGTCAAAGAAGTTCGATCATTCTTGGGTCATACAGGATTTTATAGAAGGTTTATAAAAAATTTCAGCATAATATCTAAACCAATTTCAAATCTTTTAACAAAAGATACACAATTTGAATGGACTCAGAAATGTGAAAATGCTTTTAAAAAAATTATTAATCTTTTAGTTACATCACCTATTTTACAACCTCCAGATTGGTCTTTACCATTTGAATTAATGTGTGATGCAAGTGGTTATGCTATAGGAGCTGTGTTAGGACAAAGAAAAGAAGGAAAACCTTATGCAATCTATTATGCTAGTAGAACCTTAAATAGTGCCCAAATAAATTATTCAACTACTGAAAAAGAATTATTTTCAGTAGTATTTGCATTAGATAAGTTTCGATCTTATTTAATTGGTTCTACTACTATTGTTTACACCGATCATTCTGCCATAAAATATTTATCAAATAAACAAGATGCTAAGCCAAGATTAATACGGTGGATTTTATTGTGACAAGAATTTGATATTATAATTAAAGATAAAAAAGGAAAAGAAAATGTTGTAGCCGATCATTTATCTAGAATAATGACTGAATCATCTCATAATGAAATACCAATAAATGAAAATTTTCCAGATGATCAGTTGTTTTATGCTACTATTATGTCATGGTTTGCTAACATTGTAAATTTTCTTGTGACAAATAAAATGCCTTCTCATTGGAATTCACAGGATAAGAATAATTCTTGATAGAAGTTAAAAATTTTATTGGAAGATCCTTACTTATTTAAGTATTGTCCTAACCAAATTTTTCGACGATGCATACCTGACAATGAAGTAAGTAATGTTATTAAATTTTGTCATTCTGAAGCATGTGGAGGCCATTTTTTATTCAAAGATACACATTATTTTGCAAATCTTGTGAAAACTGTCAGAAGATGGGATCAATTTCAAAACGAAACATGATGCCTTTAAATCCAATCATAATTATTGAAATATTTTATAGTTGGGGGATAGATTTTATGGGTCCATTAACATTATCTTTTGGATATACATATATTTTAGTCGTTGTTGATTATGTTTCAAAATGGATTGAAGGAATTGCATGTAGAACTAATGATCATAAAGTTGTTATAAAATTTTTAAAAGAAAATATTTTTAGTCGATTTGGAATACCTAAAGCAATCATTAGTGACGGGGGAAGTCATTTTATAAATAAATCATTTTCTTCTTTGTTAAGAAAATATGGCATTACACATAAAGTTTCTACCCCATATCATCCTCAAAGTAGTGGTCAAGTTGAACTTACAAATAGAGAAATAAAACAAATTTTAGAAAAAACAGTTAATCCAAATCGAAAAGATTGGTCTTTAAAATTAACTGATGCATTATGGGCATATAGAACTGCATTTAAAACATCATTAGGGATGTCACCATATAGGTTAGTTTTTGGTAAACATTGTCATTTACCGGTTGAACTTGAACATAAAGCTTATTGGGCAATTAAAGCATTTAATATTAATTTAGATAATGCATCTAAATTAAGAAAATTGCAAATAAATGAACTTGAAGAATTAAGAAAAGATGCATATGAAAATTCAAAGATTTATAAAGATAAAACTAAAGCCTTTCATGATAAAAATATTATGAGAAAGTCATTTGAAATTGGACAAAAAGTTTTGCTTCATAATTCTCGTTTGCATTTATTTCCAGGTAAACTAAGATCGAGGTGGTCAGGACCATTTATAGTCAAATTTGTTTATCCTCATGGTGCTGTTGATATTGAAAATCCCAAAAATAATGATGTGTTTAAAGTTAATGGGCAAAGACTTAAGCCTTTTATAGAAAATGAAATTCTTAATGATGAGTTTATGCCTTTATATGATCCATAATAGTTGTTGATATTTTCATTTTGTTCTTGCAGATTCTAGTTCATTTCCCGGTTAAGTGGCGGATAATGGTACTCTGTGACTGTCTAAGTCGGTTTCTTCAGTTTTCCCAAAATAATTGAAATAATAATAATAATAATAATAATAATAATAATAATAATAATAATAATAATAATAATAATAATAATATGGATGCGTGTATTATAAATCTTCGTAAATATTTAGCTTGTTTACCTGATAATGCGTTGAAAAAAATTTATAAAGCTAGATGTGAGCGGCTTAGGTTGATGATGTCATATGGCATACCGAATGATATCCGTTTGATAATTGAAGCAAAAGTTCGATTGGTTGGGGAAGCAAGTGAATTAATAATAAGACATATGCCAGGATTTGGTAAAAGCACATATGCCAAAAAGCGAAGAGCTAAACGTATAGGTGGATGTTATAAATGTGCAAGGTGGACTTGTAATGGGAAATGCAAAAATGTTGGAATGACATAAATGAATAGAGAAGATAAAATTTTATTCATTAAGAATGGTCTGAGTAAAGAGCCTTTGGATAATTTTCTAGAGGTTCTTGATACGCATTCTAGTGGACTCGTGCAAAATGAACTTCTTAAACTATGGTGGCAATTTCAACATGAGGAATATCAATATGGACGGTGGAATCAGCCTTAAAAAGATCCTACTGTAGTAACGCATGTCTATTTAGATAAGTAAATATATATATACAATCTTGAAACGTCTGCTATTCGTTTTCTTAAAAAGTACAAGAATTTTTTTTTTAAACCTCTCTGAGCATCGGCGGAACCACCATGTCCAGCCTCTACCCATCCCTCCTATGCAGCCCAATTACGTCTAGTGGACCCTCCCTAACCGCATCTAGCAGTCGTGACCCTCAAAGACTTCTAGTCGAAGAGTCCTTTCCCTTAAGGAGTCTATTTTCGTTTTTATTCCTTCCCTATTTTTTTCAGCCTTTAAACATACACCTAGGGACCCTTAAACATGTGGAAAAACATCCCTTCAAGTACCCCTACCATGGCAGCCCCTTTGTGCATCATTATAAAGAGTTTTAAAAAAGAAAAATTCTTGTTTTGTGCATGTATAACCATAAAAACGAAAATATAAAAGTTGTATCATGTTTTTTATGCAATCATATATCAAACACATAATATGGTGTGAAAGATGAGTAAAAGGAGAATATGGTGTGCCTTTGCGTATTTTACGCACGAATTAACGTTGACGATGCGAGAAACTTTGACGTAGGAGACCTTAGGATGCTTTTCTTCCAAACCTTGCTTGATTTCTCCTTCCAAAATTTCGTGTGTGCCGTGTCTAGGGTGGGGAGAGTTTCTGAATATTTTAATGAGAAGGAGGCGTGTACAATGGTAGGGTTTTGGGGTGGGATTTGTATATTTTATACTAATTAAGTCACTAACAAGGCTTTAGGCCTATTAGGAAAATAAATTAGGCCCAATAGCCCATTAGTGCTTAATTAAAATATTAAAAATAATTTTTCTTAAATAAGTTTGTGAATTTATTAGTCGGGTTGCCAAAACGTTCGTATTTTTGTTGAAAATCCAACAACGATAAAATTTACGTCTCGGCGTATAAATTCACCTCAAAACCCCTTATTTTCAAAAATAATAAAAAGCATCACCCATATTTTAAATAATTAAAAACAATTAACCAATAAAAACATTTTTACGTTTTTCAGCCATCGGTCTCCGTTCCTCGATCGCAACTTGGACATCCTTGAAAAATACAGTTTAATGCAATCATGTAGAAAAATATATTTTAAACATGTAAATATGCACAACATAATTAATTTATGCAATTAAAACAATTAATTTAAACACAAAGGAATTAATAACTTGCGCATGTGGTTTGCGTGAACTTTTAAATTTTCGGGACTTTACAATCTTCCCCCCTTAAATTGAATTTCTTCCTCTAAATTCACTTATCCTTAATAACCCAAAGTTTAGACTTAATTCTAACATTCCAAAAATCCACGCTTCCACTGCGTTACTCTGATAAAACTTAAATTCTAGAAGGTCCTTACGTCTCCTTGATCCCAACTAAATTTTCCTTCTAAATCCTTATTTGCGATTTGCAACTTAAGAAATTCCATAATGACTTAGTGTTATACTATTATAACCTCGAATTTCAACTTTTCTTAAAATTCCCAATATAAAAATATGGATGACCATACTTATCATATATTAATTTCCTTAATTTATGCCCAAAATTTTCGTCGACTTATCAAATTTCAATCTTAAAATCCCAAACGCATCCGCTAACGCTTTAAATTTCAAGCCTAGTATCGATTCATCCTTAAAAACCCTTGATTAAAATTTATTATAATACTAAAACCAAGATATCTCAAGGTTCTACATATTTTTAAAAGTTTAAATCATCAATTACCATATAACCCATTCAATTCGCACTAATTGCTAAACTAGTCCCCAAATTCCTTAATATTTGCAAAATAAATTCTTAATTTCCTCAAAAATATCCTAATTGATCCTTAATTTCGAAAATCCTACGATTAACCCATGAATTATTTGTCCATTCTTAATTTCCTTCTACAGGTTTCCCATAACATAATTTCGATAACCTTAAACTTATTTACCCAAAATCAATTCCTATACCCAATCTTTACCTTGCATCAAACTTAAAATCCCAAATTATACTTTTCTATAATCCCAAAGTCGTTGCAAATCCTGGAATCATTATTCCTTACGTCTAATTCCCAAAAATTAATTCAACTAGTAACCATGAATCATAAATATTTTCTTAGAAAATCTACGTGTCCCAAAGCATTCATAATATTCACCATTAACTTATAGCCCAAAAATAGAACGTCGATACTAAACCCAAAAATCAACATAATCCAATTCCACCACAAACCAACATGCTTTAAAATAAAATAATTTTTCATTTCATATCGTATCACGTATAAAATTCTAAAGCATATAAAATATATATTATCATAAAACTATTAAACATTAGACATAAACATATAAGTCATGTACTTATGCAGGTAACATCATAAAATCATCTAAAACATGTAAACTTACAAATTGAGGCTTGACGACTGATCTTCCCGGCGCTGATGGTGGCACAACCCTTTACAGAACCATTGCTCTGATACCAACTGAAACGTCTGATATTCATTTTCTTAAAAAGTACAAGAATTTTTTTTTTAAACCTCTCTTGGCATCGGCCGAACCACCATGTCCAGCCTCTACCCATCCCTCCTATGCAGCCCAATTACGTCTAGTGGACCCTCCCTAACCGCATCGAGCAGTCGTGACCCTCAAAGACTCCTAGTCGAAGAGTCCTTTCCCTTAAGGAGTCTATTTTCGTTTTTATTCCTTCCCTATTTTTTTCAGCCTTTAAACATACACCTAGGGACCCTTAAACATGTGGAAAAACATCCCTTCAAGTACCCCTACCATGGCAGCCCCTTTGTGCATCATTATAAAGAGTTTTAAAAAAGAAAAACTCTTGTTTTGTGCATTTATAACCATAAAAACGAAAATATAAAAGTTGTATCATGTTTTTCATGCAATCATGTATCAAACACATAATATGGTGTGAAAGATGAGTAAAAAGAGAATATGGCGTGCCTTTGCGTATTTTACGCACGAATTAACGTTGACGATGCGAGAAACTTTGACGTAGGAGACCTTAGGATGCTTTTCTTCCAAACCTTGCTTGATTTCTCCTTCCAAAATTTCGTGTGTGCCATGTCTAGGGTGGGTAGAGTTTCTGAATATTTTAATGAGAAGGAGGCGTGTACAATGGTAGGGTTTTGGGGTGGGATTTGTATATTTTATACTAATTAAGTCACTAACAAGGCTTTAGGCCTATTAGGAAAATAAATTAGGCCCAATAGCCCATTAGTGCTTAATTAAAATATTAAAAATAATTTTGCTTAAATAAGTTTGTGAATTTATTAGTCGGGTTGCCAAAACGTTCGTATTTTTGTTGAAAATCCAACACCGATAAAATTTACGTCCCGGCTTATAAATTCACCTCAATACCCCTAATTTTCAAAAATAATAAAAAGCATCACCCATATTTTAAATAATTAAAAACAATTAACCAATAAAAACATTTTTACGTTTTTCAGCCCTCGGTCTCCGTTCCTCGATCGCAACTTGGACATCCTTTAAAAATACAGTTTAATGCAATCATGTAGAAAAATATATTTTAAACATGTAAATATGCACAACATAATTAATTTATGCAATTAAAACAATTAATTGAAACATAAAAGAATTAATAACTTGCGCATGTGGTTTGCGTGAACTTTTAAATTTTCGGGACGTTAGAAATCTCATCTTGAGAATCTGACGTTAAAAGACCCTGTTTGCCAATTTATAAGAAAATTGGATGGGAAGCATATCCTCGACTCATAGAAGGCGTTGAAGCCGTTACTGAACGTAAAATCAGAGGAAGATGTGAGCCACAATCACAACTACGCTTTATATATTTGTTTTAATTTTGTCATTTTTATTTTCTTTTAATAATAATAATTTCCTGTTCAAATATTGACTTTTTTCATGTTACGCTTATAAAATCAAAAATATTTGTCAACATGTCAACGTCCACGGTAAGTAAAATAAAAAATATTTGTGTATTTTGTTGATCTAGTGTAGGAAAAGATTCAATTTATGAAGATATAGCCGAAAAGCTTGGAATAACACTTGCTAAAAAAAAGATTCATTTGGTATATGGTGGTGGTGAAGTTGGCCTCATGGGAAAAGTTGCAAAAGCTGCGCATGCAGGTGGAAGTGAAGTCTTAGGCATTATTCCGATTACCTTAGCCAATCTTACAGGACCAACAATAGGAGAAGAAATGAAAGTGGACAACATGTATGAACGAATTACTCAAATGATTGAACATTCAGATGCTTTCATTGCTCTGCCAGGAGGTTTCGGTACTTTGGAAGAAATATTTCATACTGTTTGTTGGGCACAATTAAATATCCACAATAAGCCATTTGGTTTGTTAAATGTTAACAATTATTATGATAAACTGTTATCGTTTCTTGATGATGTTGTGGAACAGGGATTTATTTCATTAGCTTCGCGAAGGATGTTAGTTTCTGCTACAAGTGAAGGTGAACTTATTGATTTACTGCAAGGATTTAGTCATGAACCAGATCCATTCTTATCTCAACTTAATTGGCCAACATCCAAGAGTAAGAAAAGAAAATTCATGTGATGCTAAACTTGTGATTCAACGGTATGTTTTTAATGTTTTTTTAAGGTATGAATAATTTCTTCTTCTTCTTCTCTTCTTAGTTTTTTTTTATTATATAAAAATAATAATATGTAGTAATAATAATAACACTTTTTAGTTCAATGTCGAGTAAGGTGTCAGTAAAATGCACCTGAGACGCATTAGTTAATAATTATCGAAAATCATAATACACTAGATTTTAATATTCATTATATTCAAATTACAGACTACAAGAAAAATTAGTTTTTCATAAGTACCAATTTATATATATATATATATATATATATATATATATATATATATATTTGATCAATTAATATAAAATATATAATAGATGTGTTTATTTATTTACAAATATGTATATAATTGTGTGTGTTTTCAAATAAAATAATTTCTAAAATTTTTATGAGAATATAGTTAAAAGATATGGTTTATATGGTTGTTAACATGTATAATTGAAAGAATTATTTTTGTAAAAATATAATATATACGCACATATCTTTTGTGAGTAAGTGGTGAGAAATGAGAAAACAATTAATAAACTTTTATTGATTATTAAAAAATGGTTAATTACAAGAATATAACTCCCCTAAAAAAAATTATTTATTGGAAAAAAAAGAAAAAGAAAAAAAAAGATGTAAATAAATAACGGACTGTAAAATACTTTATTTATTGTAATTTTTTAAGATTTGATTGATGTACTATCAATGTGTTCTAAAAACATCAATCAATGTGTTCTTAAAAAAAAAAACACAAACAAACAAACAAAAAGATTTGTTTGTGCTAGATAAGTTTCAAAGGTAGTCGGATGTATCTGTTATATAAATGTTTATATATATATATATATATAGATATTTGTGGTAAAATGTTTGGATAAAAAAAAAGTTTATGTTATTGTAAAATTTTGCAGTCACGTTATTTAAAAAAAAATAGAAAAAAAAAGAGAAAAGAAAGGGATTTTATTCTTTGTAAATTTTCCTATTTAGTTTCCAATATTAGTTTATTTAATTGTCTGCTTTAATACCTAGCCCTTTTCAATGAGAGTTAATATTCCTTCCAATTCCATGAGTGAAAACTAGCTATTCATTAAATATTTTGACCGAAAGAATATATGGAGTTAATGCTTTTACAATAATATTCTTGATATTATAAATGTTATGGTGGGTGGTGTGAATCCTCTATTTGACTATATTATTATAAATTTTTTAGAAATTTAAAATTATTTATATATTGTTACTTTATATATAATGTGAAAATAAGAATAAAAACACATCTAATTATATATTATTATATTAAAAGAAAATATATATATGTATATAAATCGGTATATGACTTTGTTTTTAAAAATGAATATGTTTGTATATTTGAATACATAAAAGGAATAAAGAATCTAAGTTGTTACTTTCCGATAAATTTTATTACTAAGGGACTAGTAATAAGATAGTGTGGGGTGTGATGAAACTTAAAATTAATAATTTATTATATGTTAAAATATGTATTTTAAAGTTTTAAGTTTCATTAAAATTATAAATTATGTTATTTTAGTATTGTTTGTTTATATTTAAATGTCTTACTAAATATATTTTATTTTCAGGTTTTCTACGTGTTGGTAAAATAATGATAACTCAAGCTAGAAAATTCAAATGGAGGTGACACAAACATGTTTGGAATCCTTGAGAAATTATCTACAACTTTGCAGAAGACATGATTACCTAAAAAGTTCATTAAGATGATCAAATTGTGCAAATATCAAAAGGAGGACAAATTTACTTTTACTATGACCAACATATAGTAAAAAAATCATAACTATTTCAATATTTAACCAAATGAGGTGAATCAAGTGGCCAAATTCATCTACAGAAAATTCCCCACATGTTTGCCGTTTTGAGCAGAGTCAAACTCAGTGTTTAAAGTCGTGGAACAAGGCATTGAAAGAAGGGACATGGAATTGGAGTTGGAGGAGACAAATACTACTATTACAACTACATAGCATTAATAAAATTTTTGACCCTTTCTCTCATTTGGCCTATAAATAGAGGCCTTGTGCTAGCTTGAGAATCATTCTATCTCATTGTAAAATATAGTGTGAGTGTGTATCAAAGTTCTAAGTTTAAATATATTTTCTTTCATTTTCTCAACTATAAGTGATATTTTAGTGTTGATCAAAAGTAAGTTCATGGCAAGCTAAATCTATTATATCAAGGTGAAGAGGATGCATTCTTGGTGAAGTAAGATAGTTTATATTTTGTATATTCTTTCTTTATTTCTTTTCATTTAGCTAACTTCTTTTTATTGTAGGTAAAAATGAATTATTTGTTGTTATCAATTTACATCAAATACTTGATACCATTGAAGTGGTTATCTTGATTTGTTGTTTAATTTTGATACAATAAATATTTCATCAATTATTATTATTGTTATATTATATATATATCATTATTTTATGATATTTCATTTAGACGATAGCGTGGCTCTACCGGTTGTTCTAAATGAAATATTATGATTTAATACTAACATCTAACAATCTAACATTTACTTTATTGCAATTAACTTTTATTTTTCCGCATCTAACTTTTTCTTTCTCGCAAATAACTTTTATTTTTTCGCATCTCACTTTTACTTTATCGCAACTAACTTTTATTTTCTGCAACTAACTTTTACTTTACCGCAACTAACTTATTAAATCAATATATTTTATTTAGACAATAGCGTGGCTCTGCCGGTTGTTCTAAATAAAATATAATGATTTAATTTAACATTTACTTTATGCAATTATATATTTATATAGTTATAACTATAATCATAGGTACCATATATAAAATATCGGTTAATTCAGGTATTTTCTATAGTGGGAACTATATTATATTATGTGTGCGTTTAATTTTCTTGGAACCATTATATATGGTGGTTTCCTTTGTTTTACTTTTAGTTAAACAATATTACATAAACCAAGAATAAATCCTCAAGCCTTGATAAAATTTATAATTTGTAAACTTCATTCTTGCATTTGGTAATCTATAAATTAATAAATTTAAACTCAAAATAACCTCTCTGTAGATCGATTTCGTACTTACGAAATATATTACTTGCAGACAACCTACACTTGGGTGAATTATAATTTAAGTAGTAGCATATATCAACTAAGTTGGAGCCAACATCAATCTTTTAAGATTGATAGGTATATTTTCTAAACACCCTATGTATGACATTTCATGTTTTTGTATTTGCTACACATTATAGGCTTAGGGTGTTCGAAATTTTCATGCTAGAAAATTATTTTGAAACTTCCGTTGCGCATTTGAACACCTTAATCGATCCCCTTTCAAGTCAATATGCTTACTAATTATGAGGCCACAATTAAAAATAAAAAGCATGTTCTTCTAGTGGGTCCTTCGTATGGTACGAAAAAGGGAGCCCCAAATAAAGGCAAGAAGCGTTCTGCCCCTCCAAAGAAGAACAAGCCCAACAAGAAGCCATAAAAGAAAACCAAACCGAGGCCCACAAAGCCTGACAAGTCAGAACAAATCTGTTTCCACTGCAACAAGCCTGGACATTGGAGGCGTAATTGCGAGGAATATCTAGCCAGAAGCATTCTGGCCATGGTATGTTTTATATTGAAGTTAATGTTTCTATTAATTCCTCTTCTTGGGTATTGGATACCAGATGTGGTTCTCATCTATGCAATGATTTGCAGGTGATGGGAAGAAGCAAGAGGCTTAGAGATGGTGAGACCTTTCTAAGACTAGGAAATGGAGCAAGAGTTGCTGCCACTACCATTGGAGACGTTACTTTAATTTTGGACAATAATTTTAAGTTATTTTTTAGAGACGTTTTATTTGTTCCTGAATTGGTTAAAACATTATTTCTATTTCTATGCTTGATGGTTATTATTGTGTTTTTGCTAAAGGTGTTTGCAATTTATACAAGAATGAATGTTTGATTGGAACTGAAGAAGTAACAGACGATCTCTATAACTTAAAATTAAAAGATATTCCGTTAAACAATGTCCAAGCGCATACAAAAATAACAACAAACAAAAGAAAATAGAAGATCCAAATCTCGCACAAATATGGCACGCTAGACTAGGTCATATTTCCCAAAGAAGGATGCACAAGCTAGTGGGAGAAGGCATGTTTGACTTGTCAGACACAAATTCTCTACCAACTTGTGAGTCGTGTCTAAAAGGAAAAAGGACTAAAACTCCATTCAATGGAAACATGGAACGTCTGCATGGTCTACTGGATTTGATCCACACGGACGTTTGTGGCCCGCTAAGTGTTAGCACAAAATTTGGGCATTCCTACTTCATTACCTTTACTAATGACCATTCGAGGTATGGGTACGTTTATTTGATGAAACACAAATCTGAAGCAATTGAAAAGTTCAAAGAATTCAGATCTGAAGTAGAAAATCATCTGGAAATAAGTATTAAGGCACTTCGATCTGATCGAAGAGAATGGGATTCTATCACAGCGGACTCCACCAGCAACACCAAAATTAAAAGGTGTTTCTGAACGTCGAAATCGAACCTTGATGGACATGGTTCGATCTATGATGGGATTCACTGAATTGCCTATATCGTTTTGGGGCTTTGCGCTTAAAACTGTGGCAATGTTGTTAAATAATGTCCATACAAAAGCAGTGAATAAAACACCATATGAGATATGGATAGGAAAAACTCCCAAATATATTTACATGAGAATATGGGGATGTCCTGCTTACGTGAAGTAGACAGTGGGAGACAAATTGGATAGTAGATCCACTTTGTGCTACTTTGTAGGATATCCAAAAAATTCTGTTGGATATTATTTCTATCATCCCAATGGAGCAAAAGTGTTTGTTTCAAGAAATGCCACTTTTTTTCAAAGGGAGTTTCTATTAGATAGAAAAGGCAAGATGATAGAACATGAAAAAATTCAAGATACTCCCTCAACTATAGAAGTTGAAGCCATTTCCCAAGAACTAGTAGTTGAAGTACAAGCTTCTAGAAGGTCTAATAGGGTTATTAGACCACCTGCAAGATATACGCTTCTTCATGAACAAGGCCATGATGAGTCTTGTATTGGATGTGATCCAATGAATTTCAAAGAAGCAATATCTGATACTGATTCAACCAAATGACTTGAAGCCATGCAGTCAGAAATGGACTCTATGTATACCAACCAAGTATGGACATTAGTAGATCCACCTGAGGGAATCGTTCCCATAGGATGCAAATGGATCTACAAAAGAAAGCTTGGGGCGGATGGGAAGGTAGTGACCTTCAAAGCAAGACTAGTTGCAAAAGGTTATACTTAAAGACAAGGAGTTGACTCTGAGGAAACTTTTTTACCAGTTGCTATGTTTAAGTCCATTAGAATAATACTATCCATACCAGCATGGTATGACTATGAGATATGGCAAATGGATGTAAAGACTGCATTCCTCAATGGAGACATCAAAGAAGAAATGTATATTTCTCAATCTGAGGGATACACATCAGTAGGAAGTGAGCATAAGGTATGCAAACTTCAGAGATAAATATATGGTCTCAAGCAGGCATCAAGGAGTTGGAACCTCAGATTTGATAGCACTATTAAAGAGTTTGGTTTTGCTAAGAATCCTGAGGAACCGTGTGTGTACAAGAAAGTTAGTGGGAGTGCAGTGACATTCCTAGTACTTTATGTTGATGATATCATGCTCATTGGGAATGATGTAGGATTACTGCAATCAACTAAAGTATGGTTAGCCAGTAAATTCTCCATGAAAGATATGGGTGAAGCATCCTACTTATTGGGAATACAAATCTATAGTAATAGATCAAAGAGGATGCTCGGACTCACCCAAGCCACCTATATCGATACCATTATAAAACAATTCTCTATGGAAGAGTTCAAAAGAGGATACTTACCAATGTGTCATGGTATTACTCTATCTAAAGCTATGTGTCCCAAAACTGATGAAGAGATAGAGATGATGACAAGTATTCCATATGCGTCAGCTATTGGTAGTATCATGTATGGTATGATATCGACACATCCTGACATTGCTTATGCTTTGAGTTTTACAAGCAGATATCAGGCGAACCGTGGTCCAATGCATTGGAAGGTCGTGAAAGACATTCTTAAGTACTTAAGAAGGACTAAGAATTTGTTCATGGTCTATGGAGGTGCAGAATTAAAATTGGAAGGCTACACTGATTCCAGCTTCCAATGTGATGTAGATGATTCGAAATCGACCTCTGGTTTTGTATTCATGCTTAATGGTGCGGTTGTCTCTTGAAAAAGTTCCAAGCAAGACACCGTTGCGGATTTCACTACTGAAGCTGAGTATATTGCTGCAGCCAAAGAGGCAGTTTGGATGAGGAATTTTGTCCAAGAGTTGGGCGTTATTCCTAATGGAGTAGATCCAGTCCCGGTGTACTGCGACAACAATGGTGCTGTTGCGCAAGCAAAGGACCAAGGTCTTATCAGCGATCCAAACATGTACTGGGGAAATTCCACATCATCTGAGAGATTACGGGAAGAGGAGACATATCAGTCGAAAGAGTCCCCTCTGCAGATAACGTTGTTGATCCACTTACGAAGCCCTTGTCGGGACCATTGTTTGAGAAGCATCGCGAAGCAATGGGATTAAAGTTTATGGGTAGTTGGCTCAAAGGCAAGTGGGAGATTGTTAGAGTAGATGCCTTGCAAGCCAACTGTTGGCTAGGGATTTTATTGAATCAATTGTAATTAACAATCTTAATTTTAATATAATTCTATATTTCATGGTTTGTTATTACTTTATCTGTATACCCATGCAATCAGCATAGATAAAGTCCTTGATTATGCTTTAATACAAATGAATCGTAATTCGATGTTGAAACTCATTTGTAAAACTGCATTTCTAAATTCGTTCCTAGTCGATTCAGCCGCCTAAAACATGGATAAAGGTCGCTTGAGCTCGAGACTAGCATCTGTGATGTTGTGTACTGCGTTTCTTGGTAAGGACATGGAGATGTCCAAACATGCAGATGGGTAGTCATATGATGATTATACCGAACAACCCTCCCTCGGACATTCTATTTGGTTATCATTCATCGAGAGGATAAGTCCGTGGTTATGATTGTACACCATTAGTCCTTACGACCCCGGACAACACTGAGGCTCTATATGCTAAGGCTGTGCTTTGACTCGTTTACCGGCTCCAGGAGAGTCATCAGGTGGCGAGGTTGGGTACAGTTGCGACACATATAGGAGCCAGTGAATTGTAGTCAGGGATTCACCGCTCACCTACAGTGTAAAGGCCCGAAAATTCGTGCTTGAAAATTTGCGGAAAAATTAAAAATTTTCTTTTAAACTAAACAGAGAATCAAATTCATAAAATAAACTGTTAAATAATGTTTAATGTTTAAAAAATAGCAGCGGAAGAATTTAATTTTTGCAAAGTAACAATTTAAAATAATTCAACAAGAGATAAAATGTTTGAGCATAAAAATCGTAAGTGCTGAAAATGAGGTCCTCGGGTTCCACTACTGCCGACTCGAGCTGGCTCACTGGTCCCCGCCCTCGGTCCCGACATCATCAGTACCTACAACAATCAAGTCTAGTGAGTCTAAAGACTCAACATGCATAAATCGTATATAGCGAGTACATAAATAAATAGTAAAATTTTGCATGGGGTAAGATGTCGTATCAGGAGTCATAAAGTGAAAATACTTCGCCATAAAAAATTATAATACGTGCATAACTAAACTGAACATCGTAGTAAAAATGGTTGCTCCATCGAGCCCTGTCATAAATATCAAGTACTAATTTTCTGGTGAGATTATGGTATCCGCAAGTGGCCACTGCACTAATATAAACTGCAAAATGACCGGTGACTGGCGACCGGACCGATAACTGACGATCAGATTTAAATATGCTCGTCTGATCAGACAAAATGCCACAGTATACTGGGTGGTACAAACTGAAACTGACCGGTAACTAGCGACCGGATTTACAAAGTCTCCCATGATAGTGCTACGGCCACAAGCAATATCGCATAAATCTCAAAAATGAACATTTTAAATTTCTATGCACGTAATATAATTAAATGGCATCATCAAATCTGAAAAATTTCAATCTCCTGTATTAAAATCATTTACTTGCGATAATTTAAAAAAAATCTATATGACTTGATTGAAGAGTCAAAGGAGATATAAACATGCCTGGGTTTGTTTTGACAGAAAACAAACGAAATAACGACGCGGCGCGGTGGAGACGGAGTGCTCTTCACTTTCTCACTTTTTCTCTCTAGTTCCTTTGACGATATGAACGCGATGAGATCGAAGAACGAGCGTCGGGGACAAAATTTCTTTCAAGAAAACGCTACGGCCGAGGGAACCAGCTGCTAAGCTGCTGAAACCGAGAGAAGAACTTGAGGAGGGGGTGTCGGCTCTGATACCACTTGTAACGCCCCAGATTCAACGACTGTCCTCACTGTATCACGACGGGTCTTTCCAGCGTGCTTATGTCCTCACTCACACGCACCCTGAGAAACTTCCCAGGAGGTCACCCATCCCAAAATTGCCCCAAGTCAAGCACGCTTAACTTTAGAGTTCTTATGTGATGAGCTACCGAAAAGAAGATGCACCTTCGTGATATGAGTAGTACCAATCAAATCTTTTAAGCCCTCTTCAACTGTTCAGTCCATTACATTGCCCAGTCTCGGAATCCCTCTCATTCCCGTGTGGGTCGGTTCATTCATGTTCCCTCCACCTAGAAGCCTGCCAGCCCGTAAATCAGTCTACGTATAAGCCATGCATAATTCTAGATTTTTAAAATTTAATTGACTTCATTGCATGATTATTTTAAATGCATTTCTTTGAAGTTAATTATTTTATTATTTCAGTTCAGTAGTTTGATTTTTTAGCATTTCAGTTATTTCAGTGAGGCTGGACTGGAGTTGGAGTTTAGAGATAAATTTAAGATTTCAGAAAATATTTCCAGGATTTAATTTAGCTAGCAAATAAGTTAATTTAAGTTAAAAAGGAGGTTTGAGGATTTATTTTAATTATTTGAGGTGAGTAGAAAATTAGTTCATTTAAGTTACTTAATTAAGGATTTTATTCACTAAATTAATTAAGGGATAAGTAAAGCTTTTAAGGATTATAAATTTACTAGTTAGGAAATAATTCCCCTACCTTTTATTATTAAATTTCGGCCCCCATAGGTTCTAGGCAATTCAATTGCCAACTCATCAACCTTTTGACCATTTCTTTGCATGTAAGTTGTAGGATAATTCTAGAATTTTGGGAGCACCATTTAATTAATTAATGGACTTATCCTAGCCTAAAAATCAAGGGAATAATCGGCCACCCCTACTAGAAGCATCCAACAAAGGGTTGATAGTAAACTAGAATTCAAAATTTAAATGCATGAAGACTTGGTCTTGATATCCTTCCTTATATCTTGCACCTACCCTCCTCACTCCCATAACCATTTCTCCCCCTCTCCTTTTTCAAAATTCAGACTCATATTCAGTAGAAAATCGTGAGTTATAGCTAGGGAGAAAGGCAAGAAAAAATCGAGAGCAAGAAACAAGAGAAACGTTCCACTCCTCCGCGCCGTCTCGTCTCTTCTTTTCGTTTCTATTTCAAACGAATCCAAGGCATGTATATACTTTTTCTAAACCTCAATCAAGTCATATTAGCAAGTATTTTTCAGTACATGATCAGATTTCATCATGCTAAAAACCGAAACTTTCAGTAGACACGAAACAAAAATTCTGCACAGATTTTTTTATCGACTTCCATGCTTCACGATTGGTATGTTTTGTTTCGATTTCAGGGATGGATCGTTCCAGGGGCTCAAAGCTGATTATGGACATGTACTAGGACATGTTAGGGCCATGTTAGAACGTTTGTTTCAGTCCCATGCTTGCTGGAAAAACCGAATTGACAGCAAGTCCCATAGGTGCAGAAAATGGTGTTCGAAATTTCAGTTTCCTGTCATGAGGGTTTGATCTGATCTTGGCTGCCCTAAGGGCTCTTAGCCATGGTTGGATCACTCCCCTAGCAAGTCTAAGACGTGACTAAGTCGCCCTTTTGGTGACTTGGTCAATGGATCATCGGTTTTTATACAAAACGTTAGAACAGCCCCCTCTCCCCCTTCGGCTTTCTCATTGTACAGCACATGCATTTCGAATTGTGTGGTTTGATGTGGATCGTGGTTGGCCTATGGCCCTTAGCCACGGTTCATACCATGACCCTAGATGTTTAGATCGTGCCATGGTCAATCAAATGGCCACTGGAACGACGCAAGACATCGATCAAAGCTAAACACTACACACGCATGCACGTTGGTTCTCGGTTGGAGTTTCGGTTTTGTTTCTGGTATGGTTCGAATTGTGGCTGGCCAAAAGCCCTTAGCCATGGTTCAAATCACTCCTTGGGATGTTGGTAAGAGTCTCTGGTTGGCGGTTCACGCCCCTAATGGCCGATAGGCTCGAAACCAACGCAAGTCTTGTAGTTGCGCAACTGCTGGAAATTACAGCAGGTTGCTGTATTGTTTAGAAGGCTCGTTTGAGTTCTTGGTTGGCGTTTAGCCCATGGCCTTGGACTGGACAATGCCTTATTGAGTTAGGAAGGTCATGTTTTTGACCGTTCGTCATTCGGATCATTTTTGAGGTCGTACGAGAATTTACGGTGCAATGTGCCAAATTGACTCTCGAAAGAGCGTTTCATGTTTTGGCCTCCATTCCACCTAGATTTCGACCCTATCATTTTAGGAGCATTATTTTATGATATTTCAGCGTATTTTAATCATGACTTTACATCGGTTCAGTGTCGGTTCAGATTGGCTCGGAGTCATGATTAAATACGAAGTCATTAGGCGTTATAGTCACATCTTTTGAACTAAATTGCATAGTTGGTCAAGGTTTAGCATTTGCATATTTTTCATAGCACAGTTAGGTTGCAGAGAGCCTGGGGGACGATCCAATCCAATCCAGTTGGTAAAATTACAGGATTTTTCATTATGCCAGTTAAATTATATTACGTGCATGAAAACAGAAAATGATTATTTTTGAGATTTATGCGATATGGCTTGTGGTTCATTCACTATGTGGGAGTGTTATTTTATACGGTTGCCAGTGACCGATCAGTTCAGTATGGTACCACCCGGTCGCCAGTGACCGGCCAGATCAGTTCAGTTTCAGCCTCCTCGGTAGCCAGTTACCGATCAGTTTCAGCTTAGTGCAGTGGCCACAGGCGTAAAACATAATCTCAACAGAAAATTTTACCAGTTATTTCAGTACAGGGCTACAAGGAGCAAATATTTTTACTGTGATTTTCAGTTCAGTTATGCACGTATTATAATTGCTCAGTACAGATTATTTTCAGCATGCCTCTTGACATGATATTTTATCCCATGCATATTTTACTTCAGATTTTTACTCGTTACCTGCGATATATGCATGCTGAGTCTTTAGGCTCACTAGACTTGATTGTTGTAGGTACTGATGAGGCTAGGGCCGAGGGCGGGGACCAGTTAGCCAGCTTGGGTCGGCAGTAGTGGCACCCGAGGACCTCAGTGCAGCAGTAGTTATTTTATTCCGCAAACAATTTTTATCAGTCGTTGGATATTTTTAAATTGTTATTGTTGGAAAACTTTATTTTCTTCCGCTGCTATATTTTAAACATTGAACTCGATTCATCAGTTGATTTTATGAATGAGGTCATTTAAGTTCTTTTAAAAAGAAAATTTTTAATTTCCGCAAATTTTCAAGCAAGGAGTTTTAGGGCTTTTACAATTGGTATCAGAGCGGTGGTTCTGTATAGGGCTACACTACTACTGACCGCGAGAAGCTCACGAAGCCACGTCTTCGGTCTGTAAGTTTTACAGTTCAGCATTTTGTTCAGCATTTTATTTAAAGCATGAATTATTTTGTCAGCATGCTTCCAGATTTTTCAGTATTTCAGTGTTCAGTTAAAATAAATTATGGAATTATGCATGTTAGTTACGTACGGGTTATGTATGGAACAGTATGCCCCCTAGACGCCAAGTTGGACGCCCGAGAGGTGGTGGCGAGCACCGTCGCGAGGACGATGACGATCAGAGACAAGAGAGGCAGGCACCTCCTCCTCCTCCTCCTCCTCCTCCACCTCCTCCACCGCCCCCACCTGACATGAGTGCCCAGATGTTAGCTGGGATGGCGCAGTTCTTCACTCAGTTTGCGGGGGGCAATGCCGCAGTCGTAGCCGCAGCCGCAGCCAGGCCGACAGGGGCCGAGGCTGTTTATGAGAGATTTATGAAAATGCGCCCGAAGAAATTTTCTGGGACGTCCGACCCCATGGTTGCCGAGGGATGGATCAAATCTCTCGAGGTCATTTTCGAGCTTATGGAGCTAGGAGACGCAGACCGAGTCCGGTGTGCCACCTATCTGTTCACTGGAGACGCCCGCTTATGGTGGGAAGGAGCGTCGGTAGCCCTGACTTTGGCTACACTTTCTTGGACCCGCTTTACGGAGGTTTTCTACTCCAAGTATTTTGCTGAGGAGGTTCGCACCAGACTGACCACAGAGTTCATGAGCCTGAGGCAGGGGGATATGACGGTTACGGAGTTTATCCGTAAGTTCGAGAGGGGCTGTCACTTAGTGCCCTGATTACGAATGATGCCAGAGCCAAGCTGATGCACTTCCTAGTGGGTTTACGGCCGATCTTGCGCCGGGATGTTAGGGTATCTGACCCTGCCACTTATGAGATTGCCGTCTCTAAGGCCTTAGCCGCAGAGCAGGATCTGCGGGATATCGAGAGGGATCGCCAAGGCAAGCGCCCAGTCCAGGCACCGCACCGCCCTCCTCCTCATCAGCAGCAGAACAAGAGGCCTTTTCACGGACCGCCCAGGAACCGAGGCCAGCAGCAGCAGCGGGGACGCCCAGCCCCGAGGACTCAGGAGCACCCAGTCTGTCCCAGGTGCTCCCGTCGCCATCCTGGAGCATGTATGGCTGGCTCAGGAAAGTGTTTCATGTGTGGCAGTTCAGACCACATGCTGCTACAGTGTCCTCAGAGGAATCTGCCTACTCAGGGCAGAGTTTTTGCTCTCCATGCCGCAGAAACCAACCCTGAGACCATGTTATTGACAGGTACCTTTAAGCTTTAAGTTATCATTGAATTTCCGTATTTTGGGAATCGGGATTTAGATTTGAACTTAGAATTTCAATAGGGTTGCATGCTCTACTTAGTATTATTTTCGGGACTTAGTTAGAAGAACTTTGACCTTTGCATGTCTATGAGCTTAGCTCTTGTGATCTTTGGGTTCTGCTTAGTGTTCCGAACTTGCAGGGAGAAATTTCATAGCCGGCTCAGCTACCAAGGCATTGATAGATTCAGGGGCCACTCACTCGTTTATATCGGAGGTCTTTGCAAACTTTCTCAAGATCAAGACCATTGGGCTAGACATAGCCTTTTCAGTAGTGTTGCCGTCAGGCGAGGAGATGGTAGCTACCAATGTTATCTGAGATATAGACCTTGAGCTGCACGGTAATCTTGTCTATGCGGATCTGATTGTGCTACTGATGCCGGAATTTGACATTATCCTAGGGATGGACTGGCTTTTGAGGAACAGAGTGTTGATAGACTTTCAGCGGAGATCTGTCCTTGTCCGACCGCCTGGAATGGAGCAGTTCTTATTTGAGCCGGACAGGTACTTTCCTTTACCGCGCATTATTCCGTATGTTCAGGCTAGGAAACTCATGCTTAGAGGGTGTCGGGCATTTCTAGCGACCTTTTTATCTGTCCCCGAGGAACCCAGCCAGTCAGCCTCAGATTTTCCGATTGTCAGAGATTTCTTAGACGTTTTTCTTGAAGACGTCTCTGGTATGCCACCCGAGAGAGAGGTGGAGTTTTCCATTGAGCTTATGCCAGGTACGGCTCCGATCTCCAAAGCGTCCGTACCGACTAGCACCGACAGAGATGGCAGAGCTTAAGAAGCAGATTCAGGAACTTCTCGACAAGGAGTTCATTCGCCCGAGCTTTTCTCCATGGGGTGAGCCGGTCTTATTTGTGAAGAAGAATGATGGCTCGATGAGGCTTTGCATTGACTATCGGGAGTTGAACAGGGTTACAGTGAAGAATAAATACCCACTTCCGAGGATTAAGGATCTGTTTGACCAGTTACAGGGAGCTTCGATTTTCTCCAAGATTGATCTGCGCTCCGGTTATCACCAGTTGAGGGTGAGAGATGCTGATGTCTCGAAGACTGCTTTCAGGACTCGATATGGCCACTAGGAGTTCCTTGTGATGCCGTTCGGTCTGACGAATGCGCCAGCGATCTGCATGGATCTCATGAATCGCATATTTCAGGGGTTTTTTACAAAAATAATTTAATTTTTAAAACTTTTTTCAAAAATAATGTAAAAAAAAAACCTTTTCAAAACTACCCTAATCCGCTCTCACGGAGCGCGGACTCTGCACACGTGGAGCAGCGTCCGCGCTTCGTAAGAACGGACGCTGTGCCATGTAGGCATCAGAAAATATTAGCGACGGATAATATAACCACACCGTCGCTACTTTGCGATGGTTTATACAACCGTCGCTATTTTTAGCGACGATTTATAAACCGTCGCTGAAATATACTCAGCGACGGTTATAAAACCGTCGCTAATGAGCGACGGTTTTAAACCGTCGCTAAAGGCGCCCTTAACCGTCGCTAAATGCGCATTTGAAACTTTAATAAATTTGCATGATGGGCTTATACTCTTGCAAGCCCACGATCCATGCCCCCATTATATTAATATCATCATAATCTCGATCGACGATCCAATATCATTGATTGACAATTTCAACTTGTTTGTTTATATGACGCACACTTTAATTTCGAGATACCTACCTCTACGCGTAATTGTATCAACATCGTGCACATATACGCCGCGGATAATTTTGAACTTTCAACGGCTTGCAAGTTTGCAGTCTTCAATATACGCTGCGGTAAGAGAATTTGCGCGCTGCGAAAATCCATTTTTGTTGTAGTGAATATTGTGGGTGTTCAAACTTCGGATAAAAATCCATTTCAGTTGAACACCCACAATATTAACTACAACAAAAATGGATTTTGGCAGCGCGCAAATTCTCTTACCGCAGCGTATATTGAAGGCTGCAAACTTGCAAGCCGTTGAAAGTTCAAAATTATCCGCGGCGCATATGTGCACGCTGTTGATACAATTACGCGTAGCGTGCGTAGAGGTAAGTATCTCGAAATTAAAGTGTGCGTCATATAAACAAACAAGTTGAAATTGTCAATCAATGATATGGGATCATCGATCGAGATTATGATGATATTAATATAATGGGGGCATGGATCGTGGGCTTGCAAGAGTATAAGCCCATCATGCAAATTTATTAAAGTTTCAAATGCGCATTTAGCGACGGTTAAGGGCGCCTTTAGCGACGGTTTAAAACCGTCGCTCATTTGCGACGGTTTTATAACCCGTCGCTGTGTACATTTTAGCGACGGTTTATAAAACCGTCGCCAAACCGTCGCAAATTAGCGACGGTTTAATTATATTATCCGTCGCTAATATTTTCTGATGCCTACATGGCACAGCGTCCGTTCTTACGGAGCGCGGACGCTGCTCCACGTGTGCAGCGTCCGCGCTCCGTGAGAGCGGATTAGGGTAGTTTTGAAAAGGTTTTTTTTTTACCTTATTTTTGAAAAAAGTTTTAAAAATTAAATTATTTTTGTAAAAAACCCGTATTTCGACCGTACCTCGACCAGTTTGTGATTGTGTTCATAGATACATTCTCGTCTACTCCAAGAATCAGGAGGATCACAGCAGACATCTGACCACAGTGCTGCAGACCTTGCAGAAGCACAAATTATTCGCAAAGTTCAGTAAGTGCGAATTATGGTTAGAGAAGGTGGCGTTCTTAGTCCACATCGTTTCTAGCAGTGGTATTGAGGTAGACCCCGCAAAAGTTGCAGCAGTCAGAGATTGGGTTGTGCCTCAGAATGCATCCGAGATCCGCAGTTTTCTTAGGCTAGCAGGATATTACAGGAAGTTCATTCAGCGATTCTCATCCATTGCTGTTCCACTCACAGCACTGACAAAGAAGAATGTGAAGTTTGTGTGGAGCGATGAGTGCCAGAAGAGCTTCGATACTTTGAAGCAAGCTCTTATCTCAGCACCAGTTTTGGCCACACCGTCAGGACCCGGCGAGTTTGTTCTGTATACTGATGCTTCGAAGCTCGGTCTTGGCGCAGTATTGATGCAGCATGGGAGAGTGATAGCATATGCTTCTCGACAGCTGAAAATCCACGAGAAGAACTACCCCACCCATGATCTAGAGTTGGCCGCAGTAGTTTTTTCCTTGAAGATTTGGAGGCACTATCTGTATGGGGAGAAGTGCCAGATCTTTACCGATCTTTCTTAGTACGGTGTGGTTCGGGGACGAACCAAGCGGAAGCTGGTGGGCATGTGAGGCCCGGGGCCGAAGAGGACGGGGGGTGATCGCCGGTGCCATCAGTTGCACGGACAATGAGCGGCTCCTGGCAGGCTTCTAGGTGGAGGGAACATGAATGAACCGACCCACACGGGAATGAGAGGGATTCCGAGACTGGGCAATGTAATGGACTGAACAGTTGAAGAGGGCTTAAAAGATTTGATTGGTACTACTCATATCACGAAGGTGCATCTTCTTTTCGGTAGCTCATCACATAAGAACTCTAAAGTTAAGCGTGCTTGACTTGGGGCAATTTTGGGATGGGTGACCTCCTGGGAAGTTTCTCAGGGTGCGTGTGAGTGAGGACATAAGCACGCTGGAAAGACCCGTCGTGATACAGTGAGGACAGTCGTCGAATCTGGGGCGTTACAAGTGGTATCAGAGCCGACACCCCCTCCTCAAGTTCTTCTCTCGGTTTCAGCAGCTTAGCAGCTGGTTCCCTCGGCCGTAGCGTTTTCTTGAAAGAAATTTTGTCCCCGACGCTCGTTCTTCGATCTCATCGCGTTCATATCGTCAAAGGAACTAGAGAGAAAAAGTGAGAAAGTGAAGAGCACTCCGTCTCCACCGCGCCGCGTCGTTATTTCGTTTGTTTTCTGTCAAAACAAACCCAGACATGTTTATATCTCCTTTGACTCTTCAATCAAGTCATATAGATTTTTTTTAAATTATCGCAAGTAAATGATTTTAATACAGGAGATTGAAATTTTTCAGATTTGATGATGCCATTTAATTATATTACGTGCATAGAAATTTAAAATGATTATTTTTTAGATTTATGCGATATGGCTTGTGGTTCATTCACTATGTGGGAGTGTTATTTTATACGGTCGCCAGTGACCGATAAGTTCAGTATGGTACCACCCGGTCGCCAGTGACCGGCCAGATCAGTTCAGTTTCAGCCTCCCCGGTAGCCAGTTACCGATCAGTTTCAGCTTAGTGCAGTGGCCACAGGCGTAAAACATAATCTCAACAGAAAATTTTACCAGTTATTTCAGTACAAGGCTACAAGGAGCAAATATTTTTACTGTGATTTTCAGTTCAGTTATGCACGTATTATAATTGCTCAGTACAGATTATTTTCAGCATGCCTCTTGACATGATATTTTATCCCATGCATATTTTACTTCAGATTTTTACTCGTTACCTGCGATATATGCATGCTGAGTCTTTAGGCTCACTAGACTTGATTGTTTTAGGTACTGATGAGGCTAGGGCCGAGGGCGGGGACTAGTGAGCCAGCTTGGGTCGGCAGTAGTGGCACCCGAGGACCTCAGTGCAGCAGTTGTTATTTTATTCCGCAAACAATTTTTATCAGTCGTTGGATATTTTTAAATTGTTATTGTTGGAAAACTTTATTTTCTTCCGCTGCTATATTTTAAACATTGAACTCGATTCATCAGTTGATTTTATGAATGAGGTCATTTAAGTTCTTTTAAAAAGAAAATTTTTAATTTCCGCAAATTTTCAAGCAAGGAGTTTTAGGGCTTTTACATACAGGTATGGATATCTTGTGTGATCTGATGAAATAATAGTGCATGGAATCTCTGGCAAGAGTATGAAATGTACGTTAGAGAATGAGTTCTCAAATAGTACAGGCGATGCCACTATTATAGTTATCACATAGTTATAGAATTATTATGCAACCCGCAATGAACAAATGTTTGCAGATTCGATCGGGATATATGAGATGAAGGGACCGTATTGTACGTTAATCATAATCGACTGGTTCTTGCAGGCACTATCAGTGATACCTAGGAGATCATGGGGCGATGCTACTAGACGCTCTTACCATGATCCGATGGGTGCATTCAGAAATGAGTTCTGACATTCTTGATCAAGGTGTTGATGAAAAGAATGGGGCTAACTAGGGTAAGCCCAAATAAAAGACTATGTCCTGAATCACAAAGAGTTGTGAACCCGTGGCTAGCTGTATCCCTGAACCATTGAGGGTCACACAAGCACTGGATCGCTTGTTCTCGTTGAGAGAATAAATTCAAGAAGTTGAATTTATATCATATATTAAATTCAAGGAGTTGAATTTATGATAATTAAATTTTGAGAGAATAAATTCAAGGAGTTGAATTTATAAAATTTGAAATTTTAATTTATTAAACTCAAATGTTGGGTTTATTAAATATTAAATTTCGGAGGTGATTGAAATTCAAGTTTTTGAATTTATAATTTAAATAATAAATTCAAATGTTGAATTTATAATGTATTTAATTTATTAAGCTCAAATTTGAGTTGATTAAATAATAAATTAAATATGGTGGGTAATATGTTTAATGGACTTGCAGGAGTACAAGTCCAACATAATAATTAATTAAAGTTTTAATGGGCCTTGATTAAATTAATTAAATTAGTTGGACTAGCCCAATTAATCAAGCCCATTAATTATGTAATTAGGCTATGACTTAATTATAAATAGGGGATGCAAGTCAAAACCCTAGCCTACCAAGACAACAAATTTCGAAAATCACTCTCTCAAACCCTAAGAATTTCGGCCAACTCTTGTAGGGAAGAGGTTTGAGTCATCTCTCAATTATTTTCTCTCCTACGCAAAATATCTTCCATATTTTCTAGTGCAAATTGGAAGAGGTATAGATCATCCAGTCGAGAACCTAATTAGAAGGAAAGAAATGAGTCTTTTGAAGAAAGTCCGTAGGGATTCATTAAGAGCTAGATCCGTAATATCGACGTGATTTATTGACAAAAGGAATAACTTTTAAATTCCCTATAATGTTTATGTTAAAATCATACGAGCGCCCAAAGCAAAACACATCTTGAATGTCAAGATCTAAAATTTTTAAAACTTCCGCTGCGTTTGGGCATGTAGAAAACCCAGATCCAACACAACTCATTAACCTCAGCCGCATGAATCCAATTCTTAACGATTTATCTTCTTTTTGGAAACTATTATCAACACTAAAATATGAAAATGTCATATAATTTCCATGATGAAACTTGTCGTATGGACAATGAACTCAAAATTCCAACCTCAATGGATATTTCATACGAAATTTCTTATGCTGATAATTTTCTTTTAGATGTCATTCTAGTTTCCAAGTCGGAGCACTATTGATTATAGATTATTGGATTTGAGCTTGTGTTTCTATTTTATTGGGTGTCATTATGTTTTGCATGATATCCTTCATCCCTCTACCATGTATTTTTGCCAAAGAAGTCTATGTCGGTCGAGAAAAATTATCAAAACCTTGAAGCGGCATAAAGAGTGAAGTGGCTAATTAGGTTTTGAATCTCTGGTTTGGTCACCTTCCATACCCATCATATTAATTTTATTGCTTATTTGTTTTAAAATTGGCTTTTGGGAAAGGTGCTACTCTTCCTCCAGAAATTTTCTTAGGCCATACGATTTCATAATCTTTGGTCATTACACGCTCAGAGTGGATTATGTAAACATGGTTTCGGTTTAAACATTTATTTACCAAACTAGATTTCTCACTTATTAAAATTTGAGGCTGCCTATGTTTCAGACAATTTTCTTGCCAATTCTTATGATATGTTATCATGAGTTCATATTTTGATTTGATGTCACGACCCATGACAAACGGGATCAATTCCGGATAGTTCTTATAGATATGCTTGAACCAAAAATAAGATTATGTCTTGGCTAGGGATCACTGTCTTGGTTGCTTCATTTTTTCGTCTACCAAATTATTTAAATTAGAGATTGTTGGTCTTTAGTTCTATAGCTTTTTTTACACTAATGCATACTCTGAATCCTTATCATAATTTTATTTTGTGGAAATATTTAAAAGCAATTGCCTCAGCTCAAATCCTCACTGTATATGTAATGCACATGGGTTGTTCCCGATTGGGCTTAAGTCCCCTCACGGTTATCCCATTACCTATTACTCATAGAACTTCTCCAGCCTAGGCACTGGAACTTTTGCCTTCCCAGGATTATAACCCAAGACCTCCTGGACTTATATAGATCTTGGCAGTAATCCTGGAACCAGTTGATCTACTAGTTCAACTGGTACCAGGATTGCTGCCAAGATCTATATAAGTCCAGGAGGTCTTGGGTTCCATAATTAAGGGGTTAATTCACTAAGTTATTTAAAGGATACGTAAGGCTTTAAAGTTTTAAAAATTTACTAAATAAACAACATTTCCTCTTCATTTTATTGTTTAATTTCGGCCACCCTTAGTTGATTAAGCATTGATATGCCAACTCACCCTTTGACCCATTCTTTGTTATTTTAGCATGCTAACCTTTTTAATTATTAATCAACCTTAATTAATTAATTATTAAGCATTATCCTACTCTAGATTAGCATGAGAGAATCAGTCATGCACCCTAGCAAACACCCCAACAAATATTTGATATCAACCAATATTCAAAATTCAAAAGAGTAGACTTGGTCTTGCATGTTTCCCCTTATATTGCAACCATCTCCCTCACTCCCCAAACCAATAATTCTCCTCTCCTACCCACCGAAATCTGAGAGCAAATTCAGTGTTAAAACCGTGGGTTTCATAGCTAGATACAAGAGGAAAAATCAGTAGCAAACAAGGTAGCAAGAACGCTCCACCCCTCCGCGCCGAGTCGTCTTATTCTTTCGTTTTTCTTGCAAAACGAACCAGGCATGCATATGTTCTTCCTTGACTCTTCAATCAAGTCCTATTATCATTATTTAACATTACACGATCATAATTTCCATGCAAAAACCGAAATCTATCAAGAATTTTCAGAAAATAAAAGATGCAGATTTTCGGCCTTCCTGATGCTCTTCACGGTTTCATTTGTTTTAATGGTTTTAGGTATTGGTTTGATTCCAGGCTCCCAAGGCGACATCTAGACATGTAATAGGATGCATTAGGACCATGTTGGTCCATTCATTTAACCCCCTGCACGCCAGAAATAAAGGAATGACAGCAACTCCCCATTTGTGTCCATTTGAGTTTCGAAAATCAAGTTTTGCTGTCAAAAGGGAAATGAATCTGATCTTGGCTGCCCCAAGGCCTATAGCCATGGTTAGATCACTTCCCTAGCATGTCTAAGACGTGACTAAGTTGACCTTTTAGAGGCTTGGTCCATGGTGAATCGGTTATTACAAAAAAACGCAAGAACAGCCCCAGCACCCCTTCGGCCCCTCATTTTTGGACAGCATGTGTGCTTCGAATTTGGTGGAATGGTGTGGATCTTGGTTGGCCTATGGCCCTTAGCCACAGTTCATACCATGCCCTAGATGTCTAGATCGTGCCATGGTCAATCAAATGGCCACTGGAACGACACGAGACAGCAAACGAAGCACAACACCACACATGCATGCAAGGTGTTCTCGGTTGGAACTTTCGGGTTACTTCTGGAATGGTGCGAATTGTGGCAGGCCTAAGGCCCTTAGCCATGGTTCAAATCATTCTTTGGGATGTTGGTAAGAGGTTGTGGTCGGGGTTTCAAGCCCCAATTGCCATTAGCCTCGCAAACGACGCAGGAAACCAAAGCATGCTGCTGTATTTTGTGGACAGCAAGTGATGCGCCGGTTCAGTGGCTCGTTCGAGTTCTCGGTTGGTTTTTAGCCTATGGCCTTGGACTGGATAGTGCCTCATTGAGTTAGGAAGGTCATGTTTTTGGCCGTTCATGATTCAGATCAATTTTGAGGTCGTACGAGAATTTACGGTGCGATGTGCCAAATTGACTCTCGGAAGAGTGTTTCATGTTTTGGCCTCCATTCACCTAGATTTCGGCCCTCGCTATTTTAGGAGCATTATTTCATTATTTTAGGCATATTTTAATCATGACTACTTGATGTTTCGGTGTTGGTTCGGGTTGGTACGGAGTCATGATTAAATACGAAGTCGTTAGGCGCAATTGTCTCAGTTTTCGGATTTAATTGCATAGTTTCGTCAAGTAAAAGTTATTGCATCTTTTTCATAGCATATTTAGGTGAAGCGAGCCTGGGAGCGATCCAATCCAATCAGTAAAATTATTACAGGATATTTAATTATGTTAATTAATTATATTACGTGCAAAAATATTCATTTTTGAGATTTATGCGATATTGCTTGTGGTCACTTTACTATCATTATTAAATCCGGTCGCCAGTTACAAGTCCGGTCGCCAGTTAACGGTAAGTTTAGTTGTTTCACCCAGTATACTGTGGCAGTAGTCTGATCAGACGTACATTACTAAACCTGGTCGCCAGTTACCGGTCAGCTCAGTTCAGGGACCACTTGCGTAGACCATAATCTCACCAGAAAATTATTATAAGTTATTTCATGACAGGGCTCCAAGGAGCAACCATTTTCATTTATGATTTCCCAGTTCAGTGATGCACGTATTATAATTAATCATGACACGACATTTTTACGATATGCCTCATGACATGGTATTTTCACTAGCATGCAATTTTACTATTTATTTACTTGTTATTTACGATATATGCATGTTGAGTCTTTAAACTCACTAGACTTGATTGTTGTAGGTGCTGATGATGTCGGGATTGAGGGCGGGGACCAGTTAGCCAGCTCGAGTCGGCAGTAGCAGGACCCGAGGACCTTAGTTCAGCATTTATTATTATTTGTTTGCTCAAATATTTTAATTATCGTTGGATAAACTTTTATTGTTATTTCGAAAATGTTAATTTCTTCAGCTGCCATTTTGAACATCAAACTCTATTTTATCATTTCATTTAAGAATGAGGCAATTTTAATTATTTAAAAAGAAAAATTTTAAATTTTCCGCAAATTTTCAAACACGGATTTCTAGGCCTCTACAGTATAGATCTAAATAAATCTTTAGACAAATTCCATAGTTGTATTACTTTATTCAGCCAAACTGTACGACCTCATCAGTGATGTTGGATTATTCTGAGTGATGGATCTAACCTCAATATTAAAACATGCTGAAATCCTAGATTGGTTGTTTGGTTGAGCTTTGATAATTCCATATTTGCAAGATTTTGGGAGCAAATATCCTTAAGGTTTAGCATGACTTCACGACTATATTTGGTGATTTTTAGTACTGCATCCACTCGAGAGGTTGATCAACATGTGGCTCTTATCCGTTACCCTGAATTAGTTATTCAAGGCCACACGAGCTCGAACATCGCATTATTTCATAAAGTTTTTGTCTGTCCCAAGCATAGCATGACATCTTGATGATATATTATGTTGAATTTCACATACTCGAGATGGATTTCATTCGGTGTTTTACATTTTTATGTGAATAGTCGGAGACACATATGCTCAACCCTTACATTATCGCATCAAGTATATGTCTTGTTTGATTTTATTAAAGTGACAATATTTTTCTCACTGCGACAAGATAAGTTTTACAAAGCTCAAAATATTTTATTCGCATGATAAGTTTGATGTACTTGAGATTTTATCATTATCAGAACAAACATTTTTTATCATACATTTCTTATGTTGCATCATCCATTTCAAATATTTGAGATAATTATTTTTGGCTCTCCTTTGTCTCGTTTCTTGTGCTTCATTGCAATGTTGTACAGCATGCTCGATGCAACTTGCTTGGGCTCAACTTATGTGATTTTCACTAGCAGGCACCCCAGCTCGGCACCTTAGTAAGCACGACCTTGCTCGGCACATCGGTAAGCCCAAATCTGCTTGGAAAATATACAAGCCCGACCTCGCGCTCGGCACTCCGTAAGCCCAACTCTGCTTGGCAATTACATAAGCCCGACTTTTATCGGCACCACAGTAAGCCCGACCTTGCTCGGCACTTCAGTAAGTTCAACGCTGCTTGGCATTTATATAAGCCCTACCTTGCTCAGCATCTAAGTAAGCTGACCCTGCTCGGCACCTCAATAAGTCCAACTCTGCTGGGCAATTATAAGCCCGACCTTGCTCGGCACCTCAGTAAGCCCGACCTTGCTTGGCACCTCAGTAAGCCCCAATATGCTTTGGAAAATATAAAAGTTCGACCTCGCACTCGGCACTCTGTAAGTCCAACTCTGCTTGGCAAATATACAATTCCGACCTCGCGCTCGGCACTCAGTAAGCCCAACTCTACTTGGAAAATATACAAGTCTTGAAATGCCCGAGATTTTATTGTGTTAATCCGAGATGATTGATTTTATGAATTGACGTGATTATGAAAGAAATAGACCGAGGAAAGACGTGGGAAAAGAATGGAACATAGTTCGTGTGTGCGAAGACAGAACCCCTCGCGTATATGCACGAGAAGAGGCGCGTATATGTGCGAGCATGGCAGAAGACATCGCGCATATGCGCGAGACATGGGAAAATCTTTAAGTATGAGACCAGAAGGTCCCGCGCATATGCACGGAGACGAGGCGCGCATATGCGCGAGTTGCAGTATGCCGAGATAGTAGGTCTCGCGCATATGCTTGGGGTCAGGGCGCGCATATGCGCAAGCAGGAGAATTCTTATGCGACGAGACAGTAGGTGTCCCGCATATGCGCCGGGGAGGCTCGCGCATATGCGCGAGACGTGCTGAACCAGGAATGAGCCACATGTCCCTTACCATGCATGATATATATATCAATACCTTTCTTTCCCTTCAGAGTTCCAACAAGAAAACGAAACAAACCCCAGGGAAAGCTTCAATTCTTTTGATACTAGAATTTGATTTGCGAGAAATGCTTCCATTAGAATTTCGTTATGAACATATTTCCATGCTCCTCTCGCCTAGAACGTCAAGAGGATGTAAGTTTTATTGATTTCTAGCATGGTTCAAAATTTACAGTTGAAGGAATCATGATTTGATTTCAATGATATGTTCTTGAGATGTTAGTCATTATATAATTGAAACTGGATTGAAGAACAGATACCGTATGAAATTGTTATGATTTTTAGATTTGATTTGATTGAGAATATATAGATTTGGTATCAGATTATGTTTGTTATTGAGTATGAGATATTGAGATGTCTATTGAGATGGTATTATCGGGTTATATCGAGACTGCGATGTTGTGTGGTCGAAACAGAAGTAGATTAAGATTGATCAAATACATATTTGTATTGAGTTGTATATTGATATAGTATTTCTCGAACATGTTACTCCAGATTTGGTGTTAAAGATTTTGAAGACAGATCAAAGCCAAACCCCGAGAAAAGAAAGGTATAAATCAATGTTAACCGGGAGATACGACTCGTGTTAGATTTGACTTGAGTTTCCCAAAACCACATACTTGTTTGTTATTGTTTTTAATACCTTTGTATTATTTGAATGAATATGCGATCCTATTGATTTATATAAAAGCAGATAATAGAAGATAAATAGACTTGTGGGCAGATGTGCCTAGTCATTGGCAGAGGTGCCAAGTTTTTGACAGAGGTGCCAAATCACCGGACGTTTGGTTATATCGATGATCATAGGAGAAGATCGTGTAACGATCATGGGTCATTAGGCTGAACCAACAAAGGCCTCGGCCCATTCCCTTGCACAACTACTGGTCATGGGTCGTTAGGATGGTCCAGCATGGGCCTCGGCCCATGCCCATGCACCGCCACTCACAGAATATCCCACTCCTGGAAAGTGGTTTCTTTCGCCTTCCCCAATACTTGAACCCAAGACCTCCAGGATAAGTACCTAGATTCCTAAGTGTTGGTACCAGTTGATAAACGACCTCAATTTTTTTTTCCTATTCTTATATCATAAATTCTAACTACTAAACTAAATAAAATAATTTAACATAATCATGAATCATAATAGTTTAACAATTTAAATATCAAGTGCATGAAATAAAATCTTAAATCATCGGCTAACCAAAATTCCTAAATCGACCTTTAAAAAGATCGGCTAACAATAACAATAAAGCATAAAAATATCTCTAATAAAAATCATTAGCAAAATCTTTAAATCATAAATCTATCTAGCTAGTGCGGAAAAATAAAGGCCATCGGGTGTGTACTGCTGCACTCGATTGACTCAATCGTCACCGCCTCCAAAATCATCAAATCCTGCATCATAAAAACCTAGTGAGTCTAAAAACTCAACATGTTCTAAACATGGATAGCAAATAATACATATACATCTACATGCAATTAAAAATCATATTTTTATTTAAAATAATCTTTTGAACATAAATAAACCATTAAAAATTATTTGAGCATAAATAAATCATTTAAAAATAGCTTTAATCATCATCATAAATCATATATCGTAAAAATCATTTTTATCATAAGCTTTTAATCATATATCATTTTGGGTAGAGTTTGATCCTTGAAAGTGACTAGCTTTTATCATTTGGTCGACTGCAGTCTTAGCTTCACATGGCCCATGGGGGTGTGCACTGGGCTACACCATGGAAATTACGATCGTCGGGGTTCCCTCGGGGGCCTTTTCTCATAGACAGGGTCCCTATGGGGCCTTGGCCCGTAAACGGGGTCCCTCTGAGGCCTTGGCCCGAATATGGGTTCCCTCTGGGGCCTTGGCCCTCACGTCATCTCCACAAAATCATATATCATTTATCATATCTTTTGTCACAGTCAATTCACATCCCTCAAAATATTTTTCCTTTTATTTAAAAATCATGAAGTAGCGCAACTTTTCAAAAATAGCATTTTAAACATTAAAATTGCACATCTTTACCATAAATCGTAAAAATACATCTTATCATCAAAATCATCATTTTAAATTATAAAATATCATTTTACAAGCATTATGATCCTTCAGGACGCAGCCAAGCGTTATCGTATTTTCTTAAGTGTAAAAAGACCGTTTTGCCCCTGAACGTAAAAATTATCAAATTTATCTTTTTCTCACTTTTAATGACATGGGATTATTCTAAATAATTATTTAAGCCTACATGAATTTTATCATATTTTTATTTGGCTAAAATCGATGACTTTTAAATTAATCTTTAAATATAACATATTAATGCTTTTTAATCCCGAATTAAACCAAACCTTAATATAAAATTCCCAAATTTAAAACTTAGACTTTTAATAATTATTTAAGCTTAAACCTAATTTTTCATATTTTTATAAAGCATAAAACTAGGCGTTTCTATTAATTCGTTAATTAACGTTTTGTGTGGCGATTAAATCCCGGAAAATTCCAAACTCGTTATTTTGATCCCAAATTTTAAACATATCATTTTTAGTATTTATTCTACCCTTCCAAGTCATGAGCCACACCCGTGGACCCATGGATTCAATATTAGTTCTTTAATTTTCGAAATTGACACCTTAGTGAACACACCGAGCCAACTCCCAAAATACCCGAGCCACGCCCGAGTCACCTTGAGCCAAAACCTAGCCAACCCACCTAGGGACACTACTGTGCAAGACCAGCCCAAAAACCCGGCCCTGGCCCGCTCAAAAGCCCTCTGGAAATTCACCTAAAATCTGTTTGTGTTGCGCGTGAGTCTCCTAGCACTCATAGGACTCCTAACCCAACTAGGACACCTCCAGCCGAGCCACCACCAAACCTAGCCGACCCTAACCGACCCTAGACCATGCCCAGCCCCAGCCCAAACTGGCCCACGCCCCTGAACCCACGCACAAAGCTTCTGAATCAAGCCAGCAGCCTCACGCTAAATCTGGTTGCCACACGTTTCCATCACCTCTCGCGCCAGCGGCCAGCCAAGCCACTCCAGCCCACACGACCATGACCACCCCTGGACCACGCCCAGACCCTGACCAAGCAGCCCCGAGCCCCTGAACCCGCTCAGCAGCCAGGCGAACAGCACCAGCGCCGAGCGTCTCTTCCCCCTTGCGCGCGAGAGTCCTTCTTGCATGGAACTCCTTACAGCAGCCCCTACCGTGCCCTAGCCTACCTGACCCACAATGAACCACCCTGAGCCAACCACTTGACCGCCCAGCCAGCCCCTTAGCGAGCTGCAGCCCCTCCTTCTCTCGGCTGCTGATTTACTTGCGCAAGGGATAGTCCTAGTTAACTAGGACTCTTCCTTAGCCATCACCCTCGACCCTAGCCGCCCTAGGACCCAACCCAGCCCTAGACCGAGACCACCCCTGACCCTGAACCAGCCCTGGTCGAGCCACCTAGCACCATGCATAAGAAACGAACCCCTTGAACCCAACAAGCACAAAAAGCACAAAAAAACTCACGGCCCTTACTTTTCTTTATTTTTTTTTCTACGGTTCCAGCATGATTCTCTTGTTAAAATTGACATGTCTTGCTTCTATTTTAATCCTATTTTAACATGTTTTGGCAGCGTACTCGTTGGATTAAAAATCGTTTTCGAATCAAGTGTAAAATCGTAAAACGTTGAAAATACGTATCGTACCGTAAAAATCGAACAACAAATATTTTTTTCATGCATACTCAATTAAATCAAGCATATTATGATTTGTATGATGTTAAAAGAAGTTTAGGAAACGTGCCTTTGCGTTTTAGAACGCTCGATTATTCGATCTTCGGCAAGGGTGCGAATTTGGACGACCGGACGACGAAGAATCCTAGCTTTTCCTTCCTCCAAATTTCGAAAATATTGTGAGTGTGTGCAAGGTGTTCTCGGCTGATGGAGGCTGAAATATCTTGCTAAATGACCTAGGTTTAGCTATTTATAATTTAATTAACATATTAATGGGCTTAGGTTTTGGGCTTGCAACTTAAGGGTAATTGGGCCTACTTAAAATAATTAAATTGGGCCCAATAACACTTAATTAATTAAAACATAAAAGTTTATAAAATAAATTTCCCAAAAATAATATTTTTGATATTTTAAAACTCCTTATTTGCCAAAAACCGGCTTCCCGGGAAAAATCGAGCTCGATTCATAAAATAATTCGAACTCCAACTTTTTAGGAAAATTAAATCATTTTTAAATCATATTAGGAAGCCTTGCCATTATTTAAATAAAAATACATATCTTTGTCTTGGTCGTCCCCGGTCTCCTTTTCCCTACCTATTATCGAATATTCGCGTAAAAATCCTTAATTTCATGAAAACGTGTCACATAATCATTTAATCATGCAATCCTATATTTAATCATATAAAACATCATGCTAGCATTTAAAAGCAATTAAATAAAAAAATTAAGCAATTAAAATATTTTTACATGCATACGTGGACTGATTTTTCGGACGTTACAATTCTCCCCTCCCCCCCTAAATTGAATTTTGTCCTCGAAATTTCCCTTGACTTGATGATTGCAAAGCTTAGATTCCCTTATTTATCTCAGCTTAACCTCTAACTCTACAATTCGGTCCTCAAAATCTTTGAAAATTGCAATTCTAACACAAAAACATTCCCAAAGTCGACTCCTAAATCCAGCTCAAGTAGTGCATGCACCATATTTTCCTCTAAGTTCTTCAATATCCCAAACAATACCCATAATCCAATTTAACATTTCATGCAAGAAAAGCATCGAAAAATGTTAAATAGCTACGTTACCTCGTAATCAGTGTAGTGTCGGTTCTGTCTCATCCTCCGCAGCTTGCATCACATAGATCCTTCCAGTAGTGGGTTGCTTGAATGTTGGGTAATCTTTAGCCTTGTGTCCCAAATCTCCGCATTTGAAGCACTTGTAGGTGCCCCACAAGCACTTGCCAGAATGTGGACGATTGCACTCCTTGCAAAGTGGTTTGTCATCAGCCTTCGGAATATTCCCTTTTGGTGGTTCTGGTTGCTTTGGTGGTCCCACATAGGGCTTCTTATTACTCTGATTGGCTTGCTGAGCACGGTTCCTCTTTCGCTGCATCTCCCAATCGATATCCTTCAATGACTGTTCAGCTCTAAGAGCTCTATCAACGGCAGTAGTATAATCAGCAGGATCGACAAGCATCACATCGCGTCGGATTGTCGATCTCAAACCATCTAGAAAATGTCGTAATTTTTCAGCACCATCGTTGGAAATCAAGGGCACAAAGTGGCAACCTCTATCAAACTTCCGCACAAACTCGGCAACAGTGCAATCCCCCTGACGGAGACTCATAAACTCCCTCTTAAGCCTAGAACGAACATCGGATGTGAAGTACTTGTCATAGAACACTCTCTTGAATCCTTCCCAAGTCAATGTCGGCATGTTCACTCCTCGCTCCGCTCCCTCCCACTATAAGGAAGCGTCGCCTTTCAACAGATAGATAGTACAACGAACTCGATCGGCGTCCGCCATGTCCATATAACGAAAGATTACTTCTAAAGATCTAATCCATCCCTCAGCCACGAATGGATCAGTAGTGCCATGAAAATCATCGGGGTGCATCCTCCTAAAACGCTCATACGCTGCTTCTGGTCTAGCCCTTGCTCCATCCCCTACATGTTGCTCAAAGAAACGGGCCATACCGGCTAGTACACGGGCACTAGCATCCTGACCAAGTGGAGGCTGTGGAATATTCTCCTCCTGTCTAACCTCATCAGTCCTAAGCACATTCCTTTTAGGAGGCATCTCTGTATACGTCGTCCAAACCACGTAACCAACATGCGTTTTAAAAATTTTCATGGAGCATGCAAGTAACATTTATATCATGCATCATATAATCATTGAAAGAATTTTAGAATATAAAATGTAAACCAGTAAAACTCACATAGTTGAGGCGTGACTTCTTGAGCTTCTCGAAGTGATAGTACACAACCCTTTGGGGAAAACCTCGGCTCTGATACCAACTGAAACGACCTCAATTTTTTTTTGTCACGGTCAATTCACATCCCTCAAAATATTTTTCTTTTTCTTTAAAAATCATAAAATAAGACAGCTTTCCAAAAATAGCATTTTAAACGGTATAAATTGCACAGCTTTACCATAAATCATAAAAATACATATTATCATCAAAATCATCATAATAAATCATGAAATATCATTTTACAAGCATTATGATCCTTCGGGATGCTGCCAAGCGTTTCATATTTTCTCAAGTATAAAAAGACCGTTTTGCCCCTGGACGTAAAAATTCCCGAATATATCTTTTTTCTCGTTTTTAGTGACATGGGATTATTCTAAATAATTATTTAAGCTTAAATGAATTTTCTCATATTTTGATTTGGCTTAAAACGATGACTTTTAAATTAATCTTCATATATAACACATTAATGCGTTTTAATATCGAATTAAACCAAACCTTAATATAAAATTCCCAAATTAAAAACTTAGACTTTTAATAATTATTTAAGCTTAAACCTAATTTTTAATATTTTTATAAAGCTTAAAACTAGGCATTTCAATTAATTCGTTAATTAACGTTTTGTGCGGCGATTAAATCCCGGAAAATTCCAAAACTCGTTATTTTGATCCCAAATTTTAAACATAGCATTTTTAGTATTTATTCTACCCTTCCAAGTCATGAGCCACACCCGTGGACCCATGGATTCAATATTAGTTCTTTAATTTTCGAAATTGACACCTTAGTGAACACACCGAGCCAACTCCCAAAATACCCGAGCCACGCCCGAGCTACCTTGAGCCAAAACCTAGCCAACCCACCTAGGGACCCTACTGTGCAAGCCCAGCCAAAAAACCCGGCCTTGGCCCGCTCAAAAGCCCTCTGGAAATTCACCTAAAATCTGCTTGTGTTGGGCTTGAGACTCCTAGCACTCATAGGACTCCTAACCCAACTAGGACACCTCCAGCCGAGCCACCACCGAACCCAGCCGACCCTAACCGACCCTGGACCACGCCCAGCCCCAGCCCAGACTGGCCCACGCCCCTGAACCCACGCACAAAGCTTCTGAATCAAGCCAGCAGCCTCACGCTAAATCTGGTTGCCTCACGTTTCCATCACCTCTCGCGCCAGCGGCCAGCCAAGACACTCCAGCCCACACGACCATGACCACCCCTGGACCACGCCCAGACCCTGACCAAGCAGCCCCGAGCCCTTGAACCCGTGCAGCAGCCAGGCGAACAGCACCAGCGCCGCGCGTCTCTTCCCAATTGCGCGCGAGAGTCCTTCTTGCATGGAACTCCTTGCAGCAGCCCCTACCGTGCCCTAGCCTACCTGACCCACTATGAACCACCCTGAGCCAACCCCTGGACCGCCCAGCCAGCCCCTTAGCGAGCTGCAGCCCCTCCTTCTCTCGGCTGCTGATTTACTTGCGCAAGGGAGAGTCCTAGTTAACTAGGACTCTTCCTTAGCCATCACCCTCGACCCTAGCCACCCTAGGACCCAACCCAGCCCTAGACCGAGACCACCCCTGACCCTGAACCAGCACTGGTCGAGCCACCTAGCACCATGCATAAGAAACGAACCCCTTGAACCCAACAAGAACAAAAAGCACAAAAAAAACTCACGGCCCTTACTTTTCTTTATTTTATTTTTTCTACGGTTCCAGCATGATTCTCTTGTTAAAATTGACATGTCTTGCTCCTATTTTAATCCTATTTTAACATGTTTTGGTAGCGTACTCGTTGGATTAAAAATCGTTTTCGAATCAAGTGTAAAATCGTAAAACGTTGAAAATACGTATCGTACCGTAAAAATCGAACAACAAATATTTTTTTCATGCATACTCAATTAAATCAAGCATATTATGATTTGTATGATGTTAAAAGAAGTTTAGGAAACGTGCCTTTGCGTTTTAGAACGCTCGATTACTCGATCTTCGGCAAGGGTGCGAATTTGGACGACCGGACGACGAAGAATCCTAGCTTTTCCTTCCTCCAAATTTTCGAAAATATTGTGAGTGTGTGCAAGGTGTTCTCGGCTGATGGAGGCTGAAATATCTTGCTAAATGACCTAGGTTTAGCTATTTATAATTTAATTAACATATTAATGGACTTAGGTTTTGGGCTTGCAACTTAAGGGTAATTGGGCCTACTTAAAATAATTAAATTGGGCCCAATAACACTTAATTAATTAAAACATAAAAGTTTATAAAATAAGTTTCCCAAAAATAATATTTTTGATATTTTAAAACTCCTTATTTGCCCAAAACCGGCTTCTCGGGAAAAATCGAGCTCGATTCATAAAATAATTCGAACTCCAAATTTTTAGGAAAATTAAATCATTTTTAAATCATATTAGGAAGCCTTTCAATTATTTAAATAAAAATACATATCTTTGTCTTGGTCGTCCCCGGTCTCTTTTTCCCTACCTATTATCGAATATTTGCGTAAAAATCCTTAATTTCATGAAAACATGTCACATAATCATTTAATCATGAAATCCTATATTGAATCATATAAAACATCATGCTAGCATTTAAAAGCAATTAAATAAAACAATTAAGCAATTAAAATATTTTTGCATGCATGTGGTTTACGTGGACTGATTTTTCGGACGTTACAGATCGACTCCTATTGTAGACACTCGATATAGAGGACCAAATTTCGGGAATAGGAACGTACCGCCACCCCGAATGGGAGAGTAGGTGGGAGACTTGTTACGTTCTTATTCAGACCGGGATACCTAGATAAGATTCGAGTCAGAGATTAAGAGTCAAAGAGTTTGATTTACAGTTTTAGATCGATTCATGCTATTGATAATATATTGTTCTATGCTTTTATATGAAATGCATTTATACGTTGTTTATACTGGGAAATATATTCTCACCGGAGTTATTCGAATGTTTTTATGTTTGTATGTGTGCATAACAACAGGTGGATATGATCAGAGTCGAGAAGAGGATGAGGATGAGAGATCGAGATTAACGTGGAGATCCGGGCCCAGAAGTAGAATTGGTTTTCAGCACTTGATATGTAGTTGTTGAACCTTAGTTTGTATGATTTTATTTTGAACCAGGTTGTACTTTTGATCTTGTCATAGATATCGCACTTGATCTTGTAAGTTGAATAAGATGAATTATCACATGTTGTTACATATTGTAAACTTGTGTATATTAAAAAAATAACAATAATAATTTAGACCCATTTTATTTATTGATCTTGTAAGTTGAATAAGATGAATTATCACATGTTGTTACAGATTGTAAACTTGTGTATATTAAAAAAATAACAATAATAATTTAGACCCAGTTTATTTATTTGATCCATTTATTCCCAAAGATGATTAAGAAATGAATTAGCGTCCGAGTCCCACAAGTCCGACCTCGCGTTCTTCATTCAGTAAGTCCAACTCGGCTTGAAAAACATATATAAGCTCGACCTCGCGCTCGATAGCAGTAATTTGATTCATATCTATAACTCTTTATTTGAGCTTGGTTTTCAACAGACTATGATCTATAGCTCTTTATTTGAGCTCGATTTTCAGGAAGATCCTCTTATCTATAGCTCTTCATTTGAGCTCGGTTTTCAACATGATCTTATCTATAGCTCATCATTTTAGCTCGGTTATTAGCAGGATATTCTTTATGGCTCTTCATCTGAGCTCGACTTTCGGCAGGTATTAATCAACAACTCTTAGTTGAGTATGACTTCCAAACAGCTCAGATCATCATATCAAACTATATTTTGGTTCAGGCTCTTAATTATGGCTTACTCAGACATGTATTATTATCTTCTCGCGACAGTCGATATATCTTGAACTTCTTATTTATGCCGGTCTCTAAATCTTGACCTGAATTCTTATTGAGGAGTATAGCCCCTCTTGGCTCTTTTGACTCTCTAACGACTCGACAGGAAAGATCATTCGACTAATTATTCAGTATCAGATGATTATATTAGCCGTTTAATTTGGCTCACTCAGAAAGCACACTCAACAACAAATGTTTCAAAGGATATTATTACAGGCAACTGGAATATTATCTTAAATACTCTAAAATACTATTTCATTCATTTAAACGTTCCTCCAATCATTTCACTCGTCGTCACTTTTTTGTGTGAGGTACTACTGATGATATGGTAAAAATCATGTCATATCATCAATTATATTCTAGAGATATTACAAAATATTCTATGGATATGCACAAATCTAGCTACCATATATTACAAAATTCTATATCATTTAAGACTCCACACGTATAAATAAAGGGCTCTTAACCCTAATTGAGGTACGCTTTCATCTAAAATATTTGCATTATTCTTGTATTTTTTCTCCCAGATACAGACTTGAGCGTCGGAGTGGCTTCGCCTCCGGGTGGAGTCATCTCACCCTTTTTCTTTGATACCTAGTTATATTTGTGGAGCGGTTTGATTCGGCTTATTGAAGAATTCAGTTCGTGATCATCGATTCAAGATATTTTATTGGGTGCGAATTTTTTTGATCGCATCAATTTTATTTTATGAAATTGTCCCTAGTTATTTTCTAAATAAAAACTGATTCCAAAATTATTAACATATTATTAGTAAATTTACATGTAAAAAAAATAGAAAAAGGAAAATAATGGTCACTTATTTTTTTTAAAAAAAGGGTGGCCTAAGACATTCCCCTCAGCCAAGTTTCCGGCCCAAATGCATCTTCCTACCCTTTCTCCTTCCTTTACGACACACACAGAGAGCAGAAACGTGAATGGGAAAAAATAGGCAAACTCAGTCGTTCCTCTCCGATTTCAGGAAAACTCGTTCGGTACCAAAAGAAACAGCTGATCCTCCGTTATAACGGCGTTTTTTTCTTACATCACACGATTCAAAGCACCTCTTCCCACACATGTCAAGGCTACCCTCGTTGTGGTTCCATTCCGACGGTTCCCATACCGCCGGAACGGTATGGGAAATAACAGAGGAACTTTCATTTTCATCACATGAAAAAAAATCGCATTTCCTAAACATTTTGCTTGGATTTCCACCAAAATCAAACCATATATACTTTTTTTTTAAAAAAAATATATTTCTGTTGGATCCCGGTTTTCTACATGCCCAAACGCAGCGGAAGTTTTAAAAAATTTTAGATCTTGACATTCAAGATATTGTTTGCTTTGGACGCTCGTATGATTTTCGTAAATTAAACATACATAGGATGTTTAGAAATTTATACCTTTGTGAATTAATCACGTGGCTCCAAATAATCCGATATAAACGGATTAGCTCTTGATGAATCACTACGAACTTTCTTCAAGGACTCCTTTCTTCTAATCAGGTCCACGACTAGAAGATTTGTTCCTGATAAGCACGAATTATATAGCATTTTAGGGATCTTATTTTGTCGTATTCGTGCTTATCTGGCATTTTTTATTCTGAGTTTCGCGTTTATTTCGTCTCATTATGGCTATTTGCAGGTTTGACCAAAAGAAGGTGAAAGCCAAAGAAATGAAAGAAAAGTCAAACTTCGCAATGCCACGTCAGAAACACCCGGAAAAATAGGAAAAAGACACGAAGGCCAAACACAGACCCAGAGACGGACCCCGTCTTTGGGTCCGTGTACATCAACCCCCAAAGAAGAGAAAATTCGAGACGCCCCGGACCCATACACGGACCCCGTGTAAGGGTCCGTGCCTCAGGAGCAAAAGGAAGACAAAATTCAGAGTCTACACGGACCCCTCGCCGGACCTGTATCTGGGGTCCGTGTCGGCTATACTCGAGGAAGCAAAATCCAGAGTCTACACGGACCCCTCTCCGGATGCAGGCACGAGGTCCGTGTACACTATATCAGATCGAGATCTTGGCGAAGATTTGCTCGTGATTTGGGTTGAAGAATAAAAGGGAAGAAAGACAAAAGAATAGGGGGTTGAATTTTCGAGAAAGAGCCGACTTCTGGAGAAAAAGGGGAGAAATTTCCGACTCTGAAAGACGGCAACGGCTTGGGAGAAAATCGATAGAAAGAGACGTGCTTAATACGCAAGAACCGCACACCATCACTGAGATTTTCTCTTCCCTTTCATTTTCATTATTTTCAGTCATGAATTCAATTGATAGATTTGTTTCTAGTTTTGAATTTATGGAGTAGTTTTCTCTTGTGATCGGGACCACGATAGGAACACATGATTGATTTTGTTTATTCGTTGGATCGTTTGAGTCATAAATTATTTTATGTTATTGATTAATGTTTGCGTAATTTTCGTGCTTTTAATTTGGCCAATTATTTGCATGTTCGTCGTTCGATCTTGACTCGAAAGGGAAAAGATTGAATTTAGCTTCAAAAATATTAATCAACACACGGTTAAACCGACTAGAAATAGTATTCGGTTTCAGTGTGTGATTTTAGGCGACATCTGTAATTCTATTGTTGATAAATGCATTTTTGTTTAATTAAATTCAATTAGAAATAATTGGACTGTTAAATGAAAATAGGATTATAAATTCTAGAAATAGATTTATAGTTAAATTGGAGAATTGCATCATGACATTGAATAATCTATGATCATTTAATTCTAGTGCATGATTTTAATCAGATTTTGTTACCATCGTGTGTTCCTGGTCATTTTATTTAAATTTGAAAATCCCCAAGTTCCAATCTTCTCTGATATTTGATTTAGTCATTAAATTCGCATAAATTAGTTTAAAATTCACTTAGTTGAAATAATAATCAAATCGCTCGTTATTGTTTGCCTAGATTAAATAAAATAATTGAATCTTAGTAATTAAATAATAGTCTCTGTGGGATCGATACTTGGACAGTTCGTCCTTTACTATAACTTGACCTAGTCCGCTTGCTAGAATTAATCCCAACCGAATTCGTCGGTCAAGTTTTTGGCGCCGTTGCCGGGGACTATTTATTTGATATTATGATAAATTATTCGTTTGAGACTAGGCTTTTATTCTTAGTTTTAAATCTTTCATTCTTTCTTTAGCATTTTAATTAGATTAACTTTGTTTCAGCTTTTCATACTCTTTTGGAGCTTAAATCTTGCACTGTAAATTTTTGATTTCAGGGGTTAGCTCGTGTTATATGAGCCGTGCTCAAGACGTCAGGAATCTAGTGCCACTTGATCTTGAGATTGAACACTCTCCGCAGTATCCACAGAGCTCGAAGGAACAACGACTTGACCCTGGAGTTTGAATCTGAAACAGAATCTGAAATAGACCGTGAACCAGAGGTTGAGGAAATGGCCGGAGAAGAGGATAATCGGACGCTGATGGAACTTCATCGACCCTCATTCGGAGGTTATGGGTCTAGTATTGTGCGTCCCACATTACATGCTAATACATTTGAGCTTAAACCGGGCATCATCCAGATGATCCAACTTCAAGTCAAATTTGGAGGATCACCTTCTGAAGACCCTAATGCACATCTGGAGAACTTTCTGTCAATCTGTGACACAATCAAGTGCAATGGGGTGAGTACGGATGCCATTCGACTCAGATTATTTCCATTCTCCCTACAACGAGAGGCTATGGAGTGGCTTCGAGACCTTCCAGCTGGTTCTATCACGACATGGGATGGATTGGTCGATTTCTTCATGCACAGGTATTTTCCCCCAACCAAGATTACACAGTTGAGAAATGAAATTACATCATTTAGACAGAGGGACGGGGAATCACTGAATTCAGCATGGGCAAGATTTAAGAAGATGTTGAGGATGTGCCCAAGACATGACTTTTCAATTGGCCAGCAGGTTGAGACATTCTATTATGGGGTGGATCCTTCTGTGAGATCTATGCTTGATGCGGCAGCAAATGGGAGCTTATATCGAAAAACGCCGACTGCAGCACTGGAAATCATATCGAATATTACAGAAAGCAATGTAGGTTGGCAAGATAACCGGAGGGAAAAGAAGGTAGGATTTCCGGAGATGGACGCTTTGACAGCGATCACAGCGAAGCTTGACGGGTTGACACATCAGATGGCACAGTTACAGGCAAATAAATCAATACCAGTCAAACCGGTGCATCATATTCAGGGAAGTGCTGAGGCATTTGGTGGATCATCTAGTGATATGCCCTACGCGCCAGATATGTCTTGTGAGGGGATACAGTGCTTTGGAGGGGACTTGGTGAATTATGTGGGAAACCAAGGTCGTCCACAATACAATCCATACAGTTTTTCATATAACCCGGGCTGGAGGAATCATCCGAATTTTGGATGGAAGCAACCTGAAACTTATGTTGAGCAACTACAGTTTAATCCTCCACAACATCCTACAGAGCAAAGACCTCCTCAACAACCACCTAAACCGCCACAAGGTGCAGGACCTTCTATGCCACCTGGTTTCAAGCCACAGGATAGCAAGTCGAATCTTTAGGAAATGCTTGCCAAGTACATAGCTGGAACTGAGATGAGATGGCAAAACCATGATGCCATGATGCAAAGAGTGGAGACGCAACTAGGGCAGTTAGCGACACAAATGGCTACACAAGCTCCGGGTACACTACCTAGTTACACGGAAAAGAATCCAAAAGGTGTCAATGCTGTCACGGCGACGTCTCCCATAAAGCAGGAAGTGATCGATGTTGAAGGAGATGAGAAAGAGAAGAAAATATCCAGGCAAGAGTCCAATGACACGAGGGAGAAAGGTAAGTCTCTAAACTCAAACTCCAGTATTGATATTAAGTCACTCCCATTTCCCCAAAGAGCAAAGCAACTGCAACTGGATACCGAATTTTCAAAATTTCTTGAGATTTTCAAAAAGCTGCACATAAATATCCCATTTGCAGAGGCTTCAGCTCAAATTCCCTCGTTTGCAAAATTTCTTAAAGAAATTTTATCAAACAAGAGGAAATTGGTTGACTTTGAGATATTTAAGCTTTCGGATGAATGTTCTGCAATTTTACAAAATAAACTCCCTCTGAAGTTTAAGGATCCAGGTAGTTTCTCTATCCCTTGTACTATTGGAACGTTAAATTTCAGTAAAGCTTTGTGTGACTTAGGTGCAAGCATTAACTTGATGCCATTTTCATGTTTTGAGAAACTAAAAATAGGTAAAGTGAAGCCAACTTCAATTTTCCTACAGTTAGCTGATAGATCGATTAAATATCCTAGGGGACTTGTAGAGGATGTGTTAGTTAAGGTTGACAAGTTCATTTTTCCGGTCGATTTTGTTGTGTTGGATATGGAAGAGGATCGTGAGATTCCTCTTATTCTGGGGAGACCATTCCTAGCCACAGGGAAAGCTTTGATAGATGTGCAAAAGGGCGAGCTAATCTTGAGGTTTAATGAAGAGACTGTCATATTCAATGTTTTTCAGTCCATCAAATATCCTAATGATACTTCTGATTGTTTTCGAATTGACGCTACTGATGAGTTTGTTGAGTGTGATTTACAGGGAATGATAGGTGAGGACCCTTTGGAGATTCGCTTAACCCATTCATCGCCACAAGAATTGGGAAATCAAGAGCTTGATGAATGTATCTCCTATTTGGACGCAGGCAGACCACTGTCAAAAACGGTAAACTCTAGGATTGGGGAGCTTGGGCATGTCCCAAGACCTTTAAAATCATCCATCGAAGAAGCCCCGATCCTAGAGATGAAGCCTCTTCCCTCGCACTTAAAATATCTGTTTTTACTTGATAATGATAAACTTCCAGTGATTGTTTCATCTACTTTGACAGGTAAGGAGGAAGAAAAGTTGTTGCGAGTGTTGAGGGAGAATATCAAAGCCATCGGCTGGAGCATCGCAGACATTAAGGGGATCAGCTCTTCTATGTGTGTGCACAAGATTCTGATGGAGGCCGATCACAAGACATCTACTCAGCCTCAAAGGCGTCTGAACCCGGCTATGCAAGAAATGGTGAAGAAAGAGGTGATTAAGTTACTGGACGCATGTATTATCTACCCGATTTCTGATAGTAGGTGGGTCAGTCCAGTACAGGTTGTTCCAAAGAAAGGTGGGGTCACTGTTGTGAAAAATGATAATAATGAATTGATTCCCACGAGAACTGTTACAGGGTGGCGGGTTTGCATCGATTATAGAAAACTTAACGACGCCACCCGTAAAGATCATTTCCCCCTCCCGTTTATTGATCAAATGTTGGAAAGGCTAGCTGGCCATTCTTTTTATTGTTTTCTGGACGGCTATTCTGGTTATATGCAAATTCCTATTGACCCTGAAGATCAGGAGAAAACCACTTTTACTTGTCCTTATGGGACATTTGCATATAAAAGAATGTCATTCGGTCTATGTAATGCACCAGCGACTTTCCAACGATGCATGATGGCAATTTTTCATGATATGATTGAGGATTTCATTGAGATATTCATGGACGATTTTTCTGTATTTGGCTCCTCGTTTGATACTTGTTTAATTAACCTGTCTAAGGTTTTGGAGAGATGTGAGGAGTCGAATTTGGTCTTAAATTGGGAAAAATGTCATTTTATGGTGAGAGAGGGAATAGTGTTGGGGCATAAAATTTCTGAAAATGGGATTGAGGTTGATAAGGCAAAAATCGAAGTGATTGAGAAACTCCCAGCCCCAACCAACATTAGAGGAGTGCGTAGTTTTCTTGGGCATGCGGGATTCTACAGACGCTTTATAAAAGACTTTTCTAGCATTGCCAAGCCTATGACTAATTTATTGATAAAAGAGGTGCCTTTTGATTTTTCTGTTGAGTGTGTACAGGCATTTCAGATCTTGAAAGAGAAATTAATCACAGCACCTGTGATGATAGCACCTGACTGGGGGTCGCCGTTTGAGGTGATGTGTGATGCAAGCGACACAGCACTAGGGGCAGTGTTGGGACAAAAGAGAGAAAAATACATTCATGTCATCTACTACGCTAGCATGACACTGTCAGCTGCCCAATTGAACTATGCCACTACAGAAAAAGAGCTCCTTGTCGTGGTGTTTGCGTTGGATAAGTTTAGATCATACTTGATAGGGAGTAAAGTCGTCGTGCACACCGACCATTCAGCTTTGAAATATCTGATGTCCAAGAAAGATGCAAAACCAAGACTAATTCGCTGGATTCTTCTGTTGCAGGAATTTGACTTGGAAATAATCGATAGGAAGGGCACAGAGAATCAAGTTGCAGATCATCTTTCGCGATTGGAAAGTCCAGTTCAAGGTAATGACTTTATTCGAGATGATTTCCCGGACGAACAACTCTTTGAAATCGAGAGCTTACCATGGTATGCCGACTTTGTTAATTATCTATCAGGTAAGTTCATTCCTCCCCATTTTACATATCAGCAAAAGAAAAAGTTTTTCTCAGATTTAAAATACTATTTGTGGGAGGACCCTTATTTGTTTAGAAAATGTGCAGACGGTATAATTCGTAGATGCATTCCCCAAGAAGAGGTAAGTGAAATTTTGTTTCATTGTCATGCTGGTCCGGCTGGAGGCCATTTTGGGGCAACTAGAACTGCGTCCAAAGTCCTCCAGTCTTGTTTTTATTGGCCTACTTTGTTTAAGGATGCGCATGAATATGTCACAAAATGTCCAGATTGTCAGCGAACATGTAATATCTCTAGGAGACATGAATTACCTCTCAATAACATTCTTGTGTGTGAATTATTTGATGTGTGGGGTATCGATTTCATGGGTCCGTTCCCGGTCTCTTTTGGGAACAAGTATATTTTGGTGGCTGTAGACTACGTGTCTAAGTGGGTGGAAGCAAGTGCATGCAAAACTAATGATTCTAGGGTTGTTGTTCAATTTTCAAAGAAAAATATTTTTTCACGTTTTGGAACACCTAGAGCCATTATTAGCGATGGGGGTACTCATTTTTGCAATCGTCAATTCGACAGTCTGTTGGCAAAGTATGGGGTCTGACATAAGGTGGCTACACCTTACCATCCTCAGACTAGTGGCCAAGTCGAGGTATCAAATCGAGAGATTAAGCGCATTCTTGAGAAGACTATCGGTGCTTCAAGGAAAGAATGGGCTAGCAAACTTGACGATGCACTTTGGGCTTATCACACTGCTTTTAAAACCCCCATTGGCATGTCTCCTTTTAAATTGTTGTATGGGAAATCATGCCACCTCCCTCTTGAAATTGAGCACAAGGCTTATTGGGCTACTAAATTTTTAAATTTTGATACTAAAACCACAGGTGACAACAGAGTGCTGCAGCTGGATGAATTGGACGAGTTTAGGTTGGAGGCCTACGAGAATGCCAAGCTTTACAAAGAGAAAACCAAACGCTGGCATGATCAAAACATCGTCCATCGAGAATTTGTGGTAGGACAACTGGTCCTGCTATATAATTCTCGTCTGAAATTAATGCCAGGTAAGTTGCGTTCACGGTGGTCAGGACCATATACCATTACGCAAGTATTCCCCTACGGGACGGTGGAGATCACTACTGAAGCAACGGGACCTTTCAAGGTAAATGGGCATAGGCTGAAGGTTTATCATGGTGGTGCCATACCCGATGAGCCGACCACAGTGGATCTGCAGGATCCAAACTGAATCAAGGGAGTACAGTCAGGCTATTGACTCTAAATTTAGCGCTTGCTGGGAGGCAACCCAGTATTTAGTTTTATTTTTCTTTCGCATTTTTATTTTATTTTAGTTGTTCTTATTTACGTTCTTTTTGCTTTTCTCGCAATTTTTTTGAGTTAATCTCAGTGAATGGTGGTGCCGGTAATTTATCTGCCGGCGATGGAATTTCTCAAGTGTGGGAAGTCTATCAGGGCGATCGGTTTCAAAACCACAAATGTACCAGGGAAGTTTCTGTACAATTCTTGCATCTTGTGTGCTTGATTGATTTTCAAATTTTGTGTATCGATTCTTAGAATTGTACATTCATGGCATCAAATTTGGGTTTGGTTCGTCTATTTTTCAAAAAAAAAAAAGCGTATATTGAGTTTTCTGTTCCAGAGTGTACACGGACCCAGCCCCGGACCCCTACACGGAGTCCGTATACTTCATCTTCAGAAATGTCACATGGACGGACCTTTACACGGGGTCCGTGTCCATCACTTTTCCTTACCTCCGATTTACAGAGCCTACACGGACCTGTACACGGACCCCTACACGGGGTCCGTGCCTTCTAAATTCGCGACTGCTCTGAATTTATATCGCGACTTCCTCCTTCGAATCCCTAAATCCCCAAAGCTATCCCTATCATCACCGCCGCCTCCACCCTAAAAACACCAAACACAGCTGTCCTTGCACCTCTCCCGTTACCGACCACCACCACTCATCGCCGCTGAAAGCCATCTCCTACTTCGGTACACATCACTACCTCCTCAGAACCGCACCTCACAACCTCCTGTGCCGCCTCTCTCCGCTAACCGCCGCCGCCACATCACCGCCGGACCACCCTACTTCGTCGTGCTATCAACGTCATCTTCTGTTTTCTGGTAAGAGTGGCTACACCTTGTCTCCATTTGCCAATTATTAGTGTGGGCGATTTTGTGTACTAAAGAAGAGACAAATTTATTGCAATTTGGTTCGATTATTGCTTGGGTTTCGTTCGTCGTGTGTTGGTTTGTTGGATTTAGCTTGTCTGAGGCCTATCATATCAGCATTGTGGATTAGTTGGGATTGAATTGTGATTGGAAATTATTGTCCGTCGACTGGGGGTGTTGTGTTCCTTGCGTTAGTGTTGCCTTGTGTTTTAATTTGGTTGCTCGGGATCACTTGGATTGTGGTTCTACGTTGGGATTGATGTGCGTCTTTGATTGCCTCTTTGAGTCTAGCCATCTCTATCGTCATGCCTCCCCGTCGTATTACTGGTAAGCGCGCCCGAACCGGTGCTTCTTCGTCCTCTGGGTCAGCCAGGAGATCATTTGATGCTTATAAATTCACATCCATCGAGAATTTTGAATGGTACTCGGCCCTTCACGGGAATTCTGTCATCGTGGAGCGGTCTATTCATCCCCGTATTGATGCTGAGGTGCCACTCCGCGCCGAGTTCGATAAATTTGGATGGGGCCCTATCTTGGACATCTCCGGCCCATATTATCCCGACCTGGTATGGCAATTAATTGCCAATTTCGAAGAAAAAGAGATCACCGGTCTGTCACATGTGCGTACATACATGAAGGGGGTTCCTATCGAGGTGAACAGCTCATACTTGGCTACGCTTTTAAATGTTCCAAATGAAGGGCCGCCGGTGTCCTTTAATCAGCTAGATATATTCTTTTCGGACATCACCTTTCGGATCCCGGAAGCCCGACGCCACCTTCAGTACCATACGTCTCCTACAGGCTCCCGCTCCAGTATCCTCCCGACTACCATCCCGCTACTTGATCGTTTGATTTGCTATTTCACGGGAGCGAACATTATCCCGAGGAAGCCAGGTAAAAATGAAGTGCGCCTTATGGACCTTTATATCATAGATAAGATGTTGAATGGATTAGGGGCGATCAATGCCATTCCGGTGGCGTCGATCATCATTTCCCATATGCGCTCAGTCGCTCATATTGACCCAACAAAGAATAAGACGCCCTACGCCCCTTTCCCTATCATCATCTCTCGCATTTTGGCGGCCCATGGCATCGATTTCACAGGGGAGACTTCCTTTATGCCTACCTCTACGCATATGCTCACCGCTCAAGCCATGCAAGGCATGTACTTCATCTGCCGACAGGACACTTGGTACCGTAATTCCGGCAGTCGACACATCAGCCCTCACCCCCGTGACCCACCGGTGCCTCCCCCTGCCATCGATGACCGCACCTGGGATGACCGTAGGGAGGAAGAAGCGGCATTGGATGCCCGAGCTGGCCCTAGAGCTGGTGTACCCCCTAGACCGCGCAACTCGCAAGCCCGGCGTCACTTTTACTCATCCGTACTCGACTGCATGGACGACATTCGAAACCGCTTAGCTCGTATCGAGCAACAGTCTCCCGACGCCTATGCCCCACCTTGGGAAAGAACTACTCTCGATGCATTCATGGACTTAGAGCTGGGGTCAGACGACGAAGAGTAGCTTTATTTTAGACTATGTGGAGGATTGTATTCATTTTGTTTAACTTCGAAATTTCATTTGTTGTTATTGATGTTTTGGGACATGCTATTTATGTTTATTATCTTTCGGACTTTATTGGAGCGCTTGTGTGTTATTGTCTATTGCATTTTACGGTTTTTGGTGTATTCGATGTCATTTTTTCAGGATTTGCTGATTTCCACCTCTTTCCACCACGTACTCGACATTTTACCAGGGAAGTGTTTTTGTTTTCACATTCTGGATACTTCTTTTTATATCATTTTACACTGAGGACAGTGTCATGATCAAAGTGTGGGGGTGGGTTTTGTTTCACGCCGTTACACAAGCACTTAACAACACTTTTAACGTAGGATGAGACTATTGATAGACAAAGAACTCTTGTTTCACTTAATAATCGGATTAATTTGTTAGACCATGGATCACCAGGAAAATTGTTGCATGCCTATTATTGAGTGAGAGGAGTCATAGTTTCAAGGAGGGAGTCTAACATGAACCAATTCTGTATCAACATTTTGTTCAATGCACGTGGTCAAACTTTTACTCATTCATAGTGAATTGGTGAAATGTGAAATAAAAAAAAAAAATTAATCGAACAACGATCCCTAGAACTTGTCTGATTAGCCCTCGAAGCGAAAATACGAATGATGGTGACTTAGGGATGATGTAGGCGATCTTTGGACCGTTTGAGCCTTTCAAGCCTGACCGATACATCATTCATTGCCCCTAGTAACCCCTTTTGAGCTGAAAAAATCGAATGGTGTGTGTCAATGACACACAGTTAGCCCCCATTCGTCAGTTATTCAATGTCCCACATCAACTACCTGAATCTTAGCCTTTACACTTTTTCCTACCTACATGTGAGAGAAATAAAACTCATGTGCACATTGAAATGTTTGAATTACTCCAATGGATTGAAGAAATATGTGTGAAGGAGTCGATGAATTTTTATTCATGAAAAAAAAAAGAGAGGAAAGAAAAAGAAAAAGGAGGAAAATGTATAATGTTGAAAGCAGCCGAAAAAAATCTGTGGGTGAAAGTTGATGAACAATGAGAAAGAAAGAAGACAAACGAGCTCTGAAAATGATGAAAATACAGTAATAGGTGATGAGTCAATAGTTGAATGAATGTGCTGCAGGAATAATTTTTATTCAGGAATAATTTTTATTTTCTCTCAGTTTTGATTCCCATATCTTTTATTGTAGCCGTGAGCCTTGGCCTTACGTTATAAGCTTGAAAAGACCTATTAACCAAGTCATCGTCGTTCAACATTTAGTAGAGAGGGGTATGAAAGTCAAGCATATGGGGCGTTTCGATAACAAATGAAAATAAGTGCTCATGAAACTAAGTAACTGGAGATGAGTACGAGTCTGACCTGCACACTACACACATCTTGTTCTGTTGAACCTGACTGGGTAAATGTTTGAATCTTAAAATTGCAACGAAAACGAATCTTGTGATATGCGAAGCGTGATCTTTTGACCGGGGTGAAGGAGTTTGACAAATTGAGAAGGTTCGATTGTGTTACTTGAGCTCTGAATCTGAGATATTTCTCATCTTTATTTTTGTCTGATTTGTTCGAGGACGAACAAGGTTTAAGTATGGGGGAGTTGATAAGCACGAATTATATAGCATTTTAGGGATCTTATTTTGTCGTATTCGTGCTTATCTGGCATTTTTTATTCCGAGTTTCGCGTTTATTTCGTCTCATTATGACTATTTGCAGGTTTAACCAAAAGAGGGTGAAAGCCAAAGAAATGAAAGAAAAGTCAAACTTCGCAATGCCACGTTAGAAACACCCGGAAAAATAGGAAAAAGACACGAAGGCCAAACACAGACCCAGAGACGTACCCCGTCTTTGGGTCCGTGTACATCAACCCCCAAAGAAGAGAAAATTCGAGACTGCCCCGGACCCATACACGGACCCCGTGTAAGGGTCCGTGCCTCAGGAGCAAAAGGAAGACAAAATCCAGAGTCTACACGGACCCCTCACCGGACCTGTATCCGGGGTCCGTGTCGGCTATACTCGAGGAAGCAAAATCTAGAGTCTACACGGACCCCTCTCCGGATGCAGGCACGGGGTCCGTGTACACTATATAAGATCGAGATCTTGGCGAAGATTTGCTCGTGATTTGGGTTGAAGAATAAAAGGGAAGAAAGACAAATGAATAGGGGGTTGAATTTTCGAGAAAGAGCCGACTTCAGGAGAAAAAGGAGGAGAAATTCCCGACTCTGAAAGACGGCAACGGCTTGGGAGAAAATCGAGAGAAAGAGACGCGCTTAATACGCAAGAACCGCACACCATCAGTGAGATTTTCTCTTCCCTTTCATTTTCATTATTTTCAGTCATGAATTCAATTGATAGATTTGTTTCTAGTTTTGAATTTATGGAGTAGTTTTCTCTTGTGATCGGGACCACGATAGGAACAAACGATTGATTTTGTTTATTCGTTGGATCGTTTGAGTCATAAATTATTTTATGTTATTGATTCATGTTTGCGTAATTTTCGTGCTTTTAATTTGGCCAATTTTTTGCATGTTCGTCGTTCGATCTTGACTCGAAAGGGAAAAAATTGAATTTAGCTTGAAAAATATTAATCAACACACGGTTAAACCGACTAGAAATAGTATTCGGTTTCAGTGTGCGATTTTAGGCGACAGCTGTAATTCTATTGTTGATAAATGCGTTTTTGTTTAATTAAATTCAATTAGAAATAATTGGACTGTTAAATGAAAATAGGATTATAAATTCTAGAAATAGATTTATAATTAAATTGGATAATTGCAACGTGACATTGAATAGTCTATGATCATTTAATTCAGTGCATGATTTTAATCAGAGTTTGTTACCATCGTGTGTTCCCGGTCATTTTATTTAAATTTGAAAATCCCCAAGTTCCAATCTTCTCTGATATTTGATTTAGTCATTAAATTCGCATAAATTAGTTTAAAATTCACTTAGTTGAAATAATAATCAAATCGCTCGTTATTGTTTGCCTAGATTAAATAAAATAATTGAATATTAGTAATTAAATAATAGTCTCTGTGGGATCGATACTTGGACTGTTCGTCCATTTACTATAACTTGACCTAGTCCGCTTGTAGAATTAATCCCAACCGAATTCGTCGGTCTTCCTCTTCTAATTTGCACTAGAAAAGTAGAACAGATTTTGCGTTGAGATCGAAAATTCGAGAAAGATTCAAATCCTTTTCTCTTGAAAAATGGCAAAAAATATTTTGGAGGAATATTGAATGGTGATTCTCGGCCATCACCATTAATTGTTGGGGGCTAGGTCTCTTTTTTTTTATTTATATATATTAAAAAAAAACAACAACCTAAACCTAAATTCCATAATTATGGATTTATGTTACTTAATTAAATCCAATGGGCTTTGTTAATTAAATAGACTAGTCAAACTAGTTTAATTAATTATATTAAAGTCTATTAAGAACTTTAATCATTTGATATGTTTGACTTGTACTCCTACAAGCCCATTAAACATATCTCACATCATATTTAATTTAATATTTAATAAACTCAACTCTTGAGTTTAATAAATTAAATCCATAATAAATTCAACATTTGAATTTATTATTATAAATTCAACTCCTTGAATTTTATCACCTCCATAATTTAATATTTAATAAACTCAACCTTTGAGCTTAATAAATTAAATACATTATAAATTCAACATTTGAATTTAATATTTAAATTATAAATTCAACTCCTTGAATTTATTCTCTCCAAATTTTATAAATTCAACTTCTTGAATTTACTATATCATAAATTCAACTCCTTGAATTTATTTTCTCAAAATTTAATTATCATAAATTCAACTCTTTGAATTTACTATATCATAATATAAATTCAACTCCTTGAATTTTTTCTCTCAACGGGAACAAACAATCCAGTACTTGTGTGACCCTCAATGGTTCAGGGATACAGTTAGCCGTGGGTTCACAACTCTTTGTGATTCAGGACATAATCTTTTATTCGGGCTTACCCTAGTTAGCCCATTCCTTTCATCATCACCTTGATTAAGAATGTCAGAACTCATTTTTGATTGGACCCATCGGATCATGGTAAGAGCGTCTAGTAGCATCGCCCCATGATCACCTAGGTATCACTGATAGTGCCTGCAAGAACCAGTCGATTATGATTAACGTACAGTACAGTCCCTTTATCTCATATATCCCGATCGAATCTGCAACCATTGGTTCATCGAGGGTTGCATATTAATTCGATAACAATGTGATAACTATAATAGTGGCATCGCGTGTACTATTCGAGAACTCCTTCTCTAACGTACATCTCATACTCTGGCCAGAGATTCCATGCACTATTATTTCATTAGATCACACAGGATATCCACACCCGTAGGTGAGCGGTGAATCCCCGACTACAATGCACTGGCTCCTATATGTGTCGCAACTGTACCCAACCTCGCCACCTGATGACTCTCATGGAGCAGGTAAACGAGTCAAAGCACAGCCCTAGCATATAGAGCCTCAGTGTTGTCCCGGGTCGTAAGGACTAATGGTGTACAATCATAACCACGAACTTATCCTCTCGATGAATGAGAACCACTTGGAAAGTTCGAGGGAGGGTTGTTCGGTATAATCATCATATGACTACCCATCTGCATGTTTGGACATCTCTATGCCCTTACCAAGAAACGCAGTACACAACATCACATATGCTAGTCTCAAGCTCAAGCGACCTTTATCCATGTTTTAGGCGGCTGAATCGACTAGGAACGAATTTAGAATATGCAGTGTTTACAAATGAGTTTCAACATCGAATTACGATTCATTTGTATTAAAGCATAATCAAGGACTTTATCTATGCTGATTGCATGGGTACACAGATAAAGTATAACGAAACCATTAAAAGTTAAATTAAATTAAAATAAAGATTTTTTATTACAACTGAGTCAATAAAATTCCTAGCCAACCGTTGGCTTGCAGGGCATCTGCTCTAACAATTTCGACTTTCTTTCTACTATTCTTCCTGCACCTGCAAATGTCTCTAAGCTTCACTAATTGTTTTTAGTTCAGGCCTCGACTTCCAAATATCAAAAAGTTTAAAAGAATGGGTTACTACATTTATTATTCCCCTTTCCTATTTTTTTCTCACTAATAATATATATTTAAATTAAAAAACTACGTGTTACAATTTTGATAATTAATGTTGTAAAATTTTAATTTTAATTAATTATTTTATTTTTTAAAAAAATAATTTTAGTTATTTTTTCAAGTCATGTTAAAATGAGATTGCTAAGGATGTCAATTTGGGTGAGTCGGATGAAGCAATAGTGCTATTCAAAAATTGCTCAACCCAAACCCAATTCGGACCCGAGCCAACCCGAAAACTGCCACCCCAAACCTGAACCAGAATCAACCCGATCAATCCGATTAACCCGATTTAATATTTTTTAATTTTTTTTAAAAAATAAATTAAAATATATTTAATTTAAACACATAATAACAAAATATCCATCATATATATGATATAATTTTAAAATTTTAATTATAGAAAAATAAAGTATATTTACTAAATCAAATAAACAATTGTTTAAAAAATAAAAAATATTCAAAATAAATATTAAATTATGAAAATTTATGATATAAATATAAAATAAATATTTTTTTAGACATATAATATATAAAAATGTAGGTAATATTTTTAATTATATTTTTTTTAAAAAAATTAAAATTTTCAGGTCAACTCGGGTCATCCCGAACCCAACCCAAACCGATCAATTTTTTCGGGTCAGCTATCGGGTCCAACCCGATCTGACTCGAACTCGAAACTCCCAAACACAAACCTGATTTTTTTGAGTTTAACCTTGCCGGGTTGGTGGGTCGTGTCTACTTTTGACACCCTTAGATACTGCCATGATATTAATTAATTACATTAAATTTAAAAAAGTGCCAACCATCCAGATGACGTCCATATTTCAATGGAAATATATAGTTATATGGATCAGTTAGATGATTTATCTCATAAAGATTGGATATTGAAACTCTTTAATTAGTGGCATAATTCCGTCATGCTTATTTCGACTAATGCCACTCAACGTCATACTTTATGGTAAGATTAAATTACATATCAAAGTGAAATTGTTGTGGCACAAATAAAATTCTGCCATTTGAAAGACATTATAGAAGAAGAACTAATATCATGGGCGGGTGGGAAGATGTTGGCCGGACAAGTAGGAATGGATGAGAGCCAGTGCTTGTCTTGGCTTGTTGAGAGGCACCAAATGACCTGCTCCTCTTATGGTAACAAATGTTAATCCTTCATACTCTACTATTCTTCCTGCCACCTGCAAATATATGTGTCTAAGCTTCAGTGATTGTTTATATTTTACAGAAGTTCTAGTTCCACATTTCGAATTCCGTAGAATGGTTTTTGCCTTGTAAGAGCGCAGGCGTCTCACGTCAGTCTGAGTTTTTTATGTTTGAAGGTGATTTCAGCAATTTTGGGGATGATATGATGAAACATTTCAAGAATGAGGTAAGGATTGAACCAAAAATGTAAAGATAAACAACTTTAATAGATCGGAGAAAAACATCATACGGGCGGGCTAGACTTGGCTTTTTATCAGGTTATGGGCTTCAGTACAAATCCTTATTCAGGTCATTTTAAAGCCTATTTTTTAAGATGGTTTTTTTCTTTCATTCAAGTGCATTATTATTTTTAACATGCTTTAAAACCCATTTAAGTGCATTCTAGTGGTGTGTCTAGAGAGGGAAGTTGACTAACTTGATGCTTGTGGAACCAAGAAGTCCATGGAGTCTTGAGAGGCAGTCCAAGTTCTTCTATGCAGTATCTTGTACCTATCACTGGCACTCTACCATCTGCATCTCCACTGTAACACACGATAATATTGACATAACTTGTGACGCAATTCGATATAGATGCTCACGCAGTCATAGGGGCGTGGGCGGGGGCGGGGGCGTGTTAGATATATGATTCCGACGGCGAAATAAGTTAATGTATTTTAGGAGCCAAATAGCTGAGCTCGTGTCTAGAGGAGATTGAAATCAGGTGCTTCATACCTGTACATCCAAATCTTTAGTCCTCCTTTTATGAGTTTTCTGTATATTGGCAAAACTGAAAACACAGTGTAGTTGTATGTTCTAAACAAAGAATCACTGCAATAGGAAATAAAGAATAAAACCAATCATTCATAACATTTCAAGACAATTTAATCCCATAAAAAAGACCAATAATATCTTATCCTACTTGCAGACGCTCCATTTTACGCTATCACTCAGCCCCCTGTATTCAATACGCAGCGCTTTTTGAACGTCTTTCCTATTGAAATACTCTGCTGCGTACGTAGAAAAGCACGGGTCGTAACCTCCCGGAACGAGTCTCATTCTTCCAAATCTGTAACTTTGACCCTGTTACATAGAACAAATCATGATTAATAGTTTCAGAAACTGCTGATAAGCTTAAACTTCAGCATAGAAGTTAGGAAAATTGAATGACCCATTCGAGGAATTTTTACACCTTTAGCAAATGTGAAATCTTTTCGACTTACGAAATAATCAGCCACCGATGAGGTCTTGTTTAGTATACATGAGGGAGAATATATGTTGTATATGTCAATCTCCTTGTATCTATTAAACACTACAGTCATGGCCTTGTTACATTCCGGGGACCAGTCATCGTTCTTGAAGTTGCATACTCGCTTAGCCTCATTGTAATCTTGATCCGATATCACAGCATGGCTCCACGCATACTCGAGAATCCCTTTATTATCAAAATAATCATTTGTTTCAGGATTTCCCACCTGAAAATTATCGAATAGTTCGTGATCATACAAACTTGGTCATTTTTATATTTCTAAATTGGAAGTGGCAGGGGATCAATATTGAGGTATACATACTATGAAACCCTTTAGATTGATATATGGAAACTTGTTTCTATTCTTGTTCCTGTCATAGACAAGTTCAGCCAGCTGAGGCACATAATGACCTACAAATCACAAACAAATACAGATCGTTCAGCTTCGTTTAACATGAGCGGTTAACACATTTTTTGCATAAAGTCGGCCGCCGAGCAGAGACAGCTAGAATTTTTGCAATATATGTGAAACTAAAGCTTAAAAAATTCAGCCTTTTTTAATCCTCTATAATATAAAATTTCATTTTCAAACCCGGTATATTTGAATATTTTTTTTAAAATTTTAATCATTTAATCAAGTGATGTCGGGGTGAGGCCAGTATGACGCTGGCCTATGAAATGCGCCATCAACATTCTTGCGGAAAAATGTCTAAAATTAAAAGATACATGACTAAAACTTAACTGTGTCAATATAGAGGACTAAACATACAAAAAGGCAATGATACAGTACCAAAAATTGTTATGTTCCATAAAAAATGTGATCTTTTATATACATAATGGAGGGGTGATCGTTCCTTCTCGCCCCACTAGCAAATTCAAATAATTACCTGCATAACTCTCCCCTGTAATGAAAAACTCGTGATCCTTGAATTGTGGAAATCTTCTCAACCAATTGACCAAAAAGTTGTAGGCATCTTCAGCTGAAAAATGGAAAATAACTGCTATAGACACACGATTCTAGCAAGGAAATAGAAGAACTTTCAATGACATGAACAATGTATTAATTTATTACCTACAAATCCATCATCTATTCTGGTGTAATCAGATGATTTGTTGGTGTAAGAAAATCCAACTCCGACTGGAGACTCCAAAAACAGCAAATTCGATTCTGTATAACAAATTCTTGAATTTTAACATACAATTTGCTATATTTTATTGAATCCCACTTCTCCCTACCTCTTGTATTAAACACATTAACGCAAAAGAATACATATGCTGTTAGATCAAGCTGATATCGTTTTAACTACAACTAACAATAATATTGTAATTCAAATATTTTAAATAGTACTACAATTCAAACGTCATTTTTCGATTATTCTCCTAACATAACAGCATTTTGGTTTTTTTGTTATGTATAAAAGATGTCCCCCAATTTGTGAATTTCTGAAGCTTTTGATCTCTGACATTAATTCATTACGGAAAAAGGACACACGCATTGCAAGTGCCTTATTTTCCCACAAAAATGGGTACTTCTGTTAAAAGGATATAATTATATTCTTTCGCATATATTATTTGGGACCAAAACTTATTTGGTTGCGTTTAACAAAATGATTTTGGTTCCAAATTAAATCATACAAACAGAAAAAGCAATCAACCCGATGTATTCATTGAATCAAACCTTTATTCCAAGAATACCGATTGTATTCAAGGGCAGCTCCATTTTTTCCAGCTCTGAGAGGGCCCAACTCCGCCGCTGCTCCATATCCAATTGATGAACAACCAGGCCCTTCAAGAAACATCAATCAAAAAAATAGTAAAGACTTGAGTGCTCAAAATGTGGACATATATATATATGTAAAAATAATACCTCCATTGAGCCAAAGAACAAGGGGCTTAACATTTGGTTGAGACTGAGCCTCAAAGAACCAATAAAAAAGGGCCCTCCCATGCTCTTCATTAACTGTGATATACCCTGAAAATTGTGATAGCATTGGGATTTGGGGTTGGCCAGGTAGTTCATTTATTCTATCAGATTCATATTCCTTGGACTCGAGATTTGATGCATTAATGAGGACATTCAATGCAAAAAGCAAACCAAAGGAAACTACCCATATTTTATTGGGAAGTGGACTTTCAACCGCCACCATCATCTTGCTTTACTTTACATTCGTTGATTAATACTGTAAGTGACTGTGAATTTATATATATTATAGAGAACGATGTGATATATACAATAGAGCCAAGAATCCAAGCTGTATTTGTTTGTCTTTTTTGATGATAGACATTGGAGAAAGAAGATTCCAAAGGGCAGTGTTTTGGATGATAACAAATGAATAGTGTGGAATTGAAGTGCATGAAGCCCGGTACTCTGCTTTTTTTCGCCAAGGTCAAACTTTAAAAGTTAAGCATATCAAACGAGATTAGTGGGGTACATAAATATTTTTATCGTTATTTACAGGTTTTCAAAACAAAAATATAAAAGACAATAAACTAAAATGTAGAAAAAATATTAATAAGGCTAGATATCTTTTACTATTTATTAAAGTTAAGCCCATTATAAAAACCGTATGGTGTCTTGGTCTGCTTTGTATTTTTCCAAAATTACCCCTCCATCTCCTTTTACTTTCTCCCCCACGTTCCTCTCCTTTAATTTCTCCCCCACGTTCCTCTCTTCTCCTCTCAAATCCGACCGATACATCGGTTCCTCTTAAAACAGAAAACAAATTCTCTCAAATCAAACGTATCGTTTATTTGAAAACATAAAATCCAAATATTGGATTTTCTGAAACAGCACACCCGCAAATCTCTCATGGTTGTTGCTTCTCTTCAGATTCCACACTACTTAAAGCCGCACAGATTATGCTAACGACTTCCACAAACAACCAACTACACCCAATAGCCGCAACCAGTTTAATTTCTTTCGAGTATTAATCCACACAAATTGTCGTGTAAGAAATAATTTCACAACGCCATGTTCTCACGATGTTCATCTTTCTGTTTTTTTTTTTCAATATTTTTCACACACATTCAATATTTATCGTGTTCTGTGTAGATTTATTCATGGATTAACGTATCCAAATACAGATTTCAGAATCTAGGTTTCGGCAATTTCAATTATTTTGGATTTCAAACACCAAATTATATTTGACAGGGAGGTTATCAATCTCACACCGCAAAATGGATGCAGGTATCCGAATAAACAAAATTGATTTTTGATTTTTTTATCCATAATAATTTTTGTTCCTTCGAATTATTGTAAGTATTTTGTGAATTATTAACCGCGGGTTTCGTGAAAAATTGACAGTGTTTAAGCTTATCTGCTGAACTTCTCTGTTGAGAGAGTTGTATAATCTGGGAAGAGGATTACATGTATTGGAATATTAGTTTAGGTATATGATGCTTGGCGGTTGTTTACGCTCTTGGATCAGTCAATTCCTAGATTGTATGAGGTATGTTGTCTGATTTTATTCCTTACTTATAAAAACAAAAAATCGCATAATTGTTTTCTTTACAAAATTCAAAAGTTAATATGTTGTGGTGAATATGAAATGTGTTTGTGCTGTTTGGTGTTCTTGCTGATTTTTTTTTTAAGTTTCTCTTTTGTTAAGTTTTTCATGTTAGTTGTAGGAAACTTCATCTACTGAACCCTGGGGTTGTCATTATTTCAACAGAAAGTTGAAATTTCATTTCCGTATACTGAAGCGGACAACTTTGTTATTCTTAACACATGTAATCACTGTCTCTGTCACGATGTGAATTTAGAATTTGGAATTTTTATTTCTTTTTTTATATTGTTTCTTGCATGGACTCCCCAGGATTACTTAACAATCTGATTTGTGTTGTAATTTTTCTTATCTATACTTTCTAAGTGCCTGTCATGTGTTTACAATATAATTTTCTGAAAAAAAGATACTCCTGTTTTCATGAAATATGCATTCCGCTTATTTAGATGTAAGGCAATTTAAATTCTTAATGATTACTATCAAATTGAAATATGAAAATTTTGAAATCATGATTTTGTTATTTCAAATAAGACAATCTATTTGTGCCATTAATATAAAGGCCTAAAAATCCTTACTTTGAAAATTTACGGGAAATTTAAAATTTTCTTTTAAAATAAATGGAGTACCTCATTCATACCAAAAACTGATAAAATGTTTAACGTTCAAAATAGCAGCAGAAGAAATTAATACTTGCCAAAAATAACAAGTTAAAATGTTCAACAACTGATAAAATGTTTGAGCATAAAAAAAATGGCGAGTGCTAAAACTGAGGTCCTCGGGTGGCACTACTGCCGACCCAAGCTAGCTCACTGGTCCCCGTCCTCGATCCCGACATCATCAGTACCTACAACAATCAAGTCTAGTGAGTCTAAAGGCTCAACATGCATATATCGTAAATAACAAGTAAATAATAATAAAGTTTTGCATGTGAGTAAAAATATCATGTCATGAGGCATAATGAAAAGTATCGTGTCAAGATTAATTATAATACGTGCATAGCTGAACTGAAAATCATAGTGTAGAACCCGTATATCAGTCTACGTATAAGCCATGCATAATTCTAGTATTTTAAATTAAATTGACTTCATTGGATGATTATTTAAATGCTTTTCTTTGAAGTTAATTATTTTAGCCAGCATTTTAATTTTTATTCTTTTCAGTTAATTCAGTGAGGCCGGACTGGAGTGGAGTTAGAAATAAAATTTAAGATCTAGAAAATATTTCTTGAATTTAATTTAGCTAGCAAGTAAGTTAATTTAAGTCAAAAGGAGATTTAGGGAATTATTCAAGTTACTTGAGGTGAGTAGGAAATAATTTCACTTGAGTTCCAATAATTGAAGGATTAATTCACTAAATTAATTAAATGATTAGTGAGGCTTTTAAGGGTTATTAATTTACTAGATAATCAACATTTCCCCTCCATTTATTTGTGAATTTTCGGCCCCTTAGTATCTAGACTATTCCTTGCCAACTCATCACTCTTTTGACCCATTCTTTTTGGAGTTAACATGCTAATCTTTATTTTATTATTAGTCCACCTTAATTAATTAATTAATGGACATATCCTAGTCTAGAAAACAAGAAGAAATCGGTCATACCCTTGTATAATCCCTCCAACAAAATCATTTGATAGCAACAAATATTCAAAATTCAAAAAAGAAGTGGACTTGGTCTTGATTTGCTCCATATATTGTGCACCCATCTCCCTCACCCCCCTAACCACTATTTCTCCTCTCCATCACCGAAAACAAGAGCCATTTTCAGTGTCATAATCGTGAGAATTTAGAGGGGTGATAGGAGAGAAATAAAATCGAGTAAGAAGAAAGGTAGAAAAGAAAGCGCTCCACCTCCTCCGCGCCATATCGTCTCGTTCTTTCGTTTTCTTTCAAAACGAAACCAGTCATGCATATATTATTCCTTGACTCTTCAATCAAGTCATACTATCATTATTTTTATGTTTTATGATCATCATTTCATGTATGAACCGAAATACATCAAAGAATTTTCAGAAAACATCACATGCAGATTTCGGTTTTCTTGTGCAGTTCACGGCTCCCTCTTGTTTTGTGGTTTCAGGTGGATGGTTCGACTCAAGGCTACCAATGCTGCATCTAGACATGTACTAGGACATGTTATGATCATAATGGTCCATTCATTCAAGCCCCTCACCCGCTGGAAAAGAAAATTGACAGCAACCCCCATTTCTGCCCAAGTGTGTTCGAAAAATTCAGTTTGCTTTCATGAGGGAATGGATCGGATCATGGCTGCCCCAGGTGCCTATAGCCATGGTGAGATCACTTCCCTAGCATTTGTAAGACGTGACTAAGTCGCCCTTTTGGTGGCTTTGTCCATGGTGCATCGGTTTTTAAATCAAACGCTAGAACAGCCCCTCCCCTTCTCGGCCCCCTTTGATTTTGACAGCATGTGTTGGTTCGAGTATGGTGGAATGGTGTGGATCTTCGTTGGCCTAAATCCCTTAGCCACGGTTCACACCATGCCCCATGAAGTCTAGGTCGTGCCATGGTCAATCAAATGGCCACTGGAACGAGTCGAGACGACAAGCGAAGCAAACACCCCTCACGCACGCAAAGGTGATCTCGGACGAATCTTTTCGATTGTTGCTAGAATATTTCGAATTGTGGCTGGTCTAAAGCCCATAGCCATGGTTCAAATCATTCCTTGGGATGTTGGTAAGAGGTTTTGGTCGGTGGTTCAAGCCCCAATGGCCATTAGCCTCGCAAACGACACAAGCAACCCAAGCGCAGCTGCTGGAAATTCTGTACAGCACATTTGCTGCGTCGGTTCGGTGGCTCGTTCGAGTTCTCGGTTGGATTTTAGCCTATGGCCTTGGACTGTACAGTGCACCATTGAGTTGGGAAGGTCATGTTTTTGACCGTTTGTCATTCGGATCATTTTTGAGGTCGTACGAGAATTTACGGTGCGATGTGCCAAATTGACTCTCGAAAGAGCGTTTCTTGTTTTGGCCTCCATTCACCTAGATTTCGACCCTCACTATTTTAGTAGCATTAATTCATCATTTTTAGCGTATTTTAATCATGACTATATGATGGTTCAGTGTTGGTTCGGGTTGGTTCGGAGTCATGATTAAATACGAAGTCGTTAGACGTAATTGTCGCATTTTCGAACTTAGTTGCATAATTTGGTCATGTAAAAGCTATTGCATATTTTTCATGGCGTATTTGGGTTGCAGCGAGCCTGGGAGAGATCCAATCCATTCAGTAAAATGAGTACAGGATATTTAATTCAGTCATTCAATTATATTACGTGCATAAAAATAGAAAATACTTATTTTTTTTGAGATTTATGCGATATTGCTTGTGGTCAATTCACTATCATGGGAGCATTATTTTACAGGTAGCCAGTTACCGGTCAGTTCAGTTTGGTACCACCCGGTCGCCAGTGATCGGACAGTTTAGTTCAGTTTGGTACCACCCGGTCGCCAGTGATCGGACAGTTCAATTCAGTTTGGTACCACCCGGTCGCCAGTGATCAGACAGTTCAGTTCAGTGCAGAGGCCACTTGCGTAGACCATAATCTCAACATAAAATTATTTAATATTATTTCAGTACAGGGCTCCAAGGAGCAAACATTTTTACTATGATTTTCAGTTAAGCTATGCACGTATTATAATTGCTCAGTACAAGTTATTTTCAGTATGCCTCATGACATGAGATTTTACTTTCATGCAAATTTTATTATTGTATTTACTCGTTATCTACGATATATGCATGTTGAGTCTTTAGACTCACTAGACTTGATTGTTGTAGGTACTGATGAGCATGGGGCCGAGGGCGGGGACCAGTGAGCCAGCTTGGGTCGGCAGTAGTGGCACCCGAGGACCTCAGTTCAGCACTTGCCATTTATTTTTGATGCTCAAATATTTTATTAATTGTTGAATACTTTAACTTGTTATTTTGGCAAGTAATAATTTCTTCCGCTGCTATTTTGAACGTTAAACATTTTATCGGTTTTTGGTATGAATGAGGCACTCCATTTATTTTAAACGAAAAATTTTAAATTTTCAGCAAATTTTCTAGCAAGGATTTTCGGGCCTTCACACATAGTGAAACTGTTTGCTCCTTAGAGCCCTGTACTAAAATAGCTTGTAATAATTTTCTGGTGAGATTTTTGTCTACGCAAGTGGTCCCTGAACTGAGCTGATCGTTACTGGGAACCAGGACCGATACTGGGGATCGGATTTACGTCTGATCAGACTACTGCCACAGTACTGGGTGAAACAACTGAACTAATCGGTAACTGGTGACCGGACCGATACCGGGGATCGGATTTACGTCTGATCAGACTACTACCACATTACTGGGTGAAACAACTGAACTAACCGGTAACTGGTGACCACAAGCAATATCGCATAAATCTCAAAATTTGTATTTTATGCACGTAATATAATGTAAATAACTGAATTAAATATACTGTACCCATTTACTGATTGGATTGGATTGCTCCCTGGCTCGCTGCAACCTAAATATGTCATGAAAAGTATGCAATAGATTTACTTGACGAAACTATGCAATAACCTTCAAAACTGTGACAATTACGCCTACCGACTTCGTATTTAATCATGACTCCGAACCAACCCGAACCAACACTGAACCATCATGATTAAAATACGCCTAAAATGATAAAATAATGCTCCTAAAATGGTGAGGGCCGAATCTCGGTGAATGGAGGCCAAAACACGAAACGCTCTTTCGAGAGTCAATTTGGCACATCGCACCGTAAATTCTCGTACGACCTCAAAAATTATCCGAACGACAAACGGTCAAAAACATGACCTTCCCAACTCAATGAGTCACTGTCCAGTCCAAGGCCATAGGCTAAAAGCCAACCGATAACTTGAACGAGCCACCGAACCGACGCAGCAAGCTGCTATCCAGAAATTCCAGCAGCTGCGCTTGGGTTGCTTGTGTCGTTTGCGAGGCTAATGGCAATTGGGGCTTGAAACACCGACCAGAACCTCTTACCAACATACTAATGAATGATTTGAACCATGGCTATGGGTCCCTAGACCAGCCACAATTCGCACCATTCGGCAAACACAAGAAAAAACTCCAACCGAGAACACCTTGCATGCGTGTGTGGTGTTGTGCTTTGCTTGCTGTCTCGTCTCGTTCCAGTGGCCATTTGATTGACCATGGCACAATCTAACATCTTGGGGTATGGTATGAACCGTGGCTAAGGGCCATATGCCAACCAAGATCCACACCAAACCACCAAAACCGAACCATACATGCTGTAAAATGAGAGGGGCGAAAGTGGGGGGGGGGGGGGGGGGGGCTGTTCTTGAGTTTTATGTAAAATCCAACTAACCATGGACCAAGCCACCAAAAGGACGACTTAGTCACGTCTTGTACATGCTAGGGAAGTGATCTAACCAAGGCTATAGGCCTTGTGCAGCCATGATCAGAATCATTTCCTTCATGACAGCAAAACTGCATTTTTGAAAATCACAAATGGACCAAATGAGGAGTTGCTGTCATTTTCTTGATTTCCAGCAAGTATGAAGTTAAACCAATGGACAAATGGGGTCCTAATGCATCCTATTACATGTCTAGATGTCGCCTTGGGAGCCTGGAATCGAACCATCCACCTGAAACATCACAACAAGCGAAAACCGTGAAGCTGCCAAAGAATTCGAAAAATCTGCATGTGATGTTTTTTTTTTCTGAAAATGCTAATGTATTTCGGTTTTTACATGAAGGGATGATCATGAAACATAAAAAAAATATGATAGTATGACTTGATTGAAGAGTCAAGGAATAATATATGCATGCCTGGTTTCGTTTTGAAAGAAAACGAACGAAACGACGACGACGCGGCACGGAGGAGTGGTGCGATCTAGCTACCTTGTTTGCTACCGATATTCCTTCTTGTTTCTAGCTATGAACCCCACGGTTTTTGCACTGATTTTTCCTCTGAATGCTCTCAAACTTTCGGTGGATTATGAGGAGAGTGGTGGTTAGGAGAGTGAGGGTATTGGGTGCAATATAAGGGGAGATGCAAGACTAAGTCTACTTCTATTTGAAATTTGAATTCTTGTTGCTATCAAATGATTTCTTATTGGAGTGCTTAGGGGTGAGGTGGCCGAATTCCTTAAGATATCTAGACTAGGATAATGCTCAACAATTACTTAATTAAGGTGGATCAAGGATTAAAAAGATTATTATGCTAACTCAACCAAGAATGGGTCAAAAGGGGTGATGAATTGGCAAGGAATAGTCTAGATGCTAAGGGCTGAAAATTCACAAATAAAGGAGGGGAAATGTTGATTATCTAGTAAATTAATAACCCTTAAAGCCCCACTATTCCTTTAATTAATTTAGTGAACTAACCCCCTAATTAAGGAACTTAAATGAATTTATTTCCTATTCACCTCAAGTAATTAAATTAAATCCTCAAACCTCCTATCTAACTTAAATAAACTTACTTGCTAGCTAAAATAAATTCTGGAAATGTTTCTTGAATCTTAAATTCGATCTCAAAACTCTAATCTCCAGTCCGGCCTCACTGAATTAACTGAAATGATAAAAATCAAACTGCTGCATGAAATAATTAACTTAAGGAAAAATCATTTAAATACTCATGCAATAAAAATCAATTTAATTTAAAATACTAGAATTATGCATGGCTTATACGTAGACTGATTTACGGGTTCTACATTTAATCATCTTTTACTATTTATTAAAGTTAAGCCCATTATAAAAACCGTATGGTGTCTTGGTCTGTTTTGTATTTTTCAAAAATTACCCCTCCATCTTCTTTAAGTTCTCCCCCATGTTCCTCTCTTTTAATTTCTCCCCCATGTTCCTCTCTTCTCCTCTCAAATCCGACGGATACATCGGTTCCTCTTAAAACAGAAAACAAATTCTCTCAAATCAAACGTATCGTTTATTTGAAAACATAAAATCCAGATATTGGATTCTCTGAAACAGCACACCCGCAAATCTCTCATGGCTTGTTGCTTCCTATTCAGATTCCACACTACTTAAAGCCGCACAGATTATGCCAACGACTTCCACAAACAACCAGCTACACCCAATAGCCGCAACCAGTTTCAATTTCTTTCGAGTATTAACCCACACAAATTGTCGTGTAAGAAATTATTTCACAACACCATGTTCTCACGATGTTCATCTTTCTGTTTTGTTTTTTCAATATTTTTCACACACATTCAATATTCATCGTGTTCTGTGTAGAATTATTCATGGATTAACGTATCCAAATACAGATTTCAGAATTTGGGTTTCGGCAATTTCAATTATTTTGGATTTCAAACACCAAATTATATTTGACAGGGAGGTTATCAATCTCACACCGCAAAATGGATGCAGGTATCCGAATAAACAAAATTGCTTTTTGATTTTTTTGTCCATAATAATTTTTGTTCCTTCGAATTATTGTAAGTATTTTGTGAATTATTAACCGCGGGTTTCGTGAAAAATTGACAGTGTTTAAGCTTATCTGCTGAACTTCTCTGTTGAGAGAGTTGTATAATCTAGGAAGAGGATTTCTGTGACACCCTGACCTCTTTTAAAATAAATACGCAGCGGAAATAAAATTTTCTCTTTAAAATATACGGAAGGAGTTTCAAAATACATATCATCAATATCTTTACAAAATAAATACATGATCATTTAAATGACATAACAAAAACAAAATATCATTCCTATGATCATGCCAAAATCCTCCTTCCAACGGTGTATGCATATGACCCCCGATCTACAGTCAACGTCCCGAGGCACCACTCTGATCTGCATCACATGAAAATAACTGAAATGAGAATAAATCTCAGCAAGTGGAACTCTTATATAACAATGAACAATAACTCTGTAAAACATCTCTTTGAAATCATAAATACCATCAACTCTGAACTGTAAACTCTGAATATCAATAATATAGCAATAGCATAAAATATGATGGTATTTCTCTTTTGCTCTGGGGATTGATATCAATAGTATCTCTGCTCTGGGGTTGCTCGTATCCCAAATCGATATAAATACCGATAACTCTGAGGGATATAAGCCTCTGGGCGATGATCATCTAATATTGCATGCAATCTCTGACTATGTATTTATCAATCCGAAAACATTTAAATTCTTCTCTGGTTTTAACAATCACTTTGAACTCTATATATCTCTTTGTATTCCCTTTAATCAATAATGAGACATACAATGCCTCCAATACATATAACAATACATACTATGGATCAAATGAAAGGGAATAACACAATAAACTCTTTGAAACACATACATATAAAATCATGTGAGCAAAAGGAATGAATTTCCACTTACAAACCACAACAAACACCTCAACTTAGCTCTTGATCACCACCTACAACAAATAATCCACAAATAACACCAATATCAACTAAATATCCAAGATTACAAGCTAAATAATCCATAAATCCACATAAACAACCAACCTAAACAACTCTTAATTTACAACCTTAACAGAATCGCACCAAAAGCTTACCCAAGCTTCCTAGCACCAAGGAGAACGTCGATCTCAAGTCGAAATTCCAAACAAACGCTTGAATCGAAGATAGGAAGTGAAAGAAATGACCAAAAACCCTTGCAATGGAGAGAAATGCGAAAATGAGAAGGAAAGAAAAAGGAAAAGTGATGGCCAACCACTCCAAAATCGACTAAATATCTCGCCCATACCTTCACCGCGGGTGCGCCAACACAAGGACCGCGGGTGCGCAATGGCTACGGCATCTCAAAAAAATCTGGAACTCGAACAGCGCGAGTGCGGCACTGCAAACAGCGCGGGTGCGGTCTCCACCGCGGGGGCGGTCACTACAACGCCGCGGGTGCGGTGTGCTCACGGCAAAACACTATTCCCATGCAACAAAAATCAAACCGAAACGCTGAAACGAACAACCAACATCATCTAATACCTCAAGACAATAAAACTAACAATACTATAGCCCAAAAATACAACTCTGAACATCTAATCAAATATCCCAAATAACAAACGAAACTTAAATCGTACCGTACACCGGGCTCGGCTATTACAATCTCCCCCCCTTAAGGGAATTTCGTCCGCGAAATTGACGTCACGGCACGAACAACTCAGGATACTTCTCTCTCATCTCATCCTCTGGTTCCCACGTAGCCTCCTCTAACAAATGGTTCCTCCAAAGAACTTTGACAATGCCGATCTCTTTGTTCCTCAGAACTCTAACTGTGCGATCCAGAATCTGAATCGGAATCTCATGGTAAGTCAGACTCGGCGTCAAGTCCAATGGCTCATGGCGAAGAACATGGGAAGGATCTGTAACATACTTCCTGAGCATCGAGACGTGAAACACATTATGAACTCTGTCAAGATCTGGAGGTAGGGCTAATCTGTAGGCTCTGTCACCAACTCTGTCCAAAATCTCGAATGGACCAATAAATCTAGGACTCAACTTGCCCTTCTTACCAAATCTCATCACACCCTTGAGAGGTGCTATCTTCAGAAACACGTGGTCGCCAATCTCGAACTGCAAAGGTCTGCGACGAACATCTGCATAGCTCTTCTGTCTGGACTGGGCAGTCTTCATCCTTTCTCTGATAACAGCAACAACATCAGCAGTCTGCTGGACCAACTCTGGTCCCAACATCTTCCTCTCACCAACCTCGTCCCAATACAAGGGAGACCTGCACTTCCTGCCATAAAGTGCCTCATACGGTGCCATGCCAATCGTCGCCTGGTAGCTATTATTATAAGTGAACTCAGCCAAAGGCAACAAAGAATCCCAGCTACCTGGAAAGTCTATAGTACACGCTCTGAGCATATCCTCAAGAATCTGAATGACTCTCTCTGACTGACCATCACTCTGAGGATGATAGGCTGTACTGAACGCTAATCGCGAACCCATAGCTCTGTGCAAACTCTTCCAAAACTCTGAAGTAAATCTGGGTCACGATCAGACACGATCGACACAGGAACACCATGAAGTCTGACAATCTCTGCTATGTAGTCCTCGGCATACTGGTTCATCGAATACGTCGTCTTGACTGGAAGAAAGTGCGCTGACTTAGTCAATCTATCAACGATAACCCAAATAGAATTGAAACCTCTCCGCACTCTGGGAAGACCAGTCACGAAATCCATCGTAATATGCTCCCACTTCCACTGAGGAATCGGCAACGACAACAATGTCCCAGCAGGTCTCTGGTGCTCAATCTTCACCTGCTGACAAGTAAGGCACTGAGAAATGAACACGGCAACATCCTTCTTCATACCTGGCCACCAGTAGAGTCGACGAAGATCCTGATACATCTTCGTACTGCCTGGATGAATCGAATACGGCGCGGTATGAGCCTCTGTCAGAATATCTCTACGAATATCATCGCCAACAGGAACACAAATACGACCTCTGAAAGTCACCAAACCATCACCATTCAAGGCAAACTCTGAATTACCTCTAATCTCTGCTCTATCTCTCAACTCTGTCAACTGAACATCAGTCGACTGCTCTCTACGAATCCTGTCCGTCAATGAAGATCGAATAACTAACGCTGAAAGACGAGCAATGGTGCCTGGAATCACCAGATCAATATCCTCTCTCTGCAAATCCATCAGTAACGGTCTCTGAATCAAAGAACTCAATGAAACACTCGACTTGCGGCTTAAAGCATCAGCCACAACATTCGCCTTCCCTGGGTGATAACTGATAGTTACATCGTAATCCTTGACAAGCTCTAACCACCTCCTCTGCCGCATATTGAGCTCTTTCTGCGAGAACAGATACTTCAAACTCTTGTGGTCTGTGAAGATCTCACACTTTTTGCCATACAGATAATGTCTCCAAATCTTAAGGGCGAAAACCACAGCTGCTAGCTCCAAATCGTGCGTCGGATAATTCTTCTCATAATCCTTCAACTGGCGAGAAGCATAGGCAATGACCTTACCTCTCTGCATCAACACTGCACCGAGACCCTTCTTCGACGCATCGGTAAAGACCACAAAATCCTCTGAACCACTGGGCAATGCGAGAATAGGAGCTGACGTCAATCTATCCTTCAACTCCTGAAATGCGCTCTGGCAATCTATAGACCACTCGAACTTCACAGTCTTCCTTGTCAGATTGGACAATGGCAGGGCAATCTTGGAAAAATCCGAAATAAAACGACGATAATAACCCGCCAAACCAAGGAAACTGCGTACCTCTGAAACAGTCGTAGGAATAGGCCACTTCTGAATCGCCTCTATCTTCATCGGATCAACAGCAATGCCATCCCTCGAAACGACATGGCCTAGAAAAGAAATCTGATCCAGCCAAAACTCACACTTCTTCAACTTAGCAAACAACCTCCGCTCTCTCAGCAACTGGAGAACAACTCTGAGATGCTCTGAATGAAGCTCTCTGGTCTTGGAATAGATCAATATATCGTCGATAAAGACAATGACTGAAGCTATCCAAATACGGCTTGAACACACGGTTCATCAGGTCCATGAAAACAGAAGGGGCATTGGTCAAACCAAAAGACATCACGAGAAACTCATAGTGACCATACCTGGTCCTGAAAGCCGTCTTAGGGATATCAGACTCCCTAACCTTCAACTGATAGTAGCCAGACCGAAGATCAATCTTCGAGAAAACAGTGGCACCCTGGAGTTGGTCAAATAGATCGTCAATCCGTGGCAACGGATACTTGTTCTTGATCGTCACTTTGTTGAGCTCTCTGTAATCGATACACAGACGCAAAGACCCGTCCTTCTTCTTAACAAATAGAACCGGAGCTCCCCAAGGCGAAGAACTCGGACGAATGAAACCCTTATCTAGAAGATCCTGCAACTGCGTCTTCAACTCTTTCATCTCGGTAGGAGCCATCCTATACGGAGCCTTAGAAATAGGAACCGTACCTGGAGCAAGATCAATAACAAACTCTACATCTCTATCCGGCGGCAAACCCGGAACATCATCCTCAAACACATCCGCAAACTCCCTCACCACATCAATATCATCAATATTCAACTTAATCAGTCTATCCATATCCACAACAGATGCTAGAAAAACATCACAACCTCTACACAATAGCCTCTCAGCATCAAGACACGAAATAAAAGGAAGGACCAGCGAAGTACCTGAGCTGGCGAGAACTCCTCCCTGGCCATCATCTGCAAAAGTCACCGTCTTAGCAACGCAATCAATAACAGCACGATAGGTCGACAGCCAATCCATGCCAAGAATAACATCAAAGGCAACCATCGGGATCACAATCAAATCAGCAAAGACCTCTCGATCAACAAAACGAACGGGGCACGCATACACTATGGAAGTCGGGCACAAAACATCTCCCGAAGGCAAAACAACACTAAGCTGGAGGGGAATAACAGAAGGAACTATACCCAAAGATCTCAAAAACAATTCAGACATAAAAGAATGAGTAGCACCAGTATCAATCAAAGTAGTAGCTACTCTGCCTGAAATTAAAATGTAACTAGAGATTACAGAAGAATTACGATTAATACCTTCCTTAGTCATCGAAAAGATACGACCCTGCACCTTCTCCTGGCTAGCTCCCCTAGGACAATCTCTGGAAATATGGCCTGGCATGCCACAACGATAACAAGAACGAGTGCCAAATCTACACTCTCCACGATGAGGTCTGCCACACTTGGGACACAAAGATCTCTCAGAATCAGACGGAGCAACTGGCACTGACGGTGGCCTAGGACTCTGATCCACCTTGCCCTTCCCCTTGAATCGATCTCTGCCACGCTGACCTGAACTCTGGCCTCTTTGAACATTAGCCTGGTGCCTCGCCTGTCTCTCCCTGGCGATATCCTTCTCGTCCTGCTCTGCTAGCAACGCCTTGGACACAATCTCCTTGAAAGTCACAGCCTTGGACATATTGATATCACGCCTGATCTCCGCTCTAAGGCCTCGAATGAAGTGAGCACCTTTATCTTTATCACTGGTAGCAATGTACGGAGCAAAAAGGCAACCCTCCTCGAACCTGAGAATATACTCGTCCACATTCAAGCTCCCCTGACGAAGCTCCAAGAACTCTGTGACCTTCCTCGCTCGCAGTGCATCAGGAAAGTACTTGTCGTAGAAAAGCTCAGTAAACTCAGACCACTTCAAAGTAGAAACATCAATGCCAACCTTGGTCGCATTCCACCACAAACGTGCAGCTTTAACCAGCATGAAAACAGCACAACTGATACGGTCTCTGTCCTCATAGTGGAGATGATCAAAAATCGCCTCCAAAGCCTTGACCCACTCTACTGCAGCTAAAGGATCGGAGCTGCCTGGAAACTCGGGTGGATCCATCCTCTTAAACGCAGAAAAGATAGCATCAGAACCAACTGCTAGCTGGAGCAACCTGCCCTCTACCTTGGCCTCTGCCCTGGCCTGCTCCTTGCAGTCTAAGCAACTGCTGGATCTGCTCACTGTGAACCTTAGCCTGCTCCTTCAGTAACTTGCCGAACTCGTCGACAACTCTCGAGGACGAACTATCCTCCCCCTCTGACGCCTTACGCTTAGGAGGCATCCTCTACTCTACAATGCTCACAAGATACCAATCAATACATAACAATAGATAGATGCAAAGAAAACATACCCGGACAGTTGAAAGTAGACGAAGTCATATGCATTGGTCCGAAGAACACCGCTCTGATACCACTAAATGTGACACCCTGACCTCTTTTAAAATAAATACGCAGCGGAAATAAAATTTTCTCTTTAAAATATACGGAAGGAGTTTCAAAATACATATCATCAATATCTTTACAAAATAAATACATGATCATTTAAATGACATAACAAAAACAAAATATCATTCCTATGATCATGCCAAAATCCTCCTTCCAACGGTGTATGCATATGACCCCCGATCTACAGTCAACGTCCCGAGGCACCACTCTGATCTGCATCACATGAAAATAACTGAAATGAGAATAAATCTCAGCAAGTGGAACTCTTATATAACAATGAACAATAACTCTGTAAAACATCTCTTTGAAATCATAAATACCATCAACTCTGAACTGTAAACTCTGAATATCAATAATATAGCAATAGCATAAAATATGATGGTATTTATCTTTTGCTCTGGGGATTGATATCAATAGTATCTCTGCTCTGGGGTTGCTCGTATCCCAAATCGATATAAATACCGATAACTCTGAGGGATATAAGCCTCTGGGCGATGATCATCTAATATTGCATGCAATCTCTGACTATGTATTTATCAATCCGAAAACATTTAAATTCTTCTCTGGTTTTAACAATCACTTTGAACTCTATATATCTCTTTGTATTCCCTTTAATCAATAATGAGACATACAATGCCTCCAATACATATAACAATACATACTATGGATCAAATGAAAGGGAATAACACAATAAACTCTTTGAAACACATACATATAAAATCATGTGAGCAAAAGGAATGAATTTCCACTTACAAACCACAACAAACACCTCAACTTAGCTCTTGATCACCACCTACAACAAATAATCCACAAATAACACCAATATCAACTAAATATCCAAGATTACAAGCTAAATAATCCATAAATCCACATAAACAACCAACCTAAACAACTCTTAATTTACAACCTTAACAGAATCGCACCAAAAGCTTACCCAAGCTTCCTAGCACCAAGGAGAACGTCGATCTCAAGTCGAAATTCCAAACAAACGCTTGAATCGAAGATAGGAAGTGAAAGAAATGACCAAAAACCCTTGCAATGGAGAGAAATGCGAAAATGAGAAGGAAAGAAAAAGGAAAAGTGATGGCCAACCACTCCAAAATCGACTAAATATCTCGCCCATACCTTCACCGCGGGTGCGCCAACACAAGGACCGCGGGTGCGCAATGGCTACGGCATCTCAAAAAAATCTGGAACTCGAACAGCGCGAGTGCGGCACTGCAAACAGCGCGGGTGCGGTCTCCACCGCGGGGGCGGTCACTACAACGCCGCGGGTGCGGTGTGCTCACGGCAAAACACTATTCCCATGCAACAAAAATCAAACCGAAACGCTGAAACGAACAACCAACATCATCTAATACCTCAAGACAATAAAACTAACAATACTATAGCCCAAAAATACAACTCTGAACATCTAATCAAATATCCCAAATAACAAACGAAACTTAAATCGTACCGTACACCGGGCTCGGCTATTACAATTTCATGTATGGGAATGTTAGTTTAGGTATATGATGCTTGGCGGTTGTTTACGCTCTTGGATCAGTCAATTCCTAGATTGTATGAGGTATGTTGTCTGATTTTATTCCTTGCTTATAAAAACAAAAAATCGCATAATTTTTTTCTTAACAAAATTCAAAAGTTAATATGTTGTTGTAATGCCTGGAAATTTAATCATAGTAATCTGAAATTATTGACTTATAATTTGATATGATTATGAGAGAATCAATCGGGACACGAAATGAGATCGCGTGTGAAAAGTAATGTGCGAGGACAGTAGCATTGGCGCACATGCGCGAACGTATGCGTGCACATGCGCCAAACAGGCAGAAGACCTGCGCGAAGATGAAGCGCGCATATGCGCGAGCTGCCGATAAGCTAAGTGCGCAGACCAGTAGGTCTCGCGCATGTTCGCCGCATGATGTCGTGGCTTATTGCATGCGCGAAATGTGTATATATATATATATATATATATATATATATATATATATATATATATATATATATATATATATATATATATATACATGCAATTCATTCTTCAGAAAACAAAACGAGAACCGAAGGAAAATTTAGCTTTTTGGGATTCAAATTACTATCGTTCGAAATCCGTCCGTCCAAATTGTAATCCGACTTCAGTACTGTAATCCTATCGACGTAGGCTACAACTGGACGTATGTTTTACTACGTGTTGACATGTTTTGAAATTATGCTATTGTCAGAATCGATTAGGATTCATATATGATGTTCTCGACATGTTAGACATCATAGAATCGAAGTCAGATAAAGAAACAGACTGATTATGGAATTATTGTGATTTTCTAAAGTTAATTGACTGAGATATGATATCAGACTGTATTGGTATTGATTATGAATTGAGGGAATTGTTATATGGTGATGTGTTATTGACGAGGATACTGAGTTTGTACCGTTATGCCGATAATTTGAATTAAATCCAGATTAATCAGTTTCAGTGTCGAATTGAGAATGGAATATTGATATTAGTATTCTCGATATGTCGTTTCAGATTTACAGAGACAGTCTTGAGTTCAGAACTGATATTGCTTCAGACCGAGACTACAAACGGAAGGTATAAGTCGATGTGGTATTTGGAGATCGACTTGAGTCGGTTTAGACTTGAGTTTCCCTAAATCACATACTTTACTTTATTGCATTGATATTTGCATTGATTGGACTGATGTACTTGTCTTCTTGATTTATAGATAGCAGGTATCAGACGAGTAATTTTGTGACAGAAGTGCCTGATAGTGGCGGGATCGCCACGAGCACATTGCACGATGACACAAGATAGTATAGAAATCTTGGGACGGAAGTGCCTGATAGTGGCGGGATCGCCATGGGCACATTGCACGATGTCTCAAGATAGGATATTAGCGATAAAGCTACAGTCTATGACGGTTAGGTCAGGACACCGGATGTTTGGTTATATCGAGTAAATAGAATTGGAATTTCTTCTATTACGGAATTCGATAGGAATACCATATTTGGTTATATCGAGTAAATAGAATCACAGTTCCTTCTAGTACGGAATTCGATATAGGAACACCACATCTGGAAACCGGGATCCCTAGACTAGGATTGAGTCTAGTCTGAACTGTAGAGTTACGAGCATGGTCGACAGTTTATGATTGATTATGTTTCAGATTTTGATACATATTGCTGTTACCTGTTACATGCTTTATATTCGTTTATATGATTGCATGTTTCGTTGATTTATACTGGGATTATATTCTCACCTGAATTATCCGGTTGTTGTCTTGTTTGTATGTGTACATGACAACAGGTGGGACAGGTTCAGGGTCCAGGAGATGAGGAGAGATCGTGATAGAGTGGAGACTTCGGAATTGGATGTATATAGGGTTTTGACACTTGATATTTAGATGTTGAACCTTAGTTTTACTGATTTGTAGACAGTACAGGACTTGTACTTTCTTTTATACTGAGTTGTACATTATTTGATTTCACTACGTTCCGCATTTTAAAAAAAAATTTTAGACCCTGTTTTATAATTGATTAATTACTCTCAATGATGATTAAGAATTTGATTAGCGTCCGGGTCCCCACAACAGGTGGTATCAGAGCGATAGATCCTTGAGATTGAGATAGGAGCTAGTGAGCGGGGTAGATTGATGTTTTCTTTCCTGCTTTTGATTGCTAGCATGATTTATTATGTTAATACATGTTTACCTGAATTATCTGATTTTGATATGGTAATGTATATTATTGGATATGGATCAGAACCGATTCTTGATCAGAGGTAGGATGATCAGAAAGGGGCTAAGACATATTTATTATGTGATTGCTAATCCTTGTGATTATCAGATATGCCTCCGAGAAGAATACAAGAACAAGGGAGTACATCGAATCCTCCCATGGATGTGACCGCTACCCCCATGGAGAAATTGTTGAAAAGGTTTAAGTCATTCCATCCACCGACTTTGAAGGGTACGGAGAATTCTGTGGAGTGTGAGAGTTCGATGGACGATATTGAAATGATGTTCGAATCGTTGGAGTATACTGATGAGAAGAGGGTGAAACTGATAGGACACCAATTGCATGACATTGCCAAAAACTGGTGGATTACAACGAAACGAGCATTGGAACAACGAGGTACGGCCATTACATGGAATGTGTTTAAAGCTGAATTTTACCAAAGGTTCTTTCCGGTATCGTATAGGAAGGACAATGCAAACTTGAGACAGGGCCAGTTAAACATTGAGGACTATGTGGCCAAGTTCTCTACACTGCTCCGATTTGCTCCCCATGTAGCTGAGCATGACGAGGCCGTTGCGGACCAGTTCATAAATGGCCTAAATCCAGAAATATTTACGTTGGTAAACACTGGAAGACCAAACAATTTTACTGACGCACTGAACCGAGCTAAATGAGCTGAAGCCGGTTTATTGAGACAGAGAGAAGCTTTGTTTGTGCCTCCAGCACTGGCACCACAGCAACCACCTCTCAGATTCGAGAGTGGTAGTGCTAGCAAGAAGAAGGATTTCTTGAAGGCTAGAGGGAAGCAATTCAAGAAATCGGGAACTAGCTCGTCCAGTTCAAGCGGCTCGAGACAGATCAGTCAGAGCCAGAGTTATACAGGACCATACTGTAGCACTTGTGGAGGGAGGCATTCCACAGAGCAGTGCCGAGGAGTGGTTGGCAGCTGTCGTATCTGTAGACAGCAGGGACACTTCGCCCGAGTGTGTCCCCAGAGGAGTGCCCAGGGATCACAGGCAGCTGAGTCATCGGGATCAGTGGCTCAGGCAGGTAGACAACCATCTGCCGTTCATTATTTCCAGCCAGCACCGTCTACTCAGTCACAGCAGGGGCCCGGAGGAAGCCAGACATTGAGCCAGCCTCCGAGACAGCAGGCCCGAGTGTTTGCGTTGACTGAGGAGCAGGCACAGGATGCACCTGACGATGTAGTTGCAGGTAACTGTTTTATTTCTGGTTATCCTGCATATGTATTGATTAATACTGGTGCATCACATACTTTTATTTCTGAGAGGTTTGCATTGAGTCGTGCATTACCTATTGAGTCATTGTCTGCGGTAGTGTCTGTTTCTTCCCCGTTAGGAACAGGTTTGATATCGGTGAAGTCTGTGAAATCTTGTATACTGCAGTACGATGGGCATACGATTGAGTTAGACTGTATTGTGCTTGGTTTGTCTGATTTTGATTGTATTATCGGTATCGATATGCTAGCCAAGTACCGAGCTACAGTTGATTGTTTCCACAAGATTGTTCGGTTCAGACCTGAAATGGCAGAGGAGTGGAAATTTTATGGTAAGGGTTCTCGAGCTCGAATTCCTTTGATATCTGCAATGCATATGACTCGACTATTGCAGAAAGGAGCGGATGGATTCCTGGTATATTCAGTTGATTTACTGAAGACGAGCCCATCATTGGCAGACTTGCCAGTGGTGTGTGAAGTTGCTGATGTCTTTCCAGATGAGATTCCTGGATTGCCTCTGATTCGAGAAATAGACTTCAGCATTGAGTTAATGCCAGGAACAGTTCCGATTTCGAGGGCTCCATACAGGATGGAACCGATCGAGTTGAAAGAACAGTTGGAGGATTTACTGGCTAAGGGGTATATTAGACCGAGTGTATCTCCTTGGGGTGCTCCAGTACTGTTCGTGAGAAAGAAAGATGGGTCGATGAGACTTTGTATCGACTACAGGCAACTGAACAAGGCAACTGTAAAGAATAAATATCCATTGCCTCGTATTGATGATTTATTTGATCAGTTGCAGGGTTCTTCGGTGTATTCCAAGATCGACTTGAGATCTGGATACCATCAATTTAGAGCCAGGGACTCTGATATCTCTAAGACTGCATTCAGAACCAGGTATGGACAATATGAATTTATTGTCATGCCATTTGGTTTGACGAATGCACCAGCGGTATTTATGGGATTGATGAATCGCATCTTTCAGAGATATCTGTGATTTTGTTATCATATTCATTGATGATATCTTGATTTATTCAAAGAATGTGATGGAGCATGCTGAGCACTTAAGAACTGTGTTGAGAATTTTGAGGGCGGAGAAATTATATGCTAAACTGTCGAAATGCGAGTTTTGGTTGAAACAGGTAATATTTCTAGGACATATTATATCCGGAGACGGGATATCCGTTGATCCCAGTAAGGTTGAGCCCGTGATTTCGTGGCCGAGACCGACATCAGTACCCGAGATTCGCAGTTTTATGGGTTTGGCAGGATATTATCGCCGATTCATTAAAGATTTTTCGAGTATTGCCAAACCAATTACACAGTTGACTCAGAAAAATGCTCCATTTATTTGGTCAGAAGACTGTGAATCCAGTTTTCTGGAATTGAAAAAGAAATTGACCAGTGCGCCTGTGTTGACGATTCCTTCAGGTACTGGTGATTTTGTCGTTTATTGTGATGCATCTCACCGCGGATTGGGTTGTGTTTTGATGCAGCAGGGGCATGTGATTGCTTATGCCTCGAGACAGCTGAAACCCCATGAATCTCGTTATCCAATCCATGATCTTGAATTGGTAGCCATAGTCTTTGCATTGAATATATGGCGGCATTATTTGTATGGTGAGAAATTTGAAATATATTCTGATCACAAAAGCTTAAAATATTTGTTTTCCCAATCAGAATTGAATATGAGACAGCGAAGATGGCTGGATTTACTAAAGACTTTGATTGTGAAATAAAATATTATCCAGGGAAATCCAACGCAGCAGCAGATGCGCTAAGTCGAAAGATATGTGCACTATCCTTATCAACGATAGGTGTCTCGAATTTGATAAAAGACTGTTGTTTGTCTAGATTAGCTTTCGAAACAGATTGTCAACCTCTGAGATTATATACGATTCAAGTCGAACTAGAGTTGATATTGAAAATCAAAGAAGCACAAAAAGATGATCAACACGTACAGAATTCGATTGCAATGGTCAGAGCTGGTCATCAATCGGAATATCAGGTTCGGGATAGTGTTTTGTATGTGAATAATCGTATGGTTGTGCCAAATGTTTCAGAATTGAGACAGCGAATACTGACAGAAGCGCACAACAGTCATTTTAGCATCCAACCTGGTAGCAGGAAAATGTATAATGATTTAAGGACACAATATTGGTGGAAGCAAATTAAATCTGATGTTATTGAATTTGTAGCCAAGTGTCTGAATTGCCAACATGTGAAAGCTGAGAGGAAGAAACCCGGAGGATTGTTGCAGAGTTTGTCCATTCCTGAATGGAAATGAGAATACATTTCCATGGATTTTGTGACGCAGTTACCGAGATCGTCCAGAGGTTATGATGCGATTTGGGTTGTAATTGATCGATTGACCAAATCTGCATGTTTTATTCCATACAAAATGACGTATAGATATGATCAGATGGCCGATATCTATGTCAAAGAGGTTGTTAGATTACATGGAGTGCCGAAGTCCATTGTTTCAGATCGTGATCCTCGGTTTACTTCGCACTTCTGGCAGAGTTTGCAGCAAGCTCTAGGTACAAAACTACATCTGAGTACCGCATATCATCCCCAGACTATGGACAGTCAGAGTGGACGATTCAGACATTGGAAGATATGTTGAGAGCTGTAGTGCTTGATTTTATCACTAATTGGCAAGATGCATTGCCTCTTTGTGAATTTTCATACAACAATAGTTATCAAACGAGTATTGAAATGGCACCATTTGAAGCGTTTTACGGAAATAAGTGTCGATCCCCTTTGTACTGGGATGATATCTCTGAAGTTCATGAGACTGGACCGGATATGATCAGAGATATGACTGAAAAAGTGAAACTTATTCAGAAGAAAATGAAGGCAGCTCAGGACAGAAAAGCCAAATATGCCAACCTTCGATGACGACCGTTGGTATTTGAGGTAGGAGACCGAGTATTCCTGAAGATTTCTCCTTTCAGAGGTGTTGTCAGATTTGGCAAGAAAGGGAAATTGTCTCCAAGATATGTGGGTCCTTATGAAATTCTAGAAAAGATAGGAGATCATGCCTATCGACTTGCCTTGCCGCCTTTATTATCAAGAATACATGATGTTTTTCATGTATCCATGCTGCGGAAGTATCTCCCTGATGATTCTCACGTGTTGCAGCTAGACGAGACCGAGCTGGATGAGACATTGAGTTATGTCGAGAAACCGATTTGGATTATCGATCGTAAAGAAAAACAGCTCAGAACAAAGACGATTCCTCTTGTGAAAGTTCAATGGACTCGTCATGGCATCGAAGAAGCTACGTGGGAGATTGAATCTGATATGAGACAAGAATTCCCAGCATTGTTTCACTGATGTAAAATTCTATTACATTCCTTATACAGTTTCTGTATATACTCCCTATTGATATGATTGATTGCCTGTGATTTCGAGGACGAAATCGTATCTTGGGGGGGGGGGGGAGAAATGTAATGCCCGGAAATTTAATCCTAGTAATCTGAAATTATTGACTTATAATTTGATATGATTATGAGAGAATCAATCGGGACACGAAATGAGATCGCGTGTGAAAAGTAATGTGCGAGGACAGTAGCATTGGCGCACATGCGCCAAACAGGCAGAAGACCTCGCGCATATGCGCGGAAGATGTCGCGCATATGCGCAAGCCAGTGCAAAGGAATGGGTGATGTCCAGAGAACCTCGCGCATATGCGCGGAAGTAGTGCGCGCATATGCGCGAGTCATCCGAGAAATAAAATGGAAGTTCCAGAAAACCTCGCACATATGCGCGAGCTGCCGATAAGCTAGGTGCGCAGACCAGTAGGTCTCGTGCATATGTGCCGTATGATGTCACACATATGCGCGAGACGTGCAATAGGCACACCGAGCCACTTGGCTTACTGCATGAACGAAGTGTATATATATATATATATTTATATACATGCAATTCATTCTTCAGAAAACAAAACGAGAGCCGAGGGAAAATTTAGATTCTTGGGATTCAAATTACTATCGTTCGAAATCCGTCCGTCCAAATTGTAATCCGACTTCAGTACTGTAATCCTATCGACGTAGGCTACAACTGGACGTAAGTTTTACTACGTGTTGACATGTTTTGAAATTATGATATTGTCAGAATTGATTAGGATTCATATATGATGTTCTTGACATGTTAGACATCATAGAATCGAAGTCAGATTAAAAAACGGACTGATTATGGAATTGTTGTGATTTTCTAAAGTTAACTGACTGAGATATGATATCAGACTGTATTGGTATTGATTATGAATTGAGGGAATTTTTATCTGGTGATGTGGTATTGACGGGGATACTGAGTTTGTACCATTATGCCGATAATTTGAATTAAATCCAGATTAATCAGTTTCAGTGTCGAATTGAGAATGGAATATTGATATTAGTATTCTAGATATGTCATTTCCAATTTACAGAGACAATCTTGAGTTCAGAACTGATATTGCTTCAGACCGAGACTACAAACGGAAGGTATAAGTCAATGTGGTATTGGGAGATCGACTTGAGTCGGTTTAGACTTGAGTTTTCCTAAATCACATACTTTACTTTATTGCATTGATTGGACTGATGTACTTGTCTTCTTGATTTATAGATAGCAGGTATCAGACGAGTAATCTTGTGACAGAAGTGCCTGATAGTGGCGGGATCGCCACGAGCACATGGCACGATGTCACAAGATAGTATAGAAATCTAGGGACGAAAGTGCCTGATAGTGGCGGGATCGCCACGGGCACATTTCACGATGTCTCAAGATAGGATATTAGCGATAAAGCTACAGTCTATGACGGTTAGGTCGGGACACCAGATGTTTGGTTATATCGAGTAAATAGAATTTGAATTTCTTCTATTACGAAATTCGATATAGGAACACCATATTTGGTTATATCGAGTAAATAGAATCACAGTTCCTTCTATTACAGAATTCAATATAGGAACACCACATCTGGAAACCGGGATCCCTAGACTAGGATTGAGTCTAGTCTGAACTGTAGAGTTACGAGCATGGTCGACAGTTTATGATTGATTATGTTTCAGATTTTGATACATGTTGCTGTTACCTGTTACATGCTTTATATTCGTTTATATGATTGAATGTTTCGTTGATTTATACTGGGATTATATTCTCACCGGAATTATCCGGCTGTTGTCTTGTTTGTATGTGTACATGACAACAGGTGGGACAGGTTTAGGGTCCAGGAGATGAAGAGAGATCGTGATAGAGTGGAGACTTCGGAATTGGATGTATATAGGGTTTTGACACTTGATATTTAGATGTTGAACCTTAGTTTTACTGATTTGTAGACAGTACATGACTTGTACTTTCTTTTGTACTGAGTTGTACATTATTTGATTTCACTACGTTCCGCATTTTAAAAAAAAAAATTTAGACCTTGTTTTTTAATTGATTAATTAGTCTCAATGATGATTAAGAATTTGATTAGCGTCCGGGTCCCCACAGTTGTGGTGAATATGAAATGTGTTTGTGCTGTTTGGTGTTCTTGCTGATATTTTTTTTTAGTTTGTCTTTTGTTAAGTTTTTCATGTTAGTTGTAGAAAACTTCATCTACTGAACCCTGGGGTTGTTATTATTTCAACAGAAAGTTGAAATTTCATTTCCGTCTACTGAAGCGGACAACTTTGTTATTCTTAACACATGTAATCATTGTCTCTGTCACGATGTGAATTTAGAATTTGGAATTTTTATTTCTTTTTTTATATTGTTTCTTGCATGGACTCCCTAGGATTACTTAACAATCTGATTGGTGTTGTAATTTTTCTTATCTATGCTTTCTAAGTGCCTGTCATGTGTTTACAATATAATTTTCTGAAAAAAAGATACTCCTGTTTTCATGAAATATGCATTTCACTTATTTAGATGTAAGGCAATTGAAATTCTTAATGATTACTATCAAATTGAAATATGAAAATTTTGAAATCATGATTTTGTGATTTCAAATAAGCCAATCTATTTGTGCCATTAATCATCTTTTACTATTTATTAAAGTTAAGCCCATTATAAAAACCGTATGGTGTGATACCCTTGTCCCACATCGAAAAATACAAAGATTTAAAATGAGTTTATAATGGCTTACAATGGACTTCTATAGCAACTTGGATTAATCATTTTCGTAAAGCGAGGACGAATACAAAGTACTTTCTATAGGGGCCCATTGTGCAGTCATGCAGCCGCGGGCCAGGGCTCGGGGCGTGACAGAATGGTATCAGAGCCGGTCACCGGCATGGAACACCGGGAAATAAGTGCTATGCGGGGCAAAGTGCTACGTGCATGGGAGCCACCTCTTGAACCTGCGGGGCAAAGTGCTACATGACGGGAGCCACCTCTTGAACCTGTAGAAGTCACCTCAAGATTCTCGGTGCTGGTGGATCGAGGGGTCAGGCCGCGATGAGGACGTCGCGTTCTGAAGGAGGGGTGATTGTGACACCCTTGTCCCACATCGAAAAATACAAAGATTTAAAATGAGTTTATAATGGCTTACAATGGAGTTCTATAGCAACTTGGATTAATCATTTTCGTAAAGCGAGGACGAATACGAAGTAGTTGCTATAGGGGCCCATTGTGCAGTCACGCAGCCGCGGGCCAGGGCTCGGGGCGTGACACCAAGGCTCAGTCGACTGGTGAGAGTGTCGTTGATGTCCCCGCCGCCCAGTACTGTGGTTTTATGTAGATGGATCCATCGTCATGTCATGTCATGTTGAGGAAAGTCACAATTAACGATCTGAATTCAACTAAAGATAAAGGAAAATGTTTATGATCATGTTAAATGTTTATGTCATGTCGAGGAAAAGTTAAGGATTTATTTATGCATGTCATGAAAATGTTTATGTTTAAAGTTTATGCATCATGGAAATGTTTACGAAAATGGTTATGTTTATGCATTTTCATGAAAACGATATTTTAAGTACAAATATTTTTCACCGTTATATGTTGACTGTATTACGTATTACTTGTTATAAAGATTATGATGTGTTGAGTCTTTAGACTCACTAGGTGTGATGGATGCAGGTGGTATTGAGGGAGGACTTGATGGGTGATTTGATTGGACTGAAGGTGCACACAACCCGAGGACCAGCGCTTCTATTATTCCGCATTTACGACTTTTGACTCATGATTTATGTTAAAGATTTCAAGACTATTTATTTATGCTTTTTGAGAGATTTTTGATCTCGGCCATAAATTGCTACTGGTGTAGAGCCTCGGTTTTGGGGCTAGGGTCGAGTCCTATGGGTTCTAAGGGTGCATTAGGGTCCCTAGAGAGGCTAGTCATGAGTTGGGGCAGGGGGCTAGATGTGGCTCGAGCCAAACACAGAAAAACGTGGAGTACACTTTCAAGGGGCACAGGTTGCTGTCTGAATTCAGTGGCTTTGCTGCTGAGTTGTAGGGATTGAGTTGGTCTGGGCTTGGTTCGGGCGTGGTCCAGGGAAGGTTAGGATCGTGTGGGCTCGGTGGTGGCTCGGTTGGGAGAGACCTAGACTAGTTTGGAGTCCTATGGATAAAAAGGGGTCACACGCACAACACATGCAGGAATTGGGTGAGATTTCAGATGATTTTTGGTCGGGCCAGGGCGTGTTTTTCGGGCTGGGCTTGAACAGTAGGGTCCCTAGATGGGTTGGCTAGGTTTTGGTTCAAGGTGGCTCGGGCGCGGCTCGAGTATTTTGGGAGATGGCTCGGGTGGTTCACTTAGGTGTCATATTTCGAAATTAAAGAACTAAAAATGAATCCAAGGATCCACAGGGGTGGCTCATGACTTGGAAGGGTAGAATAAATACTAAAAATGTTATGTTTAAAATTTGGGATCAAAATAATGAGTTTTGGATTTATTCAGGATTTAATCGCCGCACGAAACGCTAATTAACGAGTTAATTGCAACGCCTAGTTTTAAGCCTTATAAAATTATGAAAAATTAGTTTTAAGCTTAAATAATTAATATAAGTCTAATTTTTTAATTTGGGAATTTTATATGCAAGTTTGGTTTAATTCGGGATTAAAACGCATTAAAACGTTATATTTAAAGATAAATTTAAAAGTCATCGAATTATGCTAAATAAAAATATGAGAAAATTCTTGTAGGCTTAAATAATTATTTGGGACATGATAGAGTCATGAAATCAGGAAAAAAGTCGAAATCTTAAAATGTCGAGTCCAGGGGTAAAACGGTCTTTTTACACCTAGAAATTAGTAAAGGTCATGGCAGTTCCCGAAATGCTATTTTTATGATATTATGATTATTTTTAAATGTTTATGAAATGTTCATGATTAAATTATGATTTTTAAATGTCTATTTGATATTTATGATTGAGGGAAGTCATTTAAAATACATGTTGCATGCTTGGTTTCAAAATGAAAATGTAAATATTATTCACGATTTTTATTAAGTGATGTGAATGAAAAATTTTGAAGGAAGTGAAGTGATTGTGACTAATTCGCTAATAATGGCGACGTCGTGAGGGTTATGGTCCCAGTGGAAGCCCGACGATCGTGTTTCCATTAATTCGAATATGAGGTAAGAATGGGAATGTCGTGAGGGGAGAAGGCCCCAGAGGGAGCCCATTTATGGAAAAAGGCCCCAGAGGGAGCCCTGACGATCATATTTCTATTCGATCATGTTAGGCCAAGGCTCAGTCGACCGGTGAGAGTGTCGCTGATGTCCCCGCCGCCCAGTACTGTGGTTTTATGTAGATGGATCCATCGTCATGTCATGTCATATTGACGAAAGTCATAATTAACGATCTGATTCAACTAAAGATAAAGGAAAATGTTTATGATCATGTTAAATGTTCATGTCATGTTGAGGAAAAGTTAAGGATTTATTTATGCATGTCATGAAAATGTTTATGTTTAAAGTTTATGCATCATGGAAATGTTTAGGAAAATGGTTATGTTTATGCATCTTCATGAAAACGATATTTTAAGTACAAATATTTTTCACCGTTATATGTTGACTGTATTACGTATTACTCGTTATAAAGATTATAATGTGTTGAGTCTTTAGACTCACTAGGTGTGATGGATGTAGGTGGTATTGAGGGAGGACTTGATGGGTGATTTGACTGGACTGAAGGTGCACACAACCCGAGGACCAGCGCTTCTATTATTCCGCATTTACGACTTTTGACTCATGATTTATGTTAAAGATTTTAAGACTATTTATTTATGCTTTTTGAGAGATTTTTGAGAGGTTTAGTATGGGCTATACTTTTCAAATTATTGCTTTTTAGGTTTGGTCAAACAACAGACGTTTATGCTTTGCGAATATTTCACTTGAATTTTTAAATGCTAGTTGGTTGAGGTTTTATTTAAAAAGGGCAAAATATTTTATAAAAATATTTTCAGGTGTATATTGAGTTGGCCGAAGTATTTCAAAAAAAATAATTTCTAGTACTTTTAAAGCAATAAAAAGGGCAGGACGTTACATATGATGTCTTGGTCGGTTTTGTATTTTTCCAAAATTACCTCTTCATCTCCTTTTACTTTCTCCCCCACGTTCCTCTCTTTTAATTTCTCCCCCACGTTCCTCTCTTCTCCTCTCAAATCCGACGGATACATCGGTTCCTCTTAAAACAGAAAACAAATTCTCTCAAATCAAACGTATCGTTTATTTGAAAACATAAAATCCAGATATTGGATTCTCTGAAACAGCACACCCGCAAATCTCTCATGGTTGTTGCTTTCTCTTCAGATTCCACACTACTTAAAGCCGCACAGATTATGCCAACGACTTCCACAAACAACCAGCTACACCCAATAGCCGCAACCAGTTTCAATTTCTTTCGAGTATTAACCCAGACAAATTGTCGTGTAAGAAATTATTTCACAACGCCATGTTCTCACGATGTTCATCTTTATGTTTTGTTTTTTCAATATTGTTCACACACATTCAATATTCATCGTGTTCTGTGTAGAATTATTCATGGATTAACGTATCCAAATACAGTTTCCAGAATTTGGGTTTCGGAAATTTCAATTATTTTGGATTTCAAACACCAAATTATATTTGACAGGGAGGTTATCAATCTCACACCGCAAAATGGATGCAGGTATCCGAATAAACAAAATTTGCTTTTTGATTTTTTTGTCCATAATAGTTTTTGTTCCTTCGAATTATTGTAAGTATTTTGTGAATTATTAACCGCGGGTTTCGTGAAAAATTGACAGCGTTTAATCTTATCTGCTGAACTTCTCTGTTGAGAGAGTTGTATAATCTGGGAAGAGGATTTCATGTATTGGAATGTTAGTTTAGGTATATGATGCTTGGCGGTTGTTTACGCTATTGGATCAGTCAATTCCTAGATTGTATGAGGTATGTTGTCTGATTTTATTCCTTGCTTATAAAAACAAAAAATCGCATAATTGTTTTCTTTACAAAATTCAAAAGTTAATATGTTGTGGTGAATATGAAATGTGTTTGTGCTGTTTGGTGTTCTTGCTGATTTTTTTTTTTTAAGTTTCTCTTTTGTTAAGTTTTTCATGTTAGTTGTAGGAAACTTCATCTACTGAACCCTGGGGTTGTTATTATTTCAACAGAAAGTTGAAATTTGATTTCCGTCTATTGAAGCGGACAACTTTGTTATTCTTAACACATGTAATCACTGTCTCTGTCCCGATGTGAATTTAGAATTTGGAATTTTTATTTCTTTTTTTATATTGTTTCTTGCATGGACTCCCAGGACTACTTAACAATCTGATTTGTGTTGAATTTTTTCTTATCTATGCTTTCTAAGTGCATGTCATGTGTTTACAATATAATTTTCTGAAAAAAAAGATACTCATGTTTTCATGAAATATGCATTCCTCTTATTTAGATGTAAGGCAATTGAAATTCTTAATGATTACTATCAAATTGAAATATGAAAATTTTGAAATCATGATTTTGTGGTTTCAAATAAGCCAATCTATTTGTGCCATTAATCATCTTTTACTATTTATTAAAGTTAAGCCCATTATAAAAACCGTATGGTGTCTTGTTCTGTTTTGTATTTTTCCAAAATTACCCCTCCATCTCCTTTTACTTTCTCCCCCACGTTCCTCTCCTTTAATTTCTCCCCCACGTTCCTCTCTTCTCCTCTCAAATCCGTTGGATACATCGGTTCCTCTTAAAATAGAAAACAAATTCTCTCAAATCAAACGTATCGTTTATTTGAAAACATAAAATCCAGATATTGGATTCTCTGAAACAGCACACCCGCAAATCTCTCATGGTTGTTGCTTCCTATTCAGATTCCACACTATTTAAAGCCGCACATATTATGCCAACGACTTCTACAAACAACCAGCTACACCCAATAGCCGCAACCAGTTTCAATTTCTTTCGAGTATTAACCCACACAAATTGTAGTGTAAGAAATTATTTCACAACGCCATGTTCTCACGATGTTCATCTTTCTGTTTTTTTTTTCAATATTTTTCACACACATTCAATAATCATCGTGTTCTGTGTAGATTTATTCATGGATTAACGTATCCAAATACAGATTTCAGAATCTGGGTTCCGGCAAGTTCAATTATTTTGGATTTCAAACACCAACTTATATTTGATAGGGAGGTTATCAATCTCACACCGCAAAATGGATGCAGGTATCCGAATAAACAAAATTGATTTTTGATTTTTTTATCCATAATAATTTTTGTTCCTTCGAATTATTGTAAGTATTTTGTGAATTATTAACCGCGGGTTTCGTGAAAAATTGACAGTATTTAATCTTATCTGCTGAACTTCTCTGTTGAGAGAGTTGTATAATCTGGGAAGAGGATTTCATGTATTGGAATGTTAGTTTAGGTATATGATGCTTGGCGGTTGTTTACGCTCTTGGATCAGTCAATTCCTAGATTGTATGAGGTATGTTGTCTGATTTTATTCCTTGCTTATAAAAAAAAAAAATCGCATAATTGTTTTCTTTACAAAATTCAAAAGTTAATATGTTGTGGTGAATATGAAATGTGTTTGTGCTGTTTGGTGTTCTTGCTGATTTTTTTTTTAAGTTTCTTTCTTGTTAAGTTTTTCATGTTAGTTGTAGGAAACTTCATCTACTGAACCCTGGGGATGTCATTATTTCAACAAAAGTTGAAATTTCATTTCCGTATACTGAAGCGGACAACTTTGTTATTCTTAACACATGTAATCACTGTCTCTGTCACGATGTGAATTTAGAATTTGGAATTTTTATTTCTTTTTTTATATTGTTTCTTGCATGGACTCCCCAGGATTACTTAACAATCTGATTTGTGTTGTAATTTTTCTTATCTATGCTTTCTAAGTGCATGTCATGTGTTTACAATATAATTTTCTGAAAAAAAGATACTCCTGTTTTCATGAAATATGCATTCCGCTTATTTAGATGTAGGGCGATTGAAATTCTTAATGATTACTATAAAATTGAAGTATGAAAATTTTGAAATCATGATTTTGTGATTTCAAATAAGCCAATCTATTTGTGCCATTAATCATCTTTTACTGTTTATTAAAGTTAAGCCTATTATAAAAACCGTATGGTGTCTTGGTCTGTTTTATATTTTCCAAAATTACCCCTCCATCTCCTTTTACTTTCTCCCCCACGTTCCTCTCTTTTAATTTCTCCCCCACGTTCGTCTCTTCTCCTCTCAAATCCGACGGATACATCGGTTCTTCTTAAAACAGAAAACAAATTCTCTCAAATCAAACGTATCGTTTATTTGAAAACATAAAATCCAGATATTGGATTCACTGAAACAGCACACCCGCAAATATCTCATGGTTGTTGCTTTCTCTTCAGATTCCACACTACTTAAAGCCGCACAGATTATGCCAACGAATTCCACAAACAACCAGCTACGCCCTATAGCCGCAACCAGTTTCAATTTCTTTCGAGTATTAACCCACACAAATTGTCGTCTAAGAAATTATTTCACAACGCCATGTTCTCACGATGTTCATCTTTTTGTTTTGTTTTTTCAATATTTTTCACACACATTCAATATTCATCGTGTTCTCTGTAGAATTGTTCATGGATTAACGTATCCAAATACAGGTTTCAGAATTTGGGTTTCGGCAATTTCAATTATTTTTGATTTCAAACACCAAATTATATTTGACAGGGAGGTTATCAATCTCACACCGCAAAATGGATGCAGGTATCCGAATAAACAAAATTGCTTTTTGATTTTTTTATCCATAATAATTTTTGTTCCTTCGAATTATTGTAAGTATTTTGTAAATTATTAACCGCGGGTTTCGTGAAAAATTGACAGTGTTTAAGCTTATCTTCTGAACTTCTCTGTTGAGAGAGTTGTATAATCTGGGAAGAGGATTTCATGTATTGGAATGTTTGTTTAGGTATATGATGCTTGGCAGTTGTTTACGCTCTTGGATCAGTCAATTCCTAGATTGTATGAGGTATGTTGTCTGATTTTATTCCTTGCTTATAAAAACAAAAAATCGCATAATTGTTTTCTTTACAAAATTAAAAAGTTAATATGTTGTGGTGAATATGAAATGTGTTTGTGTTGTTTGGTGTTCTTGCTGATTTTTTTTTTTAAGTTTCTCTTTTGTTAAGTTTTTCATGTTAGTTGTAGGAAACTTCATCTACTGAACCCTGGGGTTGTTATTATTTCAACAGAAAGTTGAAATTTCATTTCCGTCTACTGAAGCGGACAACTTTGTTATTCTTAACACATGTAATCACTGTCTCTGTCACGATGTGAATTTAGAATTTGGAATTTTTATTTCTTTTTTTATATTGGTTCTTGCATGGACTCCCCAGGATTACTTAACAATCTGATTTGTTTTGTAAATTTTCTTATCTATGCTTTCTATGTGCCTGCCATGTGTTTACAATATAATTTTCTGAAAAAAGATACTCCTGTTTTCATGAAATATGCATTCCACTTATTTAGATGTAAGGCAATTGAAATTCTTAATGATTACTATCAAATTGAAATATGAAAATTTTGAAATCATGATTTTGTGATTTCAAATAACCCAATCTATTTGTGCCATTAATCATTACCCTTCAATAATCGGTGGTGTATTTTTTGAAGCATGAGATGGTTTCAATTTGGATTCGAGGTATATTAGATTGAATTTATTAGATTTTGTTGTGTTTTTACATTTATTTTCACCAGTAGTCATTGTCCTTAAATGTTTTATATAATCTGTAGAAATAATCTATTTTAATCATTAGTAGTTTATTTGTCAATTTCAATACAAATGTATAAATTTCTACTTTTTGATTCCATTTGTATTGTGTTGCGTTATATTTTATAGTTTTCAACTATAACATATTTAATTTATACTTTTTGGTTTTTAAGTGTCAAGGATTGAATTTTTTAATTTGTTTCTCCTTGAGAAAATCTAATTTTCATTGTTTCAATGATAAATGTCCAGTACATGATATATTTGGTGGACATATCATTTGTGTTAAACTACATCGACAATGAATTGATTGTTATTATTCAAAAAATTGTAGATGTAATAATTGAAATATTTTAATATGATTTCTTAATTTTTTTCATTAATCCGAGCTACAGAAATTTTGTTCTATTGCAAACATATGTACATTGTCTTTACATTTTACTAAAAGAAAATGTTGGTTTCAAATTGGATTGGAGGATTTATATCGCCTCATGTTGAGTTGTTTGTCTACACGAGATAATTGAGTGTTGTTGTTTTGTATAAACGTATTTGGAATTATTTAGGGGCTGGAAATTTTAAACTTCTTTAAATGATCAACACAGAAGCTCAACAATTTGATTGATGTATTCATATCAGGTTTGCATCTTACTGAGCAATCTCATTATTAAATTCTTCTTTATGTACTGTTGATTATACTTTTATTAAATTTTTTGTTATTCCCACGCTCCTTTTTATTTTTCTCCCACTACTTAAAGTGGCACATAACAGGACAATGGTTTTCACAAACAGTCATCTACACCCATTGAAGCTGCAACCAGTTTCAAGTTATTTTGAAGAATAACCCACACCTAGGATCTGCTCCTGGTTCTGTTGCTATCGCCTCTGTCGCTGAACCGGTTGGTGGGACGGTCGGAGGGGTAATTTGTCACGCCCCGAGTCCGAAGCATCGGTGACATCCGGCATTGTTTAACAATTAAATTGAAAACAATAAAGCCTCGTATCAAATCAAACCAGTCTTTTCATAAATGAAATATTGTCTTACAATGACAAAGGAATAAAATACATCAGAGTTTCTAATAGCGGAAACGAAAGAAAAGTAAAATGTTGAATTCTGATCTTGATCTCTGATTCACCAACCCCAGAAGGCATCTTGCTCTTCCTCATTCAGTTGTTCCTCGTTCTTATCTGAAATTTGTAAGGGGTGAGTGTTTTGGGAAAACACTCAGCAAGTGGGGGTCGATCGATTCCAAAGATACATATAGAACTTAGTTTTCTTAAAACATTCTCTTTCAAAGCTTAATATTCTTAACTTGACACAACGGAAACGAATCGAATAAGAGACAGAACTTATCAAATGATTCAGAACATAAACAGAAGCTATACAGATCATTCTATTCGGAACAGAACAATCAGAACAGACAGAACATAACACTGTTACTCATCTCATATTCATGGTCAAATTGTCCCCAATATGTTAGTCCTCTAAGGGGTGAGGCCAGAACATGGTTTTATACCCACCAATGGGGGCCAGACAGAACATGGTTTTATACCCACCAATGGGGGCCAGACAGAATTACAATTCTCGTCCCATTTCAAATTGACTCGTAACAGTGAAAACAGAATTCAGAAGTCATAGACAGAACTTTATAGATATTCAGATTTCAAAGTTGTTCATACTGACACAGCGGAACCAAGAAATTCGAAGTACAAAAAGAATAATCGATCGAAATTTTAAAGTTTATCCACACTGATTTTTGAAAATGACACACTAGCATGCATGTCACATTATTTCATATCAAGTTTAAAAATAGAATTGAAGTACATATTCAAAAGCCCACTTACTTGTAGATTTTTGAGTGAAGCTTCCTTCTCAAAATTTCGGCAGCACTTCGGCGTGTCTTTGGCGAATGTAGTCTTCGATCGGCAGCACTGTGACGCAGAATTGCAACTTCTGATTGCACGAACAGGATTCCTTCGCTTCTCTTTATTTCGGCCGTGACTTATGTGGGATGGGGGAGGACCGAAAATTTTTGAAGAGTGGATGGGGAAGTGGCCGAATATTTTTGGCTTGGTGATTGCAAGGTTTTGCATGGCATGGTGTCTTCTATTTATAGGCCAAAGAATGACCCTTCATCTAGCATAGTGGCCGATCCCTTGGAGATCAAGAAGGCACTAATTGCTTTGATAATCCCCATGAGTCACCTTGATAATCTCAATGGTTATTTCTTACACCATGAATTTGTCCTTCCCTTAGCTCAAGCCCTTAGCTCCCTTTTTGGTTTACTCAAAAGCCATCTCTTGCATCTTTAATTTGTCCAAAGCTTTTAGCTCTCATTTAGCTCCCTTTATAGTCTTGTTAGGACAGCTTGGTTGAGCTTCCTCGAGCTGGAAGTTTGCGTCCTTGAGCTGGGGTTTTACTCCTCCCGCGAAAACTCTTCAATGGATACGGTTACTTGTAGATTGGCCTCTTGTTGAGCTAATCCCCAAGCTTAGAATCTACTTTCTCAAGCTAAGTTGATGAGATTTAAATTATTATTCAAGTAGTTTAATTGAATCAAAAATTACTGAATCATTTTTATATCACTTACTTGATTACTTCGGTCGAAATTTTCGGGTTCTCACATCCCTCCCGTCTTATTGAAAGTTTCGTCCTCGAAACTTGCATTAACTTGTTCATTCAAATAGTTGAGGGTATTGTGACCGCATCTTTTCTTCGAGTTCCCAAGTTGCCTCTCTTTCAGTATGGTTTGACCACTGTATCTTGACATAGGGGATGGTCCGGTGTCTTAACACTTGGTCTTAGGTCCACTATTCGGATAGGGACTTCTTCATATTTGAGTTCTTCGTTCAGATTACCTTCGATCATTAGAGGCGTAACTTTAAGTACATGGTTCGGGTCCGGGACATATTTTCGTAGTTGTGAGATGTGGAAACGTTATGTAATTCTGGACATCTCAGGCGGTAACGCCAATCGATAAGCCAATGTTCCCACTTTATCCAGTATTTCGAACGGTCCCACATATCTGGGTTCAACTTGCCGGATTTGCTGAACCGAACCACTCCTTTCATGGGAGAAACTTTGACGTACGCTTTTCCTCCGATTTCTAGTTCCAAAGGCCTTCTTTTCAAATCAGCCCAACTCTTTTGTCTATCCTGAGCTGCCTTGAGTCTCTCTTTGATTATGGCTACTTTATCGACAGTTATTTGAATGAGCTCTGGCCCGGTGATAGCTTTTTCTCCGACTTCATCCCAGTATAAGGGCGATCTACATTTTCGACCATACAGTGCCTCGTACGGAGCCATTTCGATGCTACTGTGGTAACTATTATTGTAGGCAAACTCTATCAACGGTAACTGCTCACTCCAATTTCCATGAAAATCCAATGCACATGCCCTCAACATGTCTTCAAGGGTCTGAATTGTCCTCTCAGTTTGACCGTCGGTCTGAGGATGATAGGCCGTGCTGAGCGTAACTTTGGTTCCCATGGCCTTTTGAAAACTTTTCCAAAATCTTGAAACGAATCTTGGATCTCTATCAGACAATATACTTGCCGGTACCCCATGCAGTCTTACTATATTATCCATATACAGGGTAGCTAACTTATCCAAGTTATTAATTCATCCGTACTGGCAAGAAATGGGCAGACTTGCTTAACCTGTCAATGATCACCCAGATTCCGTCATGACCCTGCCTTGATTTTGGTAACCCGACTACAAAGTCCATGGAGATATTATCCCACTTCCACTCGGGTATTTCTAATGGCTGCAGAAGCCCTCCAGGTCGCTGATGTTCCGCCTTGACTTGTTGACAGACTAAACACTTTGCAACAAAGACCGCTACGTCTTTCTTCATTCCATTCCACCAGTAGTTATTTTTCAAATCTCTGTACATCTTGGTGCTCCTGGATGTACTGAAAATCTTGATTTATGTGCCTCGGCCATCACCTCTTCTCGAATTCCATCGATGTTTGGCACGTACAATCGCCCTTTCATCCAAAGAATACCATCTTTATCAATTTGAAATTCTGGAATCTTTCCTTCCTGAATTTGTTCCTTTATCTTGAAAATATTGGTGTCTTGCTTTTGTTTTTAGTTTGATGGTCTCTTGGAGGACTTGGTTGCACTGATAATGACGATAAATCACTTTTCCGGGGTTTCTTCCGACTCAATGCATCTGCCACTTTATTTGCTTTCCCGGATGATAACTGATTACCAAATCGTAATCTTTGAGAAGTTCCATCCACCTTCTTTGCCTCATGTTTAATTCCTTCTGAGTGAAAATGTACTTAAGGCTCTGGTGATCAGTAAAAAACTTCGCATTTTACTCCATAGAGATAGTGCCTCCAGATTTTAAGCGCGAATACGACTGCGGCTAGTTCCAAATCATGAGTGGGGTAATTCTGTTCGTAGGTTTCAATTGTCGTGAGGCATACGCAATTACCTGACCCTCTTGCATAAGCACACACCCTAACCCTCCCTTTGAAGCATCACTGTATATGGTAAAATTCTTACCATCCTCGGGAAGAATTAGTACTGGTGTGGATGAGAGTTTTGTCTTCAGGGTTTCAAAACTCTTTTCACAAGCTTCATTCCAATTGAATTTCGAATTTTTCTGAGTAAGTTTAGTGAGTGGGATGGCTATTGACGAAAATCCTTCTACAAATTTTCTATAATAGCCTGCTAATCCCAGAAAACTCCTTATCTCTGTCACTGTTTTAGGTTGAGGCCAATCTTTAATTGCCTCTACTTTCTTAGGGTCTACTGACACCCCTTGTTCTGAGATTATATGACCTAGGAACGCCACACTTTTCAGCCAGAATTCACACTTCTTGAATTTGGCATAGAGTTCTTTCTCTCGTAATGTTTGCAAAGTAAGACGCAGATGCTCACTATGTTCCTCCTCACTTGGTGAGTACACCAAGATGTCATCTATGAACACTACCACGAACTTATCGAGATACGGTTTGAATACTCGGTTCATAAGATCCATGAATGCTGCAGGAGCATTGGTTAGACCAAACGGCATTACCGTGAATTCGTAGTGCCCATACCTTGTCCTAAAAGCAGTCTTAGGGATATCTTCTGCTTTGACTTTTAACTGATGGTAACCTGATCTGAGATCAAGTTTTGAGAAAACTTTAGCTCCTTTTAGCTGATCGAAAAGATCATCTATTCTCGGGAGTGGGTACTTTATCTTTACGGTGATCTTGTTTAGCTCCCGGTAGTCGATACATAGTCTCATGCTTCCGTCCTTTTTCTTACAAAAAGCACTGGGGCTCCCCAAGGAGATGCACTAGGACGAATCTGCTTCTTGTCCAGCAATTCTTGGAGTTGCTCCTTTAATTCCTTCAATTCAGCTGGAGCCATGCGGTATGGTGCCTTAGAGATTGGTGCAGCACCAGGGACCAAGTTGATTTCAAATTCTACTTCTCTATCGGGTATCTCTCCTGGTAAGTCTTCGGGAAAAACGTCTGGAAATTCTTGAACAATTGGAATATCTTCCAACTTTGGAACTTCTTCCTCTTTGGCTTCAGTAATTACTGCCAGATAAATTTCTTCGCCTCCCTTCATGGCCTTCCAGGCTTGCGAGGCAGATAGCAGAGATTTTCTTTCTTTGGATTTCCCTTGATATACGACCTCCCTCTTTGCTGGAGTTTGAAGTCTAATTTCGTTCTTCTGACAGTCTACTATGGCATGGTTTTAGCTAACCAGTCCATTCCAAGAATGATGTCAAACTCCAACCATATTGAGTTGAATCAATTCTACTTCAAAAATTTGTTTTGCCGAATACAAATTTACAGTTTCGATGTACTTTGTGAGTTTCGATTATTTTACTAGCCGGTGTTGCTACTCTTAACGGTTCACTAAGAATATCATGCTCAAGTTTAAGCTTCTTAGCATATCTTCTAGACACAAACGAATGGGTGGCACCACAATCAAACAAAGCATATGCAGGCATTTTATTGAGTAAGATGGTACCTGCCACAACTTCGTTGCTATTATCGGCTTCCTCTTGGGTTATGCATAAACCCGTGCATTTGTCTTGTTTCCTGTGTTTGTGGGGCCCCGACCCTTTGTCCTTGTTGTCCGGACAGTCTTTAATTCTATGGCCCACCTTCCCGCACTTGAAACAAGCGCCTGTCTTCCGATAACATTCTCCAACATGTTTTTGTCGACATGTATCACACCATTTTCCTACGGTGTTACCAGTCCTGGCAGAATTTCCCTTGAATGATCCTTCTGAATAATTTGGTTTCTTGAACTTGAGATTATTCTGTGTGGGTTGATTGTTCATCGGTCTCTTGTTCTTGTTCTCTTCTTCACGTCGCTTGATATCGGTTTCTGCACTCATTGCTGCGCCCATCAAGTCTGCAAATCTGCTTGGTTTGTACACTGCCAGTGCCGACTGAATTCGACTGTTGAGCCCCTTCTTGAAGCGGTGCATTTTTAACGTCTCATCTGACATAATTGTCGGAACGTAAGTTCCCAAATCGTTGAATTTTGACGTGTACTCCATTACCGTCATATCTGGTGACTGTCTGAAATTCTCAAACTCATTCAACTTTGTAGACGAAACTCGGCCGGATAGTATTGTTTCAGGAATTCCCTCTTGAAAATTGGCAATGTGATATCTTCTACCTCTGCTAAAGGTAGCGACACAGTTTCCCACCATTTCCTAGCTCGTTCCTCCAAAAATGGGGTTACAACTTTTACTTTTAACTCTTCCGGTATTTCTAGCAAATGTAGTTGTGTCTCCACGTTCTTGAGCCAGTTGTGACTGACTTCAGGGTCTGGGTTCCCATCAAAAGTTGGGACTCGATTCCTCCTCAAAGATTCGTAGTGATACTTGATTCCACGAGGTTGAGGTTCTTGAGGTGGTTGGATGGCATTGGCCAGTGGATTCACAAATCCTTGTAATGTTGCAGCGACGATAGTTGCTATTGCCATCATATCCTCTTGACTAAGGTTCACTCGGGGTGGTGGCGGTGGTGGTGGATTATCGTTTTGGTTGGCGTCTCGAGCGTTACGGTTGTTTCGGGGTGGTCTGCCTGCCATTTCCTATAAACACATATCTTTTATTAATTTGTTTGCCATAACACTTAATCAAAGAAACAATTCCATTAATATAAAAAAATTTTTGCATACAACCGACGACTAAATTAAATAATCCCAAATACAATCAAAATTTAAACTAGAGTTCTTTCTCCCTATTCATCTACTACTTCGCCGTCTCCTACTGCCTCGTTAATTTCTTCTTCTTCCATTGGGTTTCTTCCATTTGCTCCATAAGTTCTTCCATGTTGACCATCTCATTTTGTAGATGCTCGATGTAATTCTGCAGTTGCGTGTTGTGGTGATCAAGGTTGTTCACTTGGTCTTGCAGTTCTTGGATTGTTGATTGGCTTACTTTCTCATCGATTTCTTGTTCTCCAATCTTTTCCTCAAGACGATGTTGAATACTGAGAAGGCCATCACTTCGGATTTGGAGCGTAAGAATCCTATCTTGCGCCTTCTTCAGTTCTTGTTTGGTGATCTCATGCTGTCGTTCCGACTCTAGATGATAAGCAGCGTATCGTCTGACATCATCGCGTAATTCTTTTCCTCAACTCTGCTTCCCGAAGGTCTTCCCCTATACATATATTATTTCCATCCAATTGGTAGTTATCTTTCTCGAGCTTATCATTTTTTTCTTTTAGTGACTTAATTTCTGACTCCTTTTCTCGAAGTTGACTCTGAAGTTCATTTATAACGTTTTGGAGGTCCATGTTGTTCCTATAAAGATAAAAAACATTTTATAGATAAGATACTTATCAAATTTTCTTAATCATGCAATAATATAAGTTGATAGCAAGTTTCAAAATAAGTTGGTACACATAATATTTTTCTCGGTTACAATTTATTCAGATACTTTAATATAATGCTAATCTAGTCGAATAACTCTCCGCTGTCGCTGTCGCTGTCGTCCACAATTACTCCATAGGTGCCACTTCCTCCTCTGCCATGTTTTCTATCACAAGATGTAAATAGTTGTTCTGATCCTGCAGTCCGTCCATAGTGGCGTGGATCCTTGAGATGTAGCGCTCTTGCTTTGCAATAAACTGGTCCTGACGCTGACGAGCCTGAGCAGCGTGATCCTTCTCTATCTCTATCCTCTCGAGTAGATCCATGTTGAGTGCCACCAAGCGCGCAAAACGAGTTGCCATTAGTCGGTGTCTGCATCATTGGCTCTCCGCCACGTCCAAGTGATGTGTGAGTCGCTGCACGTCCGACTCCAGCATAATCCTGTTCTCAGTAAGCTCTTGCTTTTCCAATTTCTCCTTGGCGAGTTGCACCTTCAACGTTGCAATTCCCTTTTTGATTGTCTATGGTGAGCTTACGCAAGCGTAGGGCAGCCTGGGCACGAGTACGGGGAGCATCCATTTCCTAGAATAAATGGAGGTAAAATATCAGATTCTCATCAAAGATAGAAAGGCACAAATACTAAAGTTTTCGTGGAAATTTGGACGCTGAATATTTCGGAACAATTGAAGGGATAGATTTTGGAAATTGTTCGAAAATTTTAGGGAACAGATGAAGGGATTGGGATGCACTAGGCTTTTGCCAAAATTTGACTTTGTCAAATTTTGTCTGTCAAAATCCCAGCGGGATTATGAACCTGGTAGCTCTGATACCACTTAAATGTCACGCCCCGAGTCCGAAGCATCGGTGACATCCGGCATTGTTTAACAATTAAATTGAAAACAATAAAGCCTCGTATCAAATCAAACCAGTCTTTTTCATAAATGAAATATTGTCTTACAATGACAAAGGAATAAAATACATCAGAGTTTCTAATAGCGGAAACGAAAGAAAAGTAAATGTTGAATTCTGATCTTGATCTCTGATTCACCAACCCCAGAAGGCATCTTGCTCTTCCTCATTCAGTTGTTCCTCGTTCTTATCTGAAATTTGTAAGGGGTGAGTGTTTTGGGAAAACACTCAGCAAGTGGGGGTCGATCGATTCCAAAGATACATATAGAACTTAGTTTTCTTAAAACATTCTCTTTCAAGCTTAATATTCTTAACTTGACACAACGGAAACGAATCGAATAAGAGACAGAACTTATCAAATGATTCAGAACATAAACAGAAGCTATACAGATCATTTCTATTCGGAACAGAACAATCAGAACAGACAGAACATAACACTGTTACTCATCTCATATTCATGGTCAAATTGTCCCCAATATGTTAGTCCTCTAAGGGGTGAGGCCAGAACATGGTTTTATACCCCCAATGGGGGCCAGACAGAACATGGTTTTATACCCACCAATGGGGGCCAGACAGAATTACAATTCTCGTCCCATTTCAAATTGACTCGTAACAGTGAAAACAGAATTCAGAAGTCATAGACAGAACTTTATAGATATTCAGATTTCAAAGTTGTTCATACTGACACAGCGGAACCAAGAAATTCGAAGTACAAAAAGAATAATCGATCGAAATTTTAAAGTTTGTCCACACTGATTTTTGAAAATGACACACTAGCATGCATGTCACATTATTTCATATCAAGTTTAAAAATAGAATTGAAGTACATATTCAAAAGCCCACTTACTTGTAGATTTTTGAGTGAAGCTTCCTTCTCAAATTTCGGCAGCACTTCGGCGTGTCTTTGGCGAATGTAGTCTTCGATCGGGCAGCAACTGTGACGCAGAATTGCAACTTCTGATTGCACGAACAGGATTTCCTTCGCTTCTCTTTATTTCGGCCGTGACTTATGTGGGATGGGGGAGGACCGAAAATTTTTGAAGAGTGGATGGGGAAGTGGCCGAATATTTTTGGCTTGGTGATTGCAAGGTTTTGCATGGCATGGTGTCTTCTATTTATAGGCCAAAGAATGACCCTTCATCTAGCATAGTGGCCGATCCCTTGGAGATCAAGAAAGGCACTAATTGCTTTGATAATCCCCATGAGTCACCTTGATAATCTCAATGGTTATTTCTTACACCATGAATTGTCCTTCCCTTAGCTCAAGCCCTTAGCTCCCTTTTTGGTTTACTCAAAAGCCATCTCTTGCATCTTTAATTTGTCCAAAGCTTTAGCTCTCATTTTAGCTCCCTTTATAGTCTTGTTAGGACAAGCTTGGTTGAGCTTCCTCGAGCTGGAAGTTTGCGTCCTTGAGCTGGGGTTTTACTCCTCCCGCGAAAACTCTTCAATGGATACGGTTACTTGTAGATTGGCCTCTTGTTGAGCTAATCCCCAAGCTTAGAATCTACTTTCTCAAGCTAAGTTTGATGAGATTTAAATTATTATTCAAGTAGTTTAATTGAATCAAAATTACTGAATCATTTTTATATCACTTACTTGATTTACTTCGGTCGAAATTTTCGGGTTCTCACATAATTTCCGGCGTCGTCAAAGGAATTGTTGTCTCAATTTCTCACCAACCAAAGGTTCTTCATGTTTCATTTTAAAAATATTAACTGTAAAATTTGAATTTTCTCTGTTGCAATGGTTGGCTACCTGCTTGGTTCTTTTGGGTCATATTTTTTTAATTTTATTTCGATGATTTTTTCTCCTGTGGGTGGATGCATCATCTGGATATCAACCCACACATAGGATCTGCTCCTGGTTCTGTTGCTGTCGCCTCTGCCGTTGAACCGACTGGTGGGACAGTTGGAGGGATAATTCCCGGCGTCGTCAAAGGAATTGCTGTCTCAATTTCTCACCAACCAAAGGTTTTCATGTTTCATTTTTATAATATAACCGTCAAATTTGAATTTTTCCCGTTGCAATGTATGGGCTAGCTGCTTGGTTCTTCTTGGATCTTATTTTATTAATTTTAATTTTGAGGGGTTGTTCGCCTGTGTGTGGATGCATTATCTACGATATCTTTGAAGATGAAAACTGCTAATGTTTCATTTGGTTTTTGATCAGAAAAGAGTAGATTGAAACGGAAACGAAATGTAACAGATATTGTATTCAGATTGTAGGATGTGTTGATGGAACTTGGAAGGACGATGTAGCGATCAATAATTGACTCATGTTATTTTGGAAATTTAAGAACGTTGTGTTGATGGAATGGTGAAAATAATGTATGGTATAAAGGTGACTTTACTGTATGGTGAACGATTATTCGTATGGAGTTGGGAGCGCATTAGTCGTGTTTTCATTTCCCCAACTACAATTTTATTTAATAGTGTAATAATCTAAATATAAGAAGAAATACAATCATCGTGTTGCAAATAAATAAATAATGATGGGTCAAAAATGAGAAATGACATGTTACCAAAGATTCACACGAAGACCAACGTAAGATGCTCTCAGTACTTTTCTGCATTGCATATCTATTTTACATCTTTTTTAAAACAAAAATTTATACTCTAATCTTCTGCTTCTCTAAAGCTTTCTCTCTTACTATTTTTTCCCAACTTCCAATAAATTAACATATTTAGTGTCAGATTAATGAAGATTCTTTAAATAGTTTAGGCAATGGTTCTTCACTCAGTATATATTATGTTGACTTTGATGTAATGAGAATATATTTCTCTTGCAGATATCTAAATATTGAAAATTGAAAGCCACGACTTCGGGAGATCATATATCAGACAACAATGTCAATAACATGTTTTCTATACAAAATGACGTCGCAAATCAACAACAAAGGTCTCCACAGGTATGCTATTTTTTCATACAAAATTTCATTAAAAAATTTTAATACTATATTGTGGAAAATTTTCAAAAAAATAGTAAAATATTTATATTTTAAAAACTAATTTCATTCATGATCAATCAACATAATAATACAATAGCATTAATATATTTAATTTTTTATATCTTATATATTTAGACGAAAACGATGATATATTGGCAAAATATAGCTCAAATAGTTGACGACATTGCCATGTACATACATACAAAAATAATCATTAACCACTCCATTCTCGCTTTTGTTTGAAGTATATTCCACTATAATTTTTTAATTTTCACAAGTACATTAACTATTCGTCTACAATTCTATGTAGGAAATGACAAATTCTAGCTCCAGCTCTTACATCATCGAAGGCGACAAATGCTAACGCATAACGAACGTGAAAGGATACATTCTATGACCCAACAATGACGACAGTCTTACCTTGCTCGACGTCGATCAAATTACCAAATTAGAAGAACGTAATTTACTTCATCCCTTTCTACTTCAAACCAGCATGGTATAATACGTAGTTCAAAAAATATTTACATGGTCTATAAGTGATACTTTCATGTGTGCTAGATGCAAAAACACTTACAAAATGAATATATTGTTCAACAGATCAACAAATAAATTGGAGATTGGCTCACGTACCAGACGACGATCAATGAATGAGGATGCAAGGAACATGGAATTGGCTCGCCGTCATACAAATTATCGAAGGAGACAAGATAATGAAAGATCAACAATTCTAGATGAGTATAATCTTGGTAGTAGTGATTTTGTTGCACCAATCACAATGATTCAAGAATCAACTCATAACATCATTGAAAATCGTAAGTATCTTTTACAATAAGACCAACATCATGAAAATCGTAAGTATTTGTTGCCAGGTGGAAGAACTGCACATTCACGTTTTCAAAATTCCACTAAGACCACTGCATCAACACTTTGCAAAATAAAAAACAGACAGAACTTGCAGATCTAATAAGGCGTGCATCAGCTATAGTATGGGACGAGGCTCCAATGGCAAATCGCTATGCTTTTGAATCTGTCAGTAAGAGTTTCCAAGATATTATGGAAAAACAAATAGCATTTGGAGGGAAGGACAATGGTTTTGGTGGCGATTTTCGACAAGTGTTACCGGTTGTTAAACGAGGGTCAAAGGCAGAACAAATTGCTGCAAGTATTTCAAGGTCAAACATTCTGGAATTGCGTAAAGATAATATACTTTCAACAAAATATGATATCTGCTCAAGTTATTGATTTCTTGCAATTTCTCTTGCGCGTAGGTGATGGATTGCAACATACTGTAAACCGTGATTTCATAAACTACCAGATTCAATTATCATACCATGGGAAGGTGAACATTCAATTCAGATGTTGATTGATTCTGTTTATCCTAATATGATAATCATGTTAATGATGAAAACTAAATGGTTGATAGAGCAATCATCACACCAAAAAATGTTGATGTGGACAATATTAATCAAATGCTGATTCTCAAATTTCCTGGAGAGGAAAAAGAGTATACCTCTTGGGATAGTGTAGAAGACGACAATCAAAACCTTTTTCAAGAAAAATTTTGAATTCCCTTAGTCCAAGTGGTTTGCCACCGCATAATATCATATTGAAAGTAGGAAGTCCTGTCATGCTCTTGAGAAATATTGCTCCTGAACTTGATCTATGCAATGGAACAAGATTAATATGTCGTAGTCTTGGTAGAAATTTTATAGATGCTGAGATCATAACAGGTCCTCACAAAGGTACCAGATTCTTTTTACATAGAATGCCCTTGAAAAGTGAAGATAATTCGGATTACCATTTGAGTTGACACGTCGACAGTTTCCCATAAGGCTTAGTTTTGCTTTGACAATAAACAAAGCACAAGGTCAAACAATCCAAAATATTGGCATATTTTTGCGTAACCATGTGTTCAGCCACGGTCAGCTATATGTGGCACTTTCGAGAGGAGTCTCACAAAATTCTACAAAATTTTGGTAAAAGATGGGAATTTAGAGCGTCAATCTGACGTATTCACAAGAAACGTGGTTTTCAAAGACGTGTTGCTACCTAATACAGAATGATAAGTGTAAGTATGTCAAAACTCTCTTTATTGTAAATTTCTTAAAAAGACATTATGTACAAATATTTACAATAATCGTTTAATACATGATAAATGCTTCAATTTTAGAATTTGGGGAATGCTAATAAATTCAATTTATCTCTATCTCTGTTTTGTACATTGCTTTTATCTCTATCCAGGTTTATCTATTTCTCATCCTACATCTTATTACGTTTCCAAATACCATTTTTGGCATGGATAGTACAATTTTATATTTATTAAATCATTTTTAAAAGTACTTGGTTAGTTTCTAAGGGATAAACATATTATTTATGATTCCTGTTTTTGGTTTAAGTTTTTTTTTTTTTTTTTGGTTTTGACTGTGTTTTCTCTCAAAAGCTGAAGGATATTGGTTACAAACAAGGTATACTCAATTCAATGGATCAGATCTACTCGCCCCCAACTTCTTCTGGTTTGTTTTTAACAATTGAGCCAATTTATGATCTACGATTTATTATGTTGCTTATATTAGTATCTATCAAATTCATTTGTTGTTTTGATATTGCAGGTGATAATGTAGTTATTACGAGCTTCACTGTCTCATGATCTAATCTATCTCATATTGTCAACATAATCACTAAATCATTAACTTACGTCTTCTTAAATATTGTTTTATTATAATATTTTCAGACAAATTTAAATTTTGGTTGTTAGATTAAACTAAAATGCTTCAAGATCTAGCAGTGTTCCGATCTCAAAATCTGAACTTTTATCTAGCACATTTGCATCTTTACTGATCTGACATATTTGAATCTTGCTGCATATGTATTAACATGACGATTCATACATGGAAAACGTGGATGATGGAGGCATGAGTCCAATCAATAGTCTCCATAAATAGTCAATGCATTGGTTTTTAAAAATCTCGGTATTACAGTATAAACTTGACCTTAGTATGGATTTACAAATTTATTATTTTCATTGTTCTATCTACTTAAATTGTATGATTTCTATTTCAACATAAGCAAAACATAATACGTATCTTCCGGAAATGATTTAATTCTACCACTATTGCTAGATTTGTATTGTTCAACTTTGTGAATAATCTACTTACAATATTTTGGTTCTTTTGGCAATATAAGGAGTTTTCAATTTCTATTTATATTTCACGTATTTAATGAAATCCTTGCAGTAGTTTCTATTTGTTATGTCATGTCAATTTTTTATAGCACACTTTAATAGATCGCTTTATTTCTTTGTACATCTGTGTTGTACTTGTGTGTGATTCGATAAAATGAATATTTTATTATATTACGCTAGAACTGGGAGTGTTTAACTTATGCATACAATGTCTAAAGATAAACTCATTTTAATCGTTTTTGTTCAATTGATTAGCTGAATTTAGGAGACAAATTTGAGGTTTTTATATTTAATAAATTTTAGTTCGATGATGTTATGATTTTTTTTGGCACATCATTTGACTATTTGTTTAATTCTTTACGTTGAAGTTTATCATTATTTCAAAGAGAGATATTGGGGCTTCAAAAGAATAAAAGTTTTATGATCAAAACCTATATCATGTAAGGTAACAAGTTCAGTTTGACGTATTTATTTAAGCTTTGGAATCCATTTCTTTTCATGATTCATTACAAAATATTTCGGTGTCATGCTGTTGCTGTTGTAATATCATAAATATTAATATATTAGCTCAATATATTCATGACACAAGCAACGGTGTGCCTCGGTGCTAGTCCTAAATAATCACTTAGAGTCATGTGCCCACCGTATGTGGTTCTCGCCACAAAATTATTTCTTAAAGTTTGCATAATATCATTTATATTAAAAGTTAAAATTTACGGTAAAAAACAAAAATCTCAAACTCACAAAATATATTAACTTATATATTTTATAAATTTGTCTACTCAATTATGTTTTTTCTTCACAAAATGAGAGACCTATTTATAGAATTTCTTTTGAAATAATCCAAAAATAAATACATCATTACATAACATCATCACACACTAATTTTTTTTCATATTTACAATTCTTATTTTCAATACTCAATCGAATTTTCAACACTTCCCATTGTAATGATGATCATGATATATAATGATTGTCTTCATTGTTAGAGAGGTGCACGTAGAGCCATGTGTTGGCCGAGTGTTCACAATGAAACTCTATGTATAAACATTCTTTGTTTTAATAATATTTGAAATTATTATTTTGGCACTTCTTTATCTGTATCCCATGCTAGTTGTATAGATAAAGTCCTTGAATATACAAATAGTAGAAAGAATATAGATGTCATATGATGAGTATCATGAAACTCATATTTGGAATGCTGTATATTCTAAACAGTTCCTAGTCGATTTCAGCCGCCGCCAAGAAGATATAGGCCACTCGAGTTCGAGACTAGTATCTGCGATGTGAGTACCATGTTTTCATTGGTAGGGGACATTGTGATGTCCGAGCATGTAGATAGATGCTCCTGGTAGAGTGCACTGAACAACCTTCCATAAAGGACTTCCAGTTGTGGGGACCCGGACGCTAATCAGTCTTCTTAATCGTCATTGGGACTAAATTAATCAATTATAATAAACAGGGTCTAACTTTTTTTTAAAATGCGGAAGGTAATGGAATCACACTCCTATACAATCAGTATAAAAGTATAAATCTCAAACATCATACAATAATTTACATCTCAGGTTCAACACCTAACTATCAAGTGTTTAAACCCTATCTCTAGTCCAAGTCGGAATCACCACTCTAATCTCGATCTGTCTTCACCTCTGTGACCCTGTACCTGTCCCACCTGTTGTCATGCACACATACAAACAAGACAACAGCAGGATAACTCCGGTGAGATATAAATATCCAGTATAACAATGTATTAAATGCAATCATATAAAACATATATAAAAGCATAAACAAACATCGAAACATGTATCTAGTCTGACTACATGAATCAATGACTCGTGATCTAATCTTATCTTATCTCAAATCTAGGTATCCCAATCTAATTTAGACTTTGGTATGCTGTATCGAGTATCTGAGATAGACGTCGATATACATCTAAGGCTCTTCGATACACCGTAAGTCTAGAGTCTTATCGATTCTGAGAAAGACTCGGCGGTTCTGCCCTAGCTAGGCTGATCTGCCCCTAGACTCGGACTCTGACCCTGTTCTAAGTCACCATATTAACATATCGATCTGATAATCTGCAAATATCAATGCAATAAAATAAAGTATGTGATTTAGGGAAACTCAAGTCAAACCTAACTCGAGTTTTGCAATCCCGAATCAACATTTATTTATACCTTTCTTGCTGTCGATCTGATACAATTAAAGTCTTGATTCGAAGTCTGTCACTGTTCAATCTGGCAATGACAAGATCAATATTCTGTATCAATATTCTAATCAAATCATAACATCTATGTTTTATCGAATTCTGACAGTACAACAGTACAATCTTGCGATACTGCTAATACTATATCAGTCTGTACCAATTTCAATAATTTACAATCAACCCCTGTACAAATCTGATTATCAATTCTAGTCAATTTCCTTCTGAAATTCATAACAATTCCATATTCAGTCCGTTTCTTAGTCTGACTTCGATTCTACGCTGTCTAACATGTCAAGAACATCATATATGAATTCCATTCAATTCTGACAATATCATAATTTCAAGACATGTCAAAACATAATAAAACTTACGTCCAGTTGTAGCCTGCGTTGATAGGGACACAGTACCGAAGTCGGATTTAAATTTGGACGGACGGATTGAAATATAAAGGCGTAAGGATTTTTCTCTTAAAAACTCTCGATTTCCTCTCTTCGTTTCTTTTGATTTCTGAAGGAGATATGTATATATATATTCCAATTGCATGTCTACGCTACGTGTCTTATTTTTCACACCTTTCAGGCGGCGCTCGAGCGGAGCAAATCTATCGCTCGAGCGCGGTAGGTTCTGTCCACGCTTTTCTGAATTGCACATTTGGCGCACGGGCGGTCAAAAACTACCGCCCGGGCGCCAACTCTTCTGCCCGCGACATATTTGTGATGAACACTGGCGCTCGGGCGGTCAAAACTACCGCTCGGGCGCCAGACTCTCTGTCCCCAAGTTATGCCATTCGTATACTTGGCCCGATTTTGTCTCGTAATAGCCCTTTAATAATTATATCAATTCAATTTTATTAATCTTTGCTTAACGTGATATAAAATCTAGGGCATTACATTTCTCCCCCCCCAAGATACGATTTCGTCCTCGAAGTCACAGGCATTTATTCGTATCAATAAGGAGTATATATACAAAACTGTATAAGAAATTTACATTACCGAAACAACTCTAGGAATTCTTGTCTCATATCTGATTCAGTTTCCCAGGTTGCTTCTTCAGTACCATGACGAGTCCATTGAACTTTTACAAATGGAATTGTCTTTGTTCTGAGCTGTTTTTCTTTACGATCAATAATCTGAATCGGTTTTTCAACATAGCTCAACGTCTCATCCAATTCGGCCTCGTCTGGTTGAATAGCATGTGAAGCATCAGGAAGGTACTTCCTTAATAACGATACATGAAAGACATCATGTATCCCAAATAATGAAGGCGGTAAAGCGAGTCGATAGGCACGATCTCCTATCTTCTCGAGAATCTCATAAGGCCCAATGTATCGTGGAGACAGTTTCCCTTTCTTGCCAAATCTGACGACTCCTCTGAAAGGTGAGATCTTCAAAAATACTCAGTCTACTACGTCAAATACCAACGGTCTGCGTCTAACATTGGCATATTTGTCCTGTCTGTCTTGTGCTGCCTTCATTTTCTTTTGAATTAGCTTCACTTTTTCTGTCATATCTCTGATCATATCTGGTCCAATCTCAGGAACTTCAGAGATATCATCCCAATAGAGAGGGGATCTGCACTTCTTTCCGTACAACGTTTCGAATGGTGCCATCTCAATGCTTGTCTGATAGCTGTTGTTGTACGAAAATTCACAAAGAGGCAATGCATCTTGCCAATTAGTGCTAAAATCTAGCACTACTGCTCTCAGCATATCCTCCAATGTCTGGATAGTCCGCTCTGACTGTCCGTCGGTCTGTGGATGATATGCGGTACTTAGATGTAACTTCGTACCGAGAGCCTGCTGCAAACTCTGCCAGAAGTGCGAAGTAAATCGAGGATCACGATCTGATACAATCGACTTCGGCACTCCATGCAATCTGACCACTTCTCTGACATAGATCTCTGCCATCTGGTCAAATCTGTACGTCATCTTGTACGGTATAAAACATGCGGATTTGGTCAATCTGTCAATCACGACCCAAATCGCATCACAACCTCGGGAGGAACGCGACAACTGCGTCACAAAATCCATGGAAATATGATCTCATTTCCATTCAGGAATGGACAAGCTCTGTAATAAACCTCCCGGTTTCTTTCTTTCTGCCTTCACCTGCTGGAAATTCAGACATTTGGAAACAAATTCGGCAATATCATTCTTCATTTGTTTCCACCAGAACTGTCCTTTCAAATCGTTATACATCTTTCTGCCACCAGGATGAATACTGAATCAACTGTTGTGCGCTTCTGACAATATTTGTCGTCTCAACTCTGAAATATTCGGCACAACTAGACGATTATTCACGTATAAAACGTTATCACGTACCTGATACTCTGATCGATGTCCTGCTCTAACCATCGATACTGATTTCTGTACATTCTGATCACTTCGCTGAGCTGCTTTAATCTTCATAATCAGTTAAGGTTCTACTTGCACCGTATAAAGTCTCAACGGTCTATAATCTGTTTCAAATTCTAATCCAGACAAACAGCAGTCTTCTATCAAATTTGAAACACCAATCGTCGATAAGGATAAAGAACATACCTTTCGACTCAGTGCATCAGCTGCTGCATTAGACTTTCCTGGATAGTATTTGATTTCACAATCAAAATCTTTAAGCAAATCAAGCCATCTTCGCTGTCTCATATTTAATTCGGATTGTGAAAACAGATATTTCAAACTCTTATGATCAGAATATATCTCAAACTTCTCCCCGTAAAGATAGTGTCGCCATATCTTTAATGCAAAGACAATGGCTGCCAATTCTAATCATGAATTGGATAACGGGTCTCATGTGGTTTAAGCTGTCTTGAGGCATAAGCAATAACATGCCCTCGTTGCATCAGCACACATCCCAATCCTCTGTGAGAAGCGTCGCAATAAACCACAAAATCACCAGTACCTGACGGGATAGTCAACACCGGTGCACTGGTTAACCTCTTCTTCAACTCCAGAAAACTGGTCTCACATTCTTCAGACCAAACAAATGGAGCATTCTTCTGAGTCAGCTGAGTAATTGGTTTAGCTATACTCGAGAAATCTTTAATGAAACGACGGTATTATCCTGCTAAACCCATGAAACTGCGAATTTCAGGTACTGATGTCGGTCTTGGCCAAGAAATCACGGCTTCCACTTTACTGGGATCAACTGATATACCATCTCCAGATATAATATGACCCAGAAATACTACCTGTCTTAGCCAAAACTCACATTTCGACAATTTAGCATATAACTTCTCAGCCCTTAGAATTCGCAACACAGTTCTTAGATGCTTAGCATGCTCACTCATATTCTTTGAATAAATCAAAATATCATCGATGAAAATAATCACAAAATCATCGAGATACTTCTGGAATACACGGTTCATCAATCCCATGAATACAGCTGGAGCATTCGTCAAACCAAACGGCATGACAATAAATTCATAGTGTCCATACCAGGTTCTGAATGTCGTCTTTGAGATATCAGAATCTCTGACTCTCAGCTGATGATATCCCGATCTTAAATCAATCTTGGAATATACTGAAGAATCTTGCAACTGATCGAATAAATCATCTATATGAGGCAAAGGATATTTATTCTTTACCGTTGCCTTGTTCAGTTGCCGATAGTCGATGCAGAGTCTCATCGAACCATCTTTCTTTCTTACAAACAATACTAGAGCACCCCAAGGAGACACACTCGGTCTGATGTACCCCTTGGCCAGTAAATCTTCAAGCTGATCTTTCAATTCTTTCAGTTCAACTGGTGCCATTCTGTACGGAGCTCTAGAAATCGGTACTGTACTTGGCATCAGTTCAATGCTAAGTCTATCTCTCTAACTGGAGGTAATCCCTGGATTTTATCTGGGAAGACGTCAGCAAACTCACGTACCACTGGAAGATCTGCCAATGCTGGACTCGACTTCAGTAAATCTACTGAATATACAAGGAATCCTTCTGCTCCTTTCTGTAACAATCGAGTCATAGATAATACGGATACTAAAGGAATTCTCGATCTAGAACCCTTACCGTAAAATTTCCACTCTTCAGCCATATCTGGTCTGAATCTCACTATCTTGTGGAAACAATCAACTATCGCTCTGTACTTGGTCATCATATCAATACCGATAATACAGTCAAAGTCAGACAATCCAAGTACGATGCAATCTAACTCAATCTCATGCCCGTCATACTGTAGTACACAATGCTTAACAGAATTTACAGATATCAAACCTATCCCCAAAGGCGAAGATACCGACACTACAGTAGCTAAAGACTCTACAGGCAATGCATGACTCAATGCAAATCGTTCAGAAATAAATGTGTGTGAAGCACCGGTATCAATCAGTACATAAGCAGAGTAACCACATAAAGAACAGTTACCTGCCACAACGTCATCTGGTGCTTCCTGGGACTGCTCCTCTGTCAAAGCGAAGACTCTGGCATGCTGTCTCGGAGGCTGACCAACTGTCTGGCTTCCTCCTGGCCTCTGCTGTGACTGAGCTGGCGCTGGCTGGAATGTATGAACAGCAGCTGATCGTCTCTCAGTCTGTGCTGCTGATCCCGATGACTCGGCCCCCTGAGTTCTCTGCGAACCTCTCTGTGGACACACTTTAGCAAAGTGTCCCGGCTGTTTACAGAAGTTGCAACTACCAGTCAGTCCCTGGCATTGCTCAGTAGCATGTCTTCCTCCGCAAGTCTTGCAATAAACTCCAGTGTAACTCTGGCTCGGTCTGGAACCACCGGAGCTGGAAGAACTACTGCCAGATTTATTGAATTGCTTTCCCCTGGCATTCAAAAATTCTTTCTTTCCTCCACTACTGCTGCCACCCTCAAATCTGGGAGGAGGTTGCTGTGGTCTCGGTGCTGGAGGCACAAATAAAGCCCCTTTCTGTCTCATCAGACCGGCTTCTGCTCCCTTAGCTCTGTTCAGGGCATCAGTAAAATTATCCGGTCACCCTGTGTTCACCAATGTGAAAATATCGGGGTTCAGGCCATTGATGAACTGATCAGCAGTAGCTTCTTCGCTGTCAGCCACATGTGGAGCAAATTTCAGCAAGGAGGAGAACTTTGACACGTACTCCTCTATATTCATCTGTCCTTGCTTTAGATTGGCAAACTCCGCTCCCTTATCCTTCCGGTACGACACTGGGAAAAATCGTTGATAAAATTCAGTTCTAAAAATATCCCAGGTAATGTTCGTACCTCTATGCTCCATGGCTCTCTTCTTGTAATCCACCAGTCCTTGGCAACGTCGTTTAACTGGTGTCCAATTAATTTCACCCTCTTCTCATCTGTATACTCCAAGGATTCGAACAACATCTCTATATCATCAAACCAACTCTCGCATTCCACAGCGTTCTCGGTTCCTTTCAATTCGGCGGATGAAAAGACTGAAACCTCTTCAGTAAGGTTTCCATTGGAGTCGGTGTTACATCCATTGGAGGATTGGATGTACTTCCCTGTTCTGGTACTCGTCTCGGAAGCATATCTAATAATCAAATAGATTAGTAACAAGTACAACCAATTCTGTTGCAATCCTCCTCTGATCATCTTACTGCTGATCTAGAATCAGTACTGATCCAATCTCAATAAAACATATTACTATATCAAATCAGATAAACAAGTAACATGTAATAAGCAGTAAGACATGCTAGCATTCAAAAGCAGGAAAGAAAACCTCAATCTACCCCGCTCACTAGCCTCTTCTATCTCAATCTAAAGGATCTATCGCTCTGATACCACCTGTTGTAGGGACCCGGACGCTAATCATCTTCTTAATCGTCATTGGGACTAAATTAATCAATTATAATAAACAGGGTCTAATTTTTTTTTTTAAATGCGGAAGGGTAATGGAATCAAACTCCTATACAATCAGTATAAAAGTATAAATCTCAAACATCATACAATAATTTACATCTCAGGTTCAACACCTAACTATCAAGTGTTTAAACCCTATCTCTAGTCCAAGTCCGGAATCACCACTCTAATCTCGATCTGTCTTCACCTCTGTGACCCTGTACCTGTCCCACCTGTTGTCATGCACACATACAAACAAGACAACAGCAGGATAACTCCGATGAGATATAAATATCCCAGTATAAACAATGTATTAAATGCAATCATATAAAACATATATAAAATCATAAACAAACATCGAAACATGTATCTAGTCTGACTACATGAATCAATGACTCGTGATCTCATCTTATCTTATCTCAAATCTAGGGATCCCAATCTAATTTAGACTTTGGTATGCTGTATCGAGTGTCTGAGATAGACGTCGATCTACATCTAAGTCTCTTCGATACACCGTAAGTCTAGAGTCTTATCGGTTCTGAGAAAGACTCGGCGGTTCTGCCCTAGCTAGGCTGATCTGCCCTAGCACTCGGACTCTGACCCTGTTCTAAGTCCACCATATTAACATATCGATCTGATTAATCTGCAACTATCAATGCAATAAAATAAAGTATGTGATTTTAGGGAAACTCAAGTCAAAACCTAACTCGAGTTTTTGCAATCCCGAATCAACATTTATTTATACCATTTCTTGCTGTCGATCTGATACAATTAAAGTCTTGATTCGAAGTCTTATCACTGTTCCAATCTGGCAAATGACAATATAAATATACTATATCATATTTTTAATCAATTCACATCATCTCTATTTTATCAAATTCTGACGGTACAACCGTACAATCTTGCGATACTGATAATACTATGTCAGTCTATTTCAATTCCAAACATTTACAATCAACCACTGTACCAATCTGATATCAATTCTAGTCAATTTCATTCTGAAATTCATAACAATTCCATATTCAGTCCGTTTCTTAATCTGACTTCGATTCTACTCTGTCTAACATGTCAAGAACAACATATATGACGTGTATTCAATTCCAACAATATCATAATTTCAAAACATGTCAAAACGTAATAAAACTTACGTCCTGTAGTAGCCTGCGTTGTTATGAACACAGTATCGAAGTCGGATTTAAAATCTAACGGACAGATTTCTCACAAAAGGAGTAAGGATTTTTCACACAAATTCTCTGAAGCTTCTCCTCGACTTTTGTTGATTCTTAATTCTGAAGAATGAAATATATGTATATATATATCCCACGTTGCATGTAAATGGAACGTGGCTCAATTCCACACTTTCAGGCGATGCTCAAGCGGTGCAAATCTACCGCTCGAGCGCGGCATGTTCTGTCCGTGTTCTTCCGGATTGCACCTTTGGCGCTCGGGCGGTCAAAAACTACCGCCCGGGCGCCAAGTCTTCTGCCCGAGACAATTTCTTGATGCACACTGGCGCTCGAGCGGTCAAAAATTACCGCTCGGGCGCCAGACTCTCTGCCCACATGTTATGTAATTCACATGCTTGGCCCGATTAGTCTCGTAATAGCCCTTTAATAATCACACTAAATTAGTACTTCATACTCATCTCGATTAAAATCTATAATCGTAATTTAACATGATATAAAATCTTGGGCATTACACAAGTGGTTCTCACTTATCGAGTGGAAACGTCCTAGTTTATGGTTGTACACCATTAGTTCTTGTGACCCGGGACAACATTGAGACTCTATATGCTAGCATTGCACTTTGACTTGTTGACTGACTCCATAGGGTCATCAGGTGGAAAGGTTGGGTGTTTGTCGAAACATATAGGAGTCGATGCATTGTAGTCGGGGATTCACTGCTTATCTTCGGGTATGGATATCCTATGTGATCTCATGTGTATGTAGTTTGAAATCTCTGATTAGATTATGGTGGTAATTATGAAAGGGGTTTCATAGATTACACCATCGATGCAACTACGGCATGACACATAGTATCGATTTATTGACAACTCTCGATATATCAATGGTTGTCGAATCGGTCGGGATATATGAGTTGAAGGGACCGTACTGTACGCTAACCATAATTGAATGGTTCTTGCAGGCACTATCATTTGATACCTAGGGAATCATGTAAGCGATACTACTAGGCGTTTAACATTATTGGTTGGGTACTATCAGACTTGAGTTCTGACGTTCTTATTATCAAGGAGTTGATAAATAAAAATGGAGCAGTTGGGGTATGCTCATATAAGGACATGTTTAGTCCTAATCAAATGGAGATGTGAACCCACGGCTAGTTGTATCAATGAACCATTGAGGGCCACACAAGTGCTAGCTTTCTAGATCCGTTGAGAAGTAAAATAGTTCAATGTGTTGAACGACTTATAAATAAGTTTATAAGCTAAGCAAAAATAGAATTATGACTTCTATAAGAGAAATGTAACTTTTAATTTATGAATGTGTTCCTAAATTAAAAGTAGGCCAAGTTTGCCAACACTTGGATCGACGGGCACCTACTCTAACAATCTCCCACTTGCACTAGAGCCAACTACCCATATGCTTCAAACCCATTGATTCGCGATGCATCTCGAATAATGGTCCATGTAAAGGCTTAGCTAGTGGATCAGCAAAATTATCTGCGGAGCCGACTATGTCAATCGAGACTTCTCCTTTTTCCACAATCTCTCAGAGGATGTGGTACTTTTTCAATACGTGTTTGGATTTCTAATGAGACCTTGGCTCCTTTGCTTGAGCAATAGCTCCCGTGTTTTCACAAAACACCGGGACAGGAGCAGCTCCGTTAGGAATGACGCCCAACTCTTGGAAAAAATTACTTATCCAAACAGCCTCCTTTGCTGCATCTGATGCGGCAATGTATTCGGCCTCTGTGCTAGAATCCGCGGTATTGTCTTGCTTGGAACTCTTCAAAGAGACAGTAGCACTATTGAGCATGAATACAAACCCAGAGGTTGACTTCGAGTCATCGATATCGCTTTGGAAGCTAGAGTCGGTATAGCCTTCCAATTTCAATTCTCCACCCCATAGACCAAGAACAATTTATTGGTCCTTCTCAACTACTTGAGGATGTTTTTCACAGCTTTCCAGTGTGGAAGTCCAGGGTTCGATTCATATCTACTCACTACACTTAGTGCGAAAGCCACGTCATGACGCGTAGATATCATCCCATACATGATGCTACCAATCGCAGATGCATAAGGAATGCTTGTCATCGCCGCTTGTCTCTGCATCAGTCTTGGGAGACATAGACTTGGATAGGGACACGCCATAACACATTGGTAGAAGTCCTCTCTTGGACTCATCCATCGAGAACCGCTTCACGATGGTATCAATGTATGTGGACTGGGTGAGACCAAGCAATCTTTTTGATCTATCTCTATAGATCTGTATTCCCAATACAAAAGATGCTTCATCCAAGTCCGGCATCAAGAACTTACTCGCTAACCATATCTTAGTTGATTGCAACATTCCTACATCATTTCCATGAGTAGAATGTCATCAACATACAACACCAGGAATGTCACAGCACTCCCACTGACCTTCTTATACACACAGGGTTCCTCAGGATTCTTAGCAAAACCAAACTCTTTTGATTGTACTATCGAATCTGTGGTTCCAACTCCTAGATGCCTGCTTTAGACCATAAATAGATCTTTGAAGTTTGCATACCATATGCTCACTTCCGATAGATGTAAACCCTTCGGGTTGAGACAAGAAAATCTATTCCTTAGTATCCCCAATAAGAAAGGCTGTCTTGACATCCATCTGCCATATCTCATAGTCCTACCATGCAGCTATGGCTAGCAATATCTTTATAGACTTGAACATTGCAACTGGAGAAAAAGTTTTCTCAAAGTCAACTCCTTGTCTTTGAGTATATATTTTGCCTCCAATCGCGCCTTGAAGGTCCATACCTTCCCATCCGCCCCAAGTTTCCTCTTGTAAATCATTTACACCCTATGGGAACAATTCCCTCAGGTGGATCCACGAGATTCCACACTTGGTTCGAATGCATGGAATTCATCTCAGATTCCATAGTTTCAAGCCATTTGGATGAATCCGCATCAGATAACGCTTCCTTGAAGGTCCTCGGATCACATTCAAGGTTAGGCTCATCATGGCCCTCTTCAAGAAGCAGACCATACCTCATAGGTGGTCTCGAGACTCTCTCGGATCTTCTAGGAGCTTGTATCTCCTCTCTTGGCTCTTCGGGTGTGGGTTCTTCAATTGTGGGTGTCTCTCGAACCTCTTCGAGTTCTATCATCTCCCCTTTTCTATCCAATAGAAATTCCTTTTCCAAAAGGTTGCATTCCTAGAAACAAACACCTTTGTTTCTTGGGGATGATAGAAATGATATCCAACTGAATTCCTTGGATATCCCACAAAGTAACATAAAATGGATCGACAAAACAATTTATCTCCCACTACCTGCTTCACATAAGCAGGGCACCCCCATATTCTAAGACAAGAATATTGGGAGGCTTATCCATCCATATCTCATACGGTGTCTGCCTTTGAATGGACATTTATTGGAATATCTTTCAATTTTAAGTTGTAGAGATCGTTTTCAAGTTCTCCAGTATCAATTAAACATTCATTCTTATAAATATTGCAAACACCTTTGCTAAATAAACAAGATATCCATCTTTATCAACATAGAAATGGAAACAATGTTTTTCACAAAATTAGGTACAAACAAACATCTCATAAATTAACTTAAAAATATTGTTCAACAATAAGAAAATATCTTCAACAGCCTTGGCAGCAACTCTTGCTCCATTGCCCATCTTTAAGAAGGTCACACCTGAAAGGGGATCGGTTACGGTGACCGGAAGCGCAACGGAAGTTTAAAAATCGATTTTTTTATGAATATTTTCGGCAACCTTGATTTAATGTGTAGCAAATACAATAAACACAAAATATGAATTCATAGTGTGTTTAGAAATTACCTATCAATCTCTTGAGATTGATGATGGCTCCAACTTAGTTGATATACAACTAAGCTCTTGATGGCAATACAATCTACAAGCTTCACCTGTTCTTGAATCTTTCCTTCAAAATTAGGCCCACCACAAACTAGCTAGAACCTCCCTAATTTGCACTAGAAAAATTAGAGTATTTTTCATTGAGAAGTGTAGGCTTTCCTAAGCAATTGAATAAAGAAAAATGAGGGAGAATGAATAGTAATTTCGGCCACTATTCATGCTAGGAGAGAAGGAGAGACATTTTTTTGGTTGTGGAAAAAGCTAAGTAAAAAAGTTGCATGCCATGCCTAGATAATAGAAAAATTTGTCTCCCAACTTTTCACCTCCCTTGCATGCCTTTCTATCTGGGTTTGTAACAATTACAAGCCCATGGACTTTTATTTAAATGTCCCAACATATTTGAGACCATTTAAACCATTGCTTGATTTTACTCAAGCCCACTTGTCTAATAATTATTTTAATTGGGCTCTACAAGACCCAATATTGTTTAATTAATTCAACACTTGAATTAATTAATATTTGGACTCTACTAGGCCCACTAGTGTTAATTAGTTCAACACTTGAATTAATTTAATTTAGTCCATAATAATATTTATGAAAATCACAATTTTCAATACATTATTTGTTTGGCCAACTTTCAATTTAGGAACACTTCCATAAATTAAAATTTACATTTCTCTCATAGAAGTCATACTTCTATTTTCCTTTACGCTTATGAACTCATTTATTAGCCGTTCAACACATTGAACTAATTTCTCCTTTATAGAAGTCAAACTTCTAATTTTCTTACGCTTATAAACTACTTTATAAGTCGTTCAACACATTGAACTATTTCTCTTCTCAACGGGATATAGAAAGCTAGTACTTGTGTGGCCCTCAATGGTTCATTGATACAACTAGCCGTGGGTTCACATCTCCATGTGATTCAGACTAAACATGTAAATCTCTTCCTTAATATCCCCATTCAGAAAGGCTGTCTTGACATCCATCTGCCATATCTCATAGTCATACCATGCAGCTATGGCTAGCAATATCACTATAGACTTGAACATTGCAACGAGTGAAAAGGTTTCCTCAAAGTCAACTCCTTGTCTTTGAGTATATCATTTTGCCACCAATCGCGCCTTGAAGGTCAATACCTTCCCATCTGCCCCAAGTTTCCTCTTGTAAATCCATTTACACCTATGGGAACAATTCACTCAGGTGAATCCACGAGATTCCACACTTGGTTCGAATGCATGGAATTCATCTCAGATTTCATCGCTTCAAGCCACTTGGATGAAGACATCAGATAATGCTTCCTTGAAGGTCCTTGGATCATAATCCATGGTTAGGCTCATCATGGTCCTCTTCAAGAAGCAGACCGTACCTCATAGGTGGTCTCGAGACTCTCTCGGATCTTCTAGGAGCTTGTATCTCCTCTCTTGGCTCTTCGGGTGTGGGTTCTACAATGTGGGTGTCTCTCGAACCTCTTCAAGTTCTATCATTTTCCCTTTTCTATCAATTAGAAATTCCTTTTCCTAAAAGGTTGCATTCCTAGAAACAACACCTTTGTTTCTTGGGGATGATATAAGTAGTATCCAACCGAATTCTTTGGATATCCCACAAAGTAACATAAAATGGATCCACTATCCAATTTATCTCCCACTACCTGCTTCACATAAGCAGGGCTCCCCATATTCTAAGATAAGAATATTTGGGAGGCTTACCGATCCATATCTCATATGGTGTCTGCCTTTGAATGGACATTTAATGAAATATCTTTCAATTTTAAGTTATAGAGATCGTTTTCAAGTTCACCAGTACCAATCAAACATTCATTCATGTAAATGTTGCAACACCTTTGCAAAATAAACAAGAATATCCATTTTATCAGCATAGAAATGGAAACAATGTTTTTCACCAAATCCGGTACAAACAAACATCTCTTAAAATTAACTTAAAACTATTGTTCAACAATAAGCAAACATATTCAATAGCCTTGGCAGCAACTCTTGCCCCATTGACCATCCTCCAGAAGGTCACACCTTCCTTAAGCTTCCTACTTCTTCCCATCACCTGTAACTCATTACAGAGATGTGAGTCACAACCGGTATCTAATATCCAAGAAGTAGAGTTAATTGAAATGTTTACTTCAATTTATAACATACCGTTTCCAGAACTCTTCTGGGCCAGATATTCCTTGCAATTTCGCCCCCGATGTCCAGGCTTCTTGCAGTGATGACAAACATCACTAGTCTTGTCAGCCTTAACTGGTGTGGCTGCCACAACGAGATTCGGAGATTGCCTCAACAAGGGCACGTTCTTCTTGGGACGTTGGAAAGAACGCTTCTTTCCCTTCCCATGTGGATCAATCTTCGTACCAGATGAAGAACCCACATAAAGAACCAACTTCTCTTTCTTGATGGTTGGTTCAAACGTAACAAGCATATCCACCAACTCCTCAAGGGTCGGCTCCATCTTGTTCATGTTGAAGTTCACCACAAAGGATCAAATGAGCTAGGCAATAATAACAGCAACACGTCGGTGGTCAACTCCGAAGGCAAGATCAGATCCATGCCAACGAGCTTGTCCAGGAGCCCAATCATCTTTAGGCCATGCTCATGGACCGAGGCCCCATCTCTCATGCGCATAGTGATCAGCTCCTTGACGGTAGCATGCCTAAGAGGCCGTGTTTGCTCACCAAAGAGCTCCTTGAGATGCAAATGAATGTCAGTAGCAGTCTTTGCATCCTCAAAACGCCTTTGCAGCTCATCATTCATAGAAGTCAGCATATAACACCTGGCTATCAAGTCATGGTCACACCATTCCTTATAAGCCTGGAATTACTCAGGAGTACAGTCAGCCAGAGCCTCAACAGGGGGCGACTCAGTCAGTGTATATGCTACCCTTTCCGAATTCAAGACGATTTTCAGGTTTCTTAGCCAAGTGAGGTAATTAGGTCCAGTTAATATGTGTTTGTCAAGTATTGCAGATATCGGATTGCGAATCGAAGACATTGTCAATTTGTACTGAAAAGTAAAAACAGATAAATGTTGATGACTATTTTAAAATATTTCGTAAGATATGAAGTTTGGACTTTTACTTCATAAATATTTGCTCCCACTGTTTTGACATCTTTCACTACCCTCTAGTGAAAACGGGAAACTCCTTTCCTCAGTAGGTACGTAAGGTCCAATTAGCGAATTATGATCCTTAATAATATCAGCCAATCACAATTCCTAAAAGGTAGTTTCCAATTGCATCGCAATGCAACCCTCTACTTAAACTTTTGTCTCACGTTTGATTAGGACCCAATAATATGACGTCGTTCATCTTCACGTGTCAAGCCTTACCCATCGATGTTGAACCTTAATGGACGGTCGCCATGAGTTCCCCAATAATATGAGCCGAAATCATGGGAGTTCCACGTAGTTCACATCACCATGTCAATGGATGTCACAGCTTTCCGGCACCCAGAGCTCCCCCAATAATATGAGCCGAGTCCCGAGTACGGGTAGTAATATGATTCTGGTTAGGCACCGTGTGCAAATGTTTTGGGGAAGATTTAAGATGTGTTGTTGCTTCGGACTTTCAAGCTTGATTGTGATAAAAGATGATGAATCAAGCATATTCAAGCAAGTGGTGGAGTTCAACAAAGAATGCCTGAAGGACCTATAACAAGGGAAAGAAGCAAGAAGTTTAAAGATGCACTTCAAGGACTCATGATGAGCTATCAAGGAAGTCCTACAAGTTGGATGTCTAAATTAGAGGAGGTTGGGATTCATGGGAATAATATTGGAGGTCTTTGGAATGTAATTCAAGTGAAATTGCCGAAGGTCTAGCGCACCCGCGCTCCAAACAGGGCCGCACTCGCGGTCGTGCTAAAAAAAAAAAAATTTTTTTTTTTTTTTAAAATTTTTTTTTTTTCCCGAGACTGTACCGCACCCGCGGTCCATTCTGCACCGCACCCGCGGTCCTGAGGCGCACTTCCGTGTCAAATTTGCTAGTTATCTTATTTAAGCCTTTTCACACACCTTTCTTGTTTTGTTTGTCTATTTAATCATTGTAAACATTATGAACGAAAATATAATTGAATGATATAAGAAAAACTTGAGGTTCTCTCAATTTTCAAAGCTTTTAGCTTTGTTCTTCACAAGAAGAAAACCAAATCAAACTTATCAAAGATTTTCATCTTTGTGGCGTTTGTCGATTGTTCTTCGCACGGATTGTCAAAACAAGTTCTTTGAAGGTTCGTACGAAATTCGATTGTTATCATCGTTGATATTTGTTGCTAAGTGTTAATCACTTAGAGGTGAATATCACAAATCTTTACTTGTTTCAAAAGATCGGGACAACATAATAGATCCTTGTTTGTTATTGAATTGAGGGTGCGATTTCTATATCGTGCTCGCTATTCATTCGTACTTGGATTCTCATCAGGTAGCGTTCATCATGCACCCATTGTCGATGGAAGACAAGGAAATTATAAACAAATTTATAATTCCCCTTTTTGGGCTTGATATTAATTTTAAATCTTATTCAAAATGAGGGTTTTTAATTTTGAAAGGTCTCATCATTAATTTTATTTTAAAAGCTCGCCATGTTTGATCGTATGTTTGCCGGATTCATGCAACTTTGTTATTATCATAATAATAACGCACATACTCATTATTTATAACATATCATGCATGTATTATAAACATTAAACAAACAAGGATGATCAATCGCCCCAATACTAACGGACCGTGTGAGCTAAACACGGGCCTAGGTCCAATCCTAGGGAAATGCACGGGATGCAAATGCAACTATTATATAAGCTTCCAATATTTGCATGTCTTCGATCTTCATAATCATCATGGCCACCATCTTCCAATCTTGATCATCCACTATACTAATATTTACAAATAAATATCCATGGCAAATAGAGATACATCTCATGGGGTGGTAATGGGCCATAAACCAAGCCCACTTTATAAATTGATAATTATTACAATCATTCAACACAAAATATCCTAGCATACACCTAGAAAATTGGGCTTGGCTTTTGATCATCCTTCATGCACAATATCACATATCATACACTATCAATTAATTATCACAATAATCAATCGATCCAATATTATATATCTTGAACCAATCACTAACCGCCACGATTATAAACTAAATTAACAAAGTATACAAACACCTTTGTCTACTTTCCAATTAATTTATTTAACCGAATTTCTTATAAATCACCATTTAATATAATATTTAAAGTCCAACTTAAAATATTTATTTCATGAGAAAATATTTGCAACTTTTGTAATTTTAAACTTAAGGGCCCAAAAACTCATTTTTCACCAAAACATTTTGGCCCATTTAAAATTCACAAATATGTTAACCATCTAATGGCCCAACAACATCAAGGCCCATGACCCTTTGATTATCCAAAACACTTTTGGAACCCTAGTCGTCATCGCCGTCGCCGGAGCTCCGTCGCCGGATTCCGGCCAACTTGGCAAAATTTTTATTTTTATTTTTTTAAAACATGAGGCTGTTCGGGCAGCCCCTTGGGCTGCCCTAGCTGCTCGTTTCGGGCAGCCCCTCGGGCAGCCCAAGCTGCCCGAAATGGGCAGCAACTTGCTGCCCAAAATTCCCCCCGAAACCTTGCTGCCCAAAATTCCCCCCGAAACCAGCCTTGATTCGATGCAAAATTTTGTTCTCATGCGGTTAGAAATCGATCTCAACATAATATGTTGTAAATGCTACACAAATTCGTAACCATAGCTCGGATACCACTTGAAAGGGGATCGGTTACGGTGACCGGAAGCGCAACGGAAGTTAAAAATCGAATTTTTTATGAATATTTTCGGCAACCTTGATTTAATGTGTAGCAAATACAATAAACACAAAATATGACATTCATAGTGTGTTTAGAAATTACCTATCAATCTCTTGAGATTGATGATGGCTCCAACTTAGTTGATATACAACTAAGCTCTTGATGGCAAGACAATCTACAAGCTTCACCTTGTTCTTGAATCTTTCCTTCAAAATTAGGCCCACCACCAACTAGCTAGAACCACCCTAATTTTGCACTAGAAAAATTAGAGTATTTTTCATTAAGAAGTGTAGGCTTTCCTAAGCAATTGAATAAAGAAAAATGAGGGAGAATGAATAGTAATTTCGGCCACTATTCATGCTAGGAGAGAAGGAGAGACATTTTTTGGTTGTGGAAAAAGTTCAAGTAAAAAGGTTGCATGCCATGCCTAGATAATAGAAAAATTTGTCTCCCAACTTTCACCTCCCTTGCATGCCTTTCTATCTGGGTTTGTAACAATTACAAAGCCCATGGACTTTTATTTAAATGTCCCAAACACATTTGAGACCATTTAACCATTGCTTGATTTTACTCAAGCCCACTAGTCAATAATTATTTTTAATTGGGCTCTACAAGACCCAATATTGTTTAATTAATTCAACATTTGAATTAATTTAATTATTTGGACTCTACTAGGCCCACTAGTGTTTAATTAGTTCAACACTTGAATTAATTAATTTAGTCCATAATAATGTTTATGAAAATCACAATTTTCAAATACATTATTTGTTTGGCCAACTTTCAATTTAAGAACACTTCCATAAATTAAAATTTACATTTCTCTCATAGAAGTCATACTTCTATTTTTCCTTTACGCTTATAAACTCATTATAAGCTGTTCAACATATTGAACTATTTCTCTTCTCAACGGGATATAGAAAGCTAGTACTTGTGTGGCCCTCAATGGTTCATTGATACAACTAGCCGTGGGTTCACATCTCCATGTGATTCGGACTAAACATGTAAATCTCTTCCTTAATATCCCCATTAAGAAAGGCTGTCTTGACATCCATCTGCCATATCTCATAGTCATATCATGCAGCTATGGCTAGCAATATCCTTATAGACTTGAACATTGCAACTGGTGAAAAGGTTTCCTCAAAATCAACTCCTTGTCTTTGAGTATATCATTTTGCCACCAATCGCGCCTTGAAGGTCAATACCTTCCCATCTGGCCCAAGTTTCCTCTTGTAAATCCATTTACACCCTATGGGAACAATTCCCTCAGGTGAATCCACGAGATTCCACACTTGGTTCGAATGCATGGAATTCATCTCAGATTCCATCGCTTCAAGCCACTTGGATGAATCGACATCAGATAATGCTTCCTTGAAGGTCCTTGGATCATATCCATGGTTAGGCTCATCATGGCCCTCTTCAAGTAGCAGACCATACCTCATAGGTGGTCTCGAGACTCTCTCGGATCTTCTAGGAGCTTGTATCTCCTCTCTTGGCTCTTCGGGTGTGGGTTCTACAATTGTGGGTGTCTCTCGTACCTCTTCGAGTTCTATCATCTCCCCTTTTCTATCTAATAGAAATTCCTTTTCCTAAAAGGTTGCATTCCTAGAAACAAACACCTTTGTTTCTTGGGGATGCTATAAGTAGTATCCAACCGAATTCTTTGGATATCCCACAAAGTAACATAAAATGGATCAACTATCCAATTTATCTCCCACTACCTGCTTCACATAAGCAGGGCTCCACATATTCTAAGATAAGAATATTTGGGAGGCTTACCGATCCATATCTCATATGGTGTCTGCCTTTGAATGGACATTTAATGGAATATCTTTCAATTTTAAGTTATAGAGATCGTTTTCAAGTTCACCAGTACCAATCAAACATTCATTCATGTAAATGTTGCAAACACCTTTGCAAAATAAACAAGAATATCCATTTTTATCAGCATAGAAATGGAAACAATGTTTTTCATCAAATCTGGTACAAACAAACATCTCTTAAAATTAACTTAAAACTATTGTTCAACAATAAGCAAACATATTCTAAGCCTTGGCAGCAACTCTTGCCCCATTGCCCATCCTCCAGAAGGTCACACCTTCCTTAAGCTTCTTACTTCTTCCCATCACCTGTAACTCATTACAGAGATGTGAGTCACAACCGGTATCTAATACCCAAGAAGTAGAGTTAATTGAAATGTTTACTTCAATTTATAACATACCATTTCCAGAACTCTTCTGGGCCAGATATTCCTTGCAATTTCGCCTCCGATGTCCAGGCTTCTTGCATTGATGACAAACATCACTAGTCTTGTCAGCCTTAACTGGTGTGGCTGCCACAACGAGATTCGGAGATTGCCTCAACAAGGGCACGTCCTTCTTGGGACGTTGGAAAGAACGCTTCTTTCCCTTCCCATGTGGATCAATCTTCGTACCAGATGAAGAACCCACATAAAGAACCAACTTCTCTTTCTTGATGGTTGGTTCAAACGTAACAAGCATATCCACCAACTCCTCAAGGGTCGGCTCCATCTTGTTCATGTTGAAGTTCACCACAAAACGATCAAATGAGCTAGGCAATGATAACAGCAACACGTCGGTGTTCAACTCCAAAGGCAAGATCAGATCCATGCCAACGAGCTTGTCCACGAGCCCAATCATCTTTAGGCCATGCTCATGGACCGAGGCCCCATCTCGCATGCGCATAGTGATCAGCTCCTTGACGGTAGCCTGCCTAAGAGGCCATGTTTGCTCACCAAAGAGCTCCTTGAGAAGCAAATGAATGTCAGTAGCAGTCTTTGCATCCTCAAAACGCCTCAGCAGCTCATCATTCATAGAAGTCAGCATATAACACCTAGCTATCAAGTCATGGTCACACCATTCCTTGTAAGCCTCGAATTCCTCAGGAGTACAGTCAGTCAGAGCCTCAACAGGGGGCGACTCAGTCAGTGTATATGCTACCCTTTCCGAATTCAAGACGATTTTCAGGTTTCTTAGCCAAGTGAGGTAATTAGGTCCAGTTAATATGTGTTTGTCGAGTATTGCAGATATCGGATTGCGAATCGAAGACATTGTCAATTTGTACTGAAAAGTAAAAACAGATAAATGTTGATGACTATTTTAAAATATTTAGTAAGATATGAAGTTTGGACTTTTACTTCATAAATATTTGCTCCCACTGTTTTGACATCTTTCACTACCCTCTAGTGAAAACGGGAAACTCCTTTCCTCAGTAGGTACGTAAGGTCCAATTAGCGAATTATGATCCCGAATAATATCAGCCAATCACAATTCCTAAAAGGTAGTTTCCAATTGCATCATAATGCAACCCTCTACTTAAAATTTTGTCTCACGTTTGATTAGGACCCAATAATATGACGTCGTTCATCTTCACGTGTCAAGCCTTACCCATCGATGTTGAACCTTAATGGACGGTCGCCATGAGTTCCCCAATAATATGAGCCGAAATCATGGGAGTTCCACGTAGTTCACATCACCATTTCAATGGATGTCACAGCTTTCCGGCACCCAGAGCTCCCCCAATAATATGAGCCGAGCCTCGAGTACGGGTAGCGTTCATCATGCACCCATTGTCGATGGAAGACAAGAAAATTATAAACAAATTTATAATTCCCTTTTTGGGCTTGATATTAATTTTGAATCTTATTCAAAATGAGGGTTTTTAATTTTGAAAGGTCTCATCATTAATTTTATTTTAAAAGCTCGCCATGTTTGATCGTATGTTTGCCGGATTCATGCAACTTTGTTATTATCATAATAATAACGCACATACTCATTATTTATAACATATCATGCATGTATTATAAACATTAAACAAACAAGGATGATCAATCGCCCCAATACTAACGGACCGTGTGAGCTAAACACGGGCCTAGGTCCAATCCTAGGGAAATGCACGGGATGCAAATGCAACTATTACATACGCTTCCAATATTTGCATGTCTTCGGTCTTCATAATCATCATGGCCACCAACTTCCAATCTTGATCATCCACTATACTAATATTTACAAATAAATATCCATGGCAAATAGAGATACATCTCATGGGGTTGTAACGGGCCATAAACCAAGCCCACTTTATAAACTGATAATTATTACAATCATTCAACACAAAATATCCTAGCATACACCTAGAAAATTGGGCTTGGCTTTTGATCATCCTTCATGCACAATATCACATGTCATACACCATCAATTAATTATCACAATAATCAATCGATCCAATATTATATATCTTGAACCAATCACTAACCGCCATGATTATAAACTAAATTAACAAAGTATACAAACACCTTTGTCTACTTTCCAATTAATTTATTTAACCGAATTTCTTATAAATCAGCATTTACTATTAATATTTAAATTCCAACTTAAAATATTTATTTCATGAGAAAATATTTGCAACTTTTGTAATTTTAAACTTAAGGGCCCAAAAACTCATTTTTCACCAAAAACATTTTGGACCATTTGAAATTCACAAATATGTTAACCATCTAATGGCCCAACAACATCAAGGCCCATGACACTTTGATTATCCAAAACACTTTTGGAACCCTAGTCATCATCGCCGTCGCCGGAGCTCCGTCGCCGGATTCCGGCCAACTTGGCAAAATTTTTATTTTTATTTTTTTAAAATGAGGCTGTTCGGGGCTGCCCTAGCTGCTCGTTTCGGGCAGCCCCTCGGGCAGCCCAAGCTGCCCGAAATGGGCAGCAACTTGCTGCCCAAAATTCCCCCCGAAACCGGCCTTGATTCGATGCAAAATTTTGTTCTCATGCGGTTAGAAATCGATCTCAACATAATATCTTGTAAATGCTACACAAATTCGTAACCATAGCTCGGATACCACTTGAAAGGAGATCGGTTACGGTGACCGGAAGCGCAACGGAAGTTTAAAAATCGAATTTTTTATGAATATTTTCGGCCACCTTGATTTAATGTGTAGAAAATACAATAAACACAAAATATGACATTCATAGTGTGTTTAAAAATTACCTATCAATCTCTCGAGATTGATGATGGCTCCAACTTAGTTGATATACAACTAAGCTCTTGATGGCAAGACAATCTACAAGCTTCACTTTGTTCTTGAATCTTTCTTTCAAAATTAGGCCCACCACCAATTAGCTAGAACCACCCTAATTTTGCCCTAGAAAAACTAGAGTATTTTTCATTGAGAAGTGTAGGCTTTCCTCAACAATTGAAGAAAGAAAAATGAGGGAGAATGAATATTAATTTCGACCACTATTCATGCTAGGAGAGAAGGAGAGACATTTTTTTTGTTGTGGGAAAAGTTAAAGTAAAAAGGTTGCATGCCATGCCTAGATAATAGAAAAATTTGTCTCCCAACCTTTCACCTTCCTTGCATGCCTTTCTATTTGGGTTTGTAACAATTACAAAGCCCATGGACTTTTATTTAAATGTCCCAAACACATTTGAGACCATTTAAACATTGTTTGATTTTACTCAAGCCCACTAGTCTAATAATTATTTTTAATTGGGCTCTACAAGACTCAATATTGTTTAATTAATTCAACACTTGAATTAATTTAATTATTTGGACTCTACTAGGCCCACTAGTGTTTAATTAGTTCAACATTTGAATTAATTTAATTTAGTCCATAATAATGTTTATGAAAATCACAATTTTCGAATACATTATTTGTTTGGCCAACTTTTAATTTAGGAACACTTCCATAAATTAAAATTTACATTTCTCTCATAGAAGTCATACTTCTATTTTTCCTTTACGCTTATAAACTCATTTATAAGCCGTTCAACACATTAAACTAATTTCTCCTTTATAGAAGTCATACTTCTAATTTTCCATACGCTTATAAACTCCTTTATAAGCCGTTCAACACATTGAACTATTTCTCTTCTCAACGGGATCTACAAAGCTAGTACTTGTGTGGCCCTCAATAGTTCATTGATACAACTAGCCGTGGGTTCACATCTCCATGTGATTCGGACTATACATGTCCTTATATGAGCATACTCCAATTGCTCCATTCTTACTTATCAACTCCTTGATAACAAGAATGTCAGAACTCAAGTCTGATAGTACCCAACCAACCATGTTAAACGCCTAACAGCATCGCTTACATGATTCCCTAGGTATCAAATGATAGTTCCTGAAAGAACCATTCAATTATAGTTAGCGTACAGTACGGTCCCTTCAACTCATATATCCCGACCGATTCGACAACCATTGGTTTATCGAGAGTTGTCAATGAATCGATACTATGTGTCATGTCGTAGTTGCATCGATGGTGTAATCTATGAAACCCCTTTCATAATCACCACCATACTCTGATCAGAGATTTCAACCTACATACAAATGAGAACACATAGGATATCCATACCCGAAGGTAAGTGGTGAATCCCCGACTACAATGCATCGACTCCTATATGTTTCGACAGAACACCCAACCTTGCCACCTGATGACCATGAGAGTCGGTAAACAAGTCAAAGTGTAATTCTAGCACATAGAGTCTCAATGTTGTCCCGGGTCATAAGGAGTAATGGTGTACAACCATAAACCAGGACGTTTTCACTCGATAAGTGAGAACCACTTGGAAAGTCCTTTATAGAGGGTTGTTCAGTGCACTCTACCAGGAGCACCTATCTGCATGCTCGGACATCACAATGTCCCCTACAAATGAAACATGGTACTCACATCGCAGATACTAGTCTCGAGCTCTAGCAGCCTATATCCTTCTTTGTGGCGGCTGAATCGACTAGGAACTGTTTAGAATATACAGTATTCCAAATATGAGTTTCATGATACTCATCATATGAGCATCTCATATTCTTTCTACTATTTGTATATTCAAGGGCTTTATATATGCAACTAGCATGGGTATACAGATAAAGATTTGCCAAAACTATAATTTCAAATATTATTAAAATAAAGACTGCTTATACATAGAGTTTCATTGTGAACACTCGGCCAACTTTTGCCTCGATGGGCACTTATTCTATCAACACCTTCCCTAAGCTTTCTACTTCTTCCCATCACCTGTAAATCATTACCGAGATGTGAGCCATAATCGGTATCTAATACCTAAGAAGTAGAGTTAATTGAAATGTTTACTTCAATTTAGAACATACCGTTTCCAAAACTCTTCTGGGCAAGATATTCCCTGCAGTTACGCCTCCAATGTCTAGGCTTCTTGCAGTGATGGCATACATCAGCAGTCTTGTCAGCCTTAACTGGTGTGGCTGCCTCAACGGAATTCGGAGAGTGCCTCATCAAGGGCACGTTCTTCTTGGGACGTTGGAAAGAACGCTTCTTTCCCTTCCCATGTGGATCAATCTTCGTACCAGATGAAGAACCCACATAAAGAACCAACTTCTCTTTCTTGATGGTTGATTCAAACGTAACAAGCATATTCACCTACTCCTCAAGGGTCGGCTCCTGTTCATGTTGAAGTTCACCACAAAAGGATCAAATGAGCTAGGAAATGATAACAGCAACACGTCGGTGGTCAACTCCGAAGGCAATATCAGATCCATGCCAACGAGCTTGTCCACGAGCCCAATCAACTTCAAGCCATGCTCATGGACTGAGGCCTCATCTCGCATGTGCAAAGTGATCAGCTTCTTGACGGTAGCATGCCTAAGAGGCCGTGTTTGCTCTCCAAAGAGCTCCTTGAGATGCAAATGAATGTCAGCAGCACTCTTTGCATCCTCAAAATGCCTCTGCAGCTCATCATTCATAGAAGTCAGCATATAACACCTGGCTATCAAGTCATGGTCACACCATTCCTTGTAAGCCTGCAATTCCTCAGGAGTGCAGTCAGTCGGAGCCTCAACAGGGGCGACTCAGTCAGTGTATATGCTACCCTTTCCGAATTCAAGACGATTTTCAGGTTTCTTAGCCAAGTGAGATAGTTAGGTCTCGTTAATATGTGTTTGTCGAGTATTGCAGATATCGGATTGCGACTCGAAGACATTGTCAATTTGTACTGAAAAGTAAAAACAGATAAATGTTGATGACTATTTAAAAATATTTAGTAAGATATGAAGTTTGGACTTTTACTTCATAAATATTTGCTCCCACTGTCTTGACATCTTTCACTCCCCTCTAGTGAAAACGGGAAACTCCTTCCTCAGTAGGTACGTAAGGTCCAATTAACGAATTATGATCCCGAATAATATCAGCCAATCACAATTCCTAAAAGGTAGTTTCCAATTGCATCACAATGCAACCCTCTACGTAAACTTTTGTCTCACGTTTGATTAGGACCCAATAATATGACGTCGTTCATCTTCACGTGTCAAGCCTTACCCATCGATGTTGAACCTTAATGGACGGTCGCCATGAGTTCCCCCAATAATATGAGCCGAATTCATGGGAGTTCCACGTAGTTCACATCACCATGTCAATGGATGTCACAGCTTTCCGGCACCCAGGGCCCCCCCAATAATATGAGCCGAGCCCCGAATACGGGTAGCGTTCATCATGCACCCATTGTCGATGGAAGACATGGAAATTATAAACAAACTTATAATTCCCCTTTTCGGGCTTGATATTAATTTTGAATCTTATTCAAAATGAAGGTTTTTAATTTTGAAAGGTCTCATCATTAATTTTATTTAAAAGCTGGCCATGTTTGATCGTATGTTTGCCGGATTCATGCAACTTTGTTATTAACATAATAATAACGCACATACTCATTATTTATAACATATCATGCATATATTATAAACTGTAAACAAAACAAGGATGATCAATCGTCCCAATACTAATGGCCCTTGTGAGCTAAACACGGGCCTAGGTCCAATCCTAGGGAAATGCTTGGGATGCAAATGCAACTATTACATTAGCTTCCAATATTTACATGTCTTCGATCTTCATAATCATCATGGCCACCATCTTCCAATCTTGATCATCCACTATACTAATATTTACAAATAAATATCTATGGCAAATAGGGATACATCTCATGGGGTGGTAACGGGCCATAAACCAAGACCACTTTATAAATTGATAATTATTACAATCATTCAACACAAAATATCCTAGCATACACCTAGCAAATTGGGCTTGGGCTTTTGATCATCCTTCATGCATAATATCACATATCATACACCATCAATTAATTATCACAATAATTAATTGATCCAATATTATATATCTTAATCCAATCACTAACCGCACGATTATAAACTAAATTAACAAAGTAGACAAAGATCACAATTTACTATAAATAATTAAAGTCCAACTTCAATTATTTATTTTATGAGAAAAATTTGCAACTTTTGTAATTTTAAACTTAAGGGCCCAAAAACTTATTTTTCACCAAAAACATTTTGGCCCATTTAAAATTCACAAAAATATTAGCCATCTAATGACGCAACAACTCAAGGCCCATGACACTTTGATAACCCAAAACACTTTTGGAAACTCTAGTCGTCATCGCCGTCGTCGGATTCCGGAAACAAATTTTTTTTTTATTAAAATCATAGGGGGTTAGGGGCTGCCCTTGCTGCCCGTTTCGGACAGCCCCTTTGGCAGCTTGGGCTGCCCGAAATGGGCAGAAACAAGCTGCTGAAATATGCCCCAAAAAGGCCTTGATATTGTTGCAAAATTTTGTTCTCATGCAGTTAGAAATCAATCTCAATATAATATCTTGTAATTGCTACACAAAATCGTAACCTTAGCTTGGATACCACTTGAAAGGAGATCGGTTACGGTGACCGTATGCGCAACGGAAGTTAAATTTTTTAAATTTTACAAGAAAATTTCGGCCACCTTGCATTGTGTGTAGCAAATACAATAAAACACCAAAATATCATACATAGGGTGTTTAGAAATAGTTATCTATCAATCTCAAGAGATTGATGATGGCACCTACCAAGTTTTAAACAACTTGGCTCTTGAATGGATGACAAATCTTCAAGCTTCCAACCTTCAAAATTAGGCCCACCACCAACTAGGTAAATCCTCTCTTAATTTGCACTAGAAAACTAAGATGATTTTTCAAAGAGAAGAATTTTCTTTCCTCAACACTTGAAGAAGAAAAATAAGAGAAATTTTTTGGAGAGAATTCTTGCTCAATTTTCGGCCAACATGAACAATGAGAGAGGGGGAAGAGTTGCCTAGGTTGTGGGAAAAGTGAAAAAGTTGTCTTGCATGCCATGCAATTTTTTAATCAAAAATAATCCACAACTCTTCACCTCCCAAGCATGCAAAACCTAGTGTGCTTGTAACAATTACAAGGCCCATGAACTTTTATTTAAATGTCCCAAACATATTTGAGCCCATTTATAGTTTACTTGATTTTACTCAAGCCCACTAGTTAAATAATTATTTTCAATTGGGCTCTACAAGGCCCAATGGTGTTTTATTAATTCAACATTTGAATTAATTTAATTATTTGGACTCTACTAGGCCCACTAGTGTTAAATTAATTCAACACTTGAATTAATTTAATTTAGTCCATAATAATGTTTATGAAAATCACAATTTTCAAATACATTATTCACTTGGCCTACTTTTAATTTAGGAACACATTCATAAATTAAAAGTTACATTTCTCTCATAGAAGTCATACTTCTATTTTTGCTGACGCTTATAAAATCATTTATAAGCCGTTCAACACATTGAACTATTTTACTTCTCAACGGGATCTAGAAAGCTAGCACTTGTGTGGCCCTCAATGGTTCATTGATACAACTAGCCGTGGGTTCACATCTCCATGTGATTCGGACTAAACATGTCCTTATATGAGCATACCCCAACTGCTCCATTCTTATTTATCCACTCCTTGATAATAAGAACGTCTGAACTCAAGTCTGATAGTACCCAACCAATCATGTTAAACGCCTAGCAGCATCGCTTACATGATTCCCTATGTATCAAATGATAGTGCCTGCAACAACCATTCAATTATGGTTAGCGTACAGTACGGTCTCTTCAACTCATATATCCCAACCGATTCGACAACCATTGGTTTATCGAGAGTTGTCAATGAAACGATACTATGTGTCATGTCGTAGTTGCATCGATGGTGTAATCTATGAAACTCCTTTCATAATTACCACCATACTCTGATCAGAGATTTCAACCTACATACACATGATAACACATAGGATATCCATACCCGAAGGTAAGCGGTGAATCCCCGACTACAATGTATTGACTCCTATATGTTTCGACAGAACACCCAACCTTGCCACCTGATGACCCCATGAGAGTCGGTAAACAAGTCAAAGTGTAATTCCAGCACATAGAGTCTCAATGTTGTCCCGGGTCATAAGGACTAATGGTGTACAACCATAAACTAGGACTTTTCCACTCGATAAGTGAGAACCACTTGGAAAGTCCTTTTATGGAGGGTTTTCAGTGCATTCTACAAGGAGCACCTATCTGCATGTTCGGACATCACAATGTCCTCTACCAATGAAACATGGTACTCACATCGCAGATACTAGTCTCGAACTCGAGCGGCCTATATCCTTCTTAGTGGCGGCTGAATCGACTAGGAACCGTTTAGAATATACAGTATTACAAATATGAGTTTCATGATGCTCATCATATGAGCATCTCATATTCTTTCTACTATTTGTATATTCAAGGGCTTTATCTGTGCAACTAGCATGAGTATACAGATAAAGAACTGCCAAAACAATAATTTCAAATATTATTAAAATAAATATTTCTTATACATAGAGTTTCATTGTGAACACTTGGCTCGACGGGCACCTACTCTAACAGTCACTTACCGGTCCCACCCAGTATACTGTGGTATTAGTCTGATCAGACGATTATTATTTCACCCGGTGGTCACTTACCGGTCATTTCAGTTCAGTTCAGGGGCCACTTGCGTAGAAATAATCTCACCAGAAAATTATTACACGTTATTTCATTACAGAGCTCGAAGGAGCAAACATTTTTACTTATGATTTTTCAGTTCAGTTATGCACGTATTATAATTAATCATGACACGACTCAGGACATGATATTTTCACGATATTTTCACTTGCATGCGATTTTATTATCTATTTACTTGTTATTTACGATATATGCATGCTGAGTATTTAGACTCACTAGACTTGATTGTTGTAGGTACTGACGATGACGGGACTGAGGGCGGGGACCAGTGAGCTAGTTTGGGTAGGCAGTAGTGGGACCCGAGGACCTCATTTTTCATCATTTATTATTTTATGATCAAACATTTTTATCTGTCGTTGGATTATTTTTAAACGGTTATGTTGCAAACATTAAATTCTTCCGCTGCCATTTTGAATATTAAACTTTATTTATCAATTTAACTTATGAATGAGACATTTTAAAAGAAATTTTTTAATTTTTCCGCAAATTTCCAAACACGAATTTTCGGGCCTTTATATTGAGGGTCACACAAGTGATAACTTTTTAGATCCCGTTGCGAAGTAAAATAGTTAAATATGTGTACGACTTATAAAGGAGTTTATAAGCGTAAGGAAAAATAGAAGTATGACTTCTATAAGGAGAATGTAACTTTTAATTTGAGGAAGTGTTTCTAAATTAAAAGTTGGCCAAATAAATGTATTTGAAAATTGTGGTTTTCATAAACATTATGTGGGGACCCGGACGCTGATCTTTCTCAATAATCATCTTTGGGATTTAATTATCTGTTCTGATAAACAGGGTCTAAAATTTTTCTTTTTAAATTATAACTGCGGAAGATAATGGAATCTAAATACTATACATGTCTGTATATAAAAATACAAATTCAGTATTAAAATACAATAATGTACAACATTCTAATCTAAGGTTCACTACTAAAGCTCTAGTAGTAAAATCCAATCTACTGTAAGTCCGGAATCACCACGCTAAACTCGTCTTCTCTCATCATCTTCTCGACCCTGATCCATCCCCACCTGTTGTCATGCACACATACAAAACACGACAACAGCCGGATAACTCCGGTGAGAATAAATCCCAGTATAAAACATGGTAAGCATGTATATAAACAAACTAATTCATAAAACATGCGATCCTGTATAAACCAATATATTTCATAATCTATGAAATAAATCAAATAAGCATGTAACTCAAATCAGATAAACATGCATATAAACGATCTAAATCATAAAAACATGCTAGCACAACTGGAAGCAATAACGATGGGTCCCATGATCTAGGAGCCACATCCATATAAGCATGAAATCCTAATCAAATCATGTCTAGACTTGACTCGATCTATAACTCTAGGGATCCCGGGGTGAATAAGACGATCTATCACCTACCCTACCACTCGGGGTGATTGTACGTCTTATTCCTAGACTTCGGTCTGATCTGTATCCACATCTACAATAGGAGAGGTGATCTTCTCCTAAGCTGTGATATCACCGAACGTCTAGCAGTCTGGCTGATCTCCAAACTGTCCTATCTTAAATGCATGAATACAATCAGTAAACAAAGCAAAATCATATAAAACATAAACAAGAATATAGTATGTGATTTATTGGGCAACTCAAGTGGTGATCTCAATTGAGTTGTTTCTTCCCGAATATCACATGAATCATACCTTTGTCGTCCCCGTCTGAGGAAGACGAAGTCTCAAAGTTCAGTCTGTCCATATCCGATCTGAAATGACAATATAAATACACTGTATCAATGTCTAACTCAAAACACAATCTGTTCTGATCAATACTCAATTCAGTATACAATCTGATCAATGTCTGAACAAGATACAATCTGAGTCATAACAATAATATCCCAATATAATCGACATCATATCTGAATCTGATCAATCTATATCAACTGATGTTTAAACGGCATAACAACACAGTCTCGATACCCCGTCAGTCTAAACATCATAAATATAATATCAGACTTCATAATCAATAACAATACTAATTAAAATCTCAATAACAATACAACTCCAGTGTTTAATCTCAGATAATATCTTCTGAAATTCATCACAATTGTATAAAAAGTCTGTTCTTAAATCTGACTTCGATTATACAATACCTACTGTAGCAGAAACACCATATCTGAATTATATTCAGTTCTGACAATATGATATTTCTAAAACATCTCAAAACGTAATAAAACTTACGTCCTTGTGTAGCTCTAGTCGAGAGGAGTTCAGAACTAAAGTCGGATTCGAATTCTGCTACATGGTTTCTTCACAAATAAACTTAGAAGCTCACGGAGTAAAAGTTCTCTCCACTTTCGATTTCAGTCTGAATAAAATGAAGGAAAACGAGCTGCACACGTATATATATAGTGCATGCAAAATACAAAACGTGGCATAGCTCATTGTACGGCACGTCGCACCGCGGGTGCGGTCCTTGCTGCACCGCGGGTGCGCTCATGTTTCGGATACTCATAAATTTTCCAAAAGCTCAGACCGCGTGTGCGGTAGTGCAAGGAGCGCGGGTGCGGTGTCTTGACCGCGGGTGCGGTGTGTGCAAGACCGCGGGTGCGGTCTTGCTTCGGAATTTCTTGCCAACTTACTGTCCATGCACCGCGGGTGTGGTCTTGCACGTTCTGAAAAATTATATTTTTGATCCGAGCAACATCCCATAATCTTATCTGATCAATTCTACAAGTCTTGGGATATTTCATTAATCTTGTCTAATCACTTCTATAATTCCCGGGCATTACATTTCTCCCCCTCTTAGATCTGAGTTCGCCCTCGAACTCACCACAAGCAATCCAAATCTCTTAGAAGAAATGTATAACAGAGTTTAACATCCAAACTCGCTTCACTAATATCATTCTGTGGTGTCTTTCTTTGATCAAGCTCTGATTCTGGTCTGGAATCAGAAGTCAAGAATTATAATATCATAATCCTTCTTCAACTCGTTCTTGTCGAATCAATCCCGCATTACTGGCTATACAACATCCGTATATGCCCATCTGCAATCTATAACAAAACAATACTATTTGTAGTTGTTATCCCATCTGTTTATCCCCATCTAGAACATAATCAATCTTCATCTTCCAATACCAATCGTCATCATCCGACATTGGTTTCTTAAATCTATCCATTCTGAACTATCTTGATAGCTACTGTCATACAGTCAATCATATCATGACAATAATCTATATCAACTAGTACTAACATCCAGTACCAAAACTCTACAATTATCTGTCAAAATCTGGTAATATACTCTGACGATCTGTCAATCTGTAATAAATCTGCACAAAAGAGCTTATGATATAATCTATCACAAGTACAACTCCATTAAAATCACAATCGGATATCATCTAATTCTTGCATTCTCGTCAATCTGACTATTTCTTTGACATTGATCTATGCCATCTGGTTCTATTTGTACGTAATCTGGTACAACTGATATATATAGATTGAATAATCTGTCAATCATAATCATATCATATCATAATCTAAAGAAAATGGCGGTAATTTCATTACAAAAGCCATAGAAATGTACTCCAATTTCTATTCAGAAATATACAAATTCTGTAATAATCTTCTGATTTCTATCTTTCTGGCTTCTTCTGTTAGCAATTCAGACTTATCAGTACACTTTCTGCCAATATTTCTGTACAAATTCTGTGACAACTGATCTAATCTGTTTATATCACAACTGTCTGTTCGAATAACGTACATTCACAATCATCTGAATGGCAACTGAATCCACTACTATGCGGTTCTGACACTATCTGTGAGTTCAGATTCGAACTATCCTGTATAAACAAATCAGTGAATAATCATAAATAAAGAAGAAATACCTACCTGGTAGTCGGCTCCGACTATCAATATCAAAATCTGTAACCAATTCTGAAACATCTGATATCATAAAATAATCAATCTGATACAACACCAAACCACATATCTGTTAATCTGATTAATGTTCTGTTCTAAGTAGCCAAATACAATTCTGAACCCTCTGATTTCTGAACTGATGTACACTCAACTGGTTACAATAAACTGTATCAACACTGATTCACAATAACAGTAATATTACACCGATTCAGAATAGAAAGAACCTACACAGATCTAGTGAGTTTAAGAAAACTCATAAAATAACAAAATCAAGCAACTGCTATATCTTATCTGCAAATAAAATATGCTCCCAACAATATAAGATATCGCAATTACTGATGTAGAACAATAACAATACTCAGCAGATATATAAAACTAATCGAATAAGATAATCTGTCAAATCAGACAATATACATTTCTGACATTTCTGATCTTTCTGATATCGGTGTCTTATCAATAACTGATCGCAATCTCAACTGTATCAAAATCAATCTTTATACTAACTTCAGATATCGCATATTCTGAATACAATCTGTTTCAAGCAAGATTCTTATCTGAACAATTTCTGTATACAATCATTACAGTTCTCAGAATATTCAATACAATCTTCAAATATTCTATTCAGTCAATCAGATGCTACAATTATATTAAAATCTCATAGATATAACAAGCATAGAATCATCAGAACATCTCTGACTATACTGACACATGCCAAAGAGAAACACTAAATCATATGTAACTCCTGGTCGATATTTTTCTACTGATCTTTCAATTCATTCTGTATCATTCTGTACACTCAATATCATTCTGTACTGAATTCTAAAACAACATTCAGTATCTGATCTGAATTCAATTCTGAAATCTATCTTTCTGCTATAAAGCAAATCTAAAATCTTATCTAGGCAAACATCTGCCAACTCGTATATCACTGGCAAATCTACCAATGTTAAGCTTGATTTCAGTACATCTACTGAGTACATAAGGATACCATCTGTTCCTTTCTGTAACAATCGAGTCATATACGACAATATCAAAGGAATTCTAAATCTAGAATCCTTACCGTGAACTCTTTACTCATCAGCCAAATCTGGTCTGAATTTTATATTCTCCTGAAAGGAATCTATAATAGTTCTGTATTTGTTCAGCATATTAACATCAATAATACGATCAAATCAGAAACACAAGTACATTATAATCTGACTCAATCTTATTCTCATCTTACTGTAATATACAAGATGTCACAGAAATCTCTGATATACATTCTCTTTTCCAACAGGTAAGGACATCAATATTACAGTAATACAGACCCAACAGATATAGCATATCCCCATGCTACTCAATCACAGATACTCATAAATAATGCATTAGTACATATCAATACCTATGCATATAATCATAAAAGAAATAGTACCTGTTGCGAATTCTGGGTCTGTTTCTCAAATAAACGATGTTCCCTAAGATCTTCGAGACCATCTCTGGGGACAAACTTTAGCAAAATGCCCCAGCTGTTTACAAATATTGCATCTACCAAGCACTCCTTGGCATTGTTCTGAAGAATGTCTCCCTCCGCAAGTCCTACGATAGACATCAGTATGGCTTGTGCTGGAACCACTTGAACTGGAGGAACCACTTCCCAACTTCTTAAATGGCTTCTTACGAGTTTTCAGCAAATCTTGTTTCCCACTCGTACTGCCACGCTCATATCGAAGAGGGGATTGCTGTGTCTGGGGTTGCTTCACGCACAGCCGTGTCAATTGTCTAATCAGACTTGCCTCAGCTCTCTTCGCTTTACTCAAGATATCCGCAAAATGGTAAGGTCGCTGCAGATTCATAAATGCAACTACCTCCGAATTCAACTCTCTGATGAACTGATTCACTATAGCTTCATCATTTCCAGCTAAATGAGGAGCAAAATGCAGTAGAGTAGAGAATTTAGCAATATATTGGTCAATATTCAACTGCCCTTGGCTCAAATTCTCGAACTCTAATTTCTTGTCCTCTCGGTACGAAGCTGAGAAAAATCTTCGATAGAATTCAGTTCTGAATATTTCCCACGACATCACTGTACCTCTCTGTGCCCACATTCTTCTACTGGTAATCCACCAACTCCTGGCGGCTTCTCGTAACTGATAAGGCACCATTTTAACCCTCTGTTCATCTGTACAGTCAAGTAAATCGAACAAAATTTCTATATCATCAAACCAGTTCTGACAATCTTCAGATGTCTCGGTACCATTCAGAACCGGCGGCTGTAATAACTCAAATTCTTTCATCTTTTCTTCTAACTGAGTTTCTGATACATCTCTCTGTTCAGACGAAGTACTGCCCTTTTCTGAAATTCTTCGAGGCGGTATATCTGAATATCAAACAGATTAGTACACAATCTATACAATCTGTCTCAGCCCTCCTCTGATCATATACCTCTGATCCAGACTCGGTTCTGATTCAGGCTTAACAATTACATGCTGCAATCAACTCAGATACAGACAACATGTAATAGGGAAAGCAATAAATCATGCTATCACACATCATGCAACTCAACATTGACGTAAATCTCATGCTAGCAATCACATGCAAGGAAGAAAATTCAATCTACCCCGCCCATTCTCTTCTATCTCAATCTAACTCAGTCTAAGGGATCTATCAGTTCTGACTATCTTAATCTAAAGGATCTCTCGCTAAAGGATCTATGGCTCTGATACCACCTGTTGTGGGGACCCGGACGCTGATCTTTCTCAATAATCATCTTTGGGATTTAATTATCTGTTCTGATAAACAGGGTCTAAAATTTTTCTTTTTAAATTATAACTGCGGAAGATAATGGAATCTAAATACTATACATGTCTGTATATAAAAATACAAATTCAGTATTAAAATACAATAATGTACAACATTCTAATCTAAGGTTCACTACTAAAGCTCTAGTAGTAAAATCCAATCTACTGTAAGTCCGGAATCACCACGCTAAACTCGTCTTCTCTCATCATCTTCTCGACCCTGATCCATCCCCACCTGTTGTCATGCACACATACAAAACACGACAACAGCCGGATAACTCCGGTGAGAATAAATCCCAGTATAAAACATGGTAAGCATGTATATAAACAAACTAATTCATAAAACATGCGATCCTGTATAAACCAATATATTTCATAATCTATGAAATAAATCAAATAAGCATGTAACTCAAATCAGATAAACATGCATATAAACGATCTAAATCATAAAAACATGCTAGCACAACTGGAAGCAATAACGATGGGTCCCATGATCTAGGAGCCACATCCATATAATCATGAAATCCTAATCAAATCATGTCTAGACTTGACTCGATCTATAACTCTAGGGATCCCGGGGTGAATAAGACGATCTATCACCTACCCTACCACTCGGGGTGATTGTACGTCTTATTCCTAGACTTCGGTCTGATCTGTATCCACATCTACAATAGGAGAGGTGATCTTCTCCTAAGCTGTGATATCACCGAACGTCTAGCAGTCTGGCTGATCTCCAAACTGTCCTATCTTAAATGCATGAATACAATCAGTAAACAAAGCAAAATCATATAAAACATAAACAAGAATATAGTATGTGATTTATTGGGCAACTCAAGTGGTGATCTCAATTGAGTTGTTTCTTCCCGAATATCACATGAATCATACCTTTGTCGTCCCCGTCTGAGGAAGACGAAGTCTCAAAGTTCAGTCTGTCCATATCCGATCTGAAATGACAATATAAATACACTGTATCAATGTCTAACTCAAAACACAATCTGTTCTGATCAATACTCAATTCAGTATACAATCTGATCAATGTCTGAACAAGATACAATCTGAGTCATAACAATAATATCCCAATATAATCGACATCATATCTGAATCTGATCAATCTATATCAACTGATGTTTAAACGGCATAACAACACAGTCTCGATACCCCGTCAGTCTAAACATCATAAATATAATATCAGACTTCATAATCAATAACAATACTAATTAAAATCTCAATAACAATACAACTCCAGTGTTTAATCTCAGATAATATCTTCTGAAATTCATCACAATTGTATAAAAAGTCTGTTCTTAAATCTGACTTCGATTATACAATACCTACTGTAGCAGAAACACCATATCTGAATCATATTCAGTTCTGACAATATGATATTTCTAAAACATCTCAAAACGTAATAAAACTTACGTCCTTGTGTAGCTCTAGTCGAGAGGAGTTCAGAACTAAAGTCGGATTCGAATTCTGCTACACGGTTTCTTCACAAATCAACTTAGAAGCTCACGGAGTAAAAGTTCTCTCCACTTTCGATTTCAGTCTGAATAAAATGAAGGAAAAAGAGCTGCACACGTATATATATAGTGCATGCAAAGTACAAAACGTGGCATAGCTCACTGTACGGCACGTCGCACCGCGGGTGCGGTCCTTGCTGCACCGCGGGTGCGCTCATGTTTCGGATACTCATAAATTTTCCAAAAGCTCAGACCGCGGGTGCGGTAGTGCAAGGAGCGCGGGTGCGGTGTCTTGACCGCGGGTGCGGTGTGTGCAAGACCGCGGGTGCGGTCTTGCTTCGGAATTTCTTGCCAACTTACTGTCCATGCACCGCGGGTGCGGTCTTGCACGTTCTGAAAAATTATATTTTTGATCCGAGCAACATCCCATAATCTTATCTGATCAATTCTACAAGTCTTGGGATATTTCATTAATCTTGTCTAATCACTTCTATAATTCCCGGGCATTACACATTATTATGGACTTAATTAAATTAATTCAATTGTTGAATTAATTAAACACTAGTGGACCTAGTAGAGTCCAAATAATTAAATTAATTCAAGTGTTGAATTAATTAAATATCATTGACACTTGTAGAGCCCAATCAGAAATAATTATTAAACTAGTGGACTTGAGTAACAAGTAAAGTTTAAATGGACTCAAATGTGTTTGAGACATTTAAATAAAAGTCCATGGGCCTTGTAATTGTTACAAGCCCAAACATAATTGCATGCATGGGAGATGAAAGGTCGAGAGACAACTTTTCAATGTCCAAGGATTGACATGCTTTTGGGATACAACAACCTTTTTTCTAAACCAAGAAAAGTCTACCCTTCTCTCCTTGGACATGGCTTGGGAGAAATTTGAGCTGATTCTCCACAATTTTTGCTTCTTCAATTGTTGATGAAAGCACACACTTCTCAAAGAAAAATGCTCTAATTTTTCCAGTGAAAAATTAGAGTGGATCTACCTTGTTAATGGTGGACCTAATTTGAAGAAAGTGTTCAAAAGAAAGGTGAAGCTTGTAGATTGTCTACCTTCAAGAGCTAAGTTGTTTCCAACTTAGTTGGAGCCAAAATCAATCCTTGTGATTGATAGGTAATTTTCTAAAGCACCCTATGTTTGACATATTTTGGTGTTTTTGTATTTGCTACACACTTTGTTGGGTTCTCGGTTTTCTTGTTCTTGAAAATGTATGATTTTCGTTTTTAAACTTCCGTTGTGCAACTGGCACCTTAACCGATCCCCTTTCAAGTGGTATCAGAGCTAATGTTGCAATTTTAGTGTAGCAAATACATGATATTACGTTGAGGTGCATTTCTAACCGTATGAGACAATCAAAACAACTTTTCGAAGGCCGGTTTTTGGGGCGGTTTTGGGCAGCATGTTGCTGCCCGAGGGGCTGCCCGAAACGGGCAGCAAGGGCAGCCCAATGATTTTTTAAATAATTTTTTTTTGTAAGTTGGCCGGAATCTGGTGACGGAGCTCCGGCGACGGTGATGACGACTAGGGTTTCCTAAAGTGTTTTGGAATATCAAAGTGTCATGGGCCTTGAAGTTGTTGGGCCATTAGATGGCTAATACAATTTGGAATTTAAATGGGCCTAAAAGTTTTTGGTGAAAAATGATTTTTTGGGGCCCTTAAGTTTAAATCCACAAAAATTGTACATATTATCTCATGAAATAAACAATTGAAGTTGGACTTTAATTATTTATAATAAATTATGATTTAAAAGAAATTTGGTTATAAATAAATTAATTAGAAAGTAGACAAAGGAGTTTGTATACTTTGTTCATTTAGTTTATAATCGTGGCGGGTAGTGATTGGATCAAGATATATAATATTGGATCAATTGATTGTGATAATTAATTGATGGTGTATGATATGTGATATTATGCATGAAGGATGATCAAAAGCCTAAGCCCAATTTGCTAGGTGTATGCTAGGATATTTGGTGTTGAATGATTGTAATAATTATCAAATCTAAAGTGGGCTTGGTTTATGGCCCGTTCTCACCCCCATGATATGTATCCCTATTTGCCATGGATATTTATTTGTAAATATTAGTATAGTGGATGATCAAGATTGGAAGAAGATGGTGGCCATGATGATTATGAAGATCGAAGACATGTAAATATGGGAAGCTTATGTAATAGTTGCATTTGCATCCCATGCATTTCCCTAGGATTTGACCTAGGCCCGTGCTTAGTTCACACGGGCCATTAGTATTGGGGCGATTGATCATCCTTGTTTTGTTTACTGTTTATAATATATGCATGATATGTTATAAACAATGAGTATGTGCGTTATTATTATGATAATAACAAAGTTGCATGAATCCGGCAAACATACGATCAAACATGACGAGCTTTTAAATAAAAATTAATGATGAGACCTTTCAAAATTAAAAACGCTCATTTTGAATAAGATTCAAAATTAATATCAAGCCCGAAAAGGGGAATTATAAAGTCGTTTATAATTTCCATGTCTTCCATCGGCAATGGGTGCATGATGAACGCTACCCATGCTTGGGGCTTGGCTCATATTATTGGGGGGCCCTGGTGCCGGAAAGCTGTGACATCCATTTACATGGTGATGTGAACTATGTGGAACTCCCATGATTTTGGTTCATATTATTGAGGGAACTCATGGCGACCGTCCATTAAGGTTCAACATCGATGGGTAAGGCTTGACACGTAAAGATGAACGACGTCATATTATTGGGTCCTAATCAAACAAGAGACAAAAGTTTACGTAGAAGGTTGCATGGAGATGCAATTGGAAACAACCTTTTAAGAATTGTGAGTGGCTGATATTATTCGGGATCATAATTCGCTAATTGGACATTACGTACCTACTGAGGAAAGGAGTTTCCCGTTTTCACTAGAGGGTAGTGAAAGATGTCAAAACAGTGGGAGTAAACATTTATAAAGTAAAAGTCCATACTTTATATAATGGCCCGAAAATTCGTGTTTGAAAATTTGCGGAAAAATTAAATTTTTTTTTAAAATAATCAAAGTGTCTCGTTTATAAAATAAACTGATAAATCAAGTTTAATATTTGAAATAGCAGCGGAAGAAATTATTGCTCACAAAATAACAAGTTTAAAGTAATCCAACAACTGATAAAAATGTTTAAGCATAATGATGGTAAGTGCTGTAAATGAGGTCCTCGGGTTCCACTACTGTCGACCCAAGCTAGCCACTGGTCCCTGCCCTCGGCCCCGACATCATCAGTACCTACAACAATCAAGTCTAGTGAGTCTAAAGACTCAGCATGCATATATCGTAAATAACGAGTAAATAATATAGTAAAATTGCATGCAAGTGAAAATGTCATGTCATGAGGCATAACATAAAAATAACTTATCATGAGCAATTATAATACGTGCATAACTGACTGAAAATCATAAGTGAAATGTTTGCTCCATAGAGCCCTGTAATGAAATAGCATGTAATAATTTTCTGGTGAGATTATGGCCTACGCAAGTGGCCCCTGCACTGAACTGAACTGAACTGAACTGACCGGTAACTGGCGACCGTATGATACAATGATCCCATGATAGTGAAATGGCCACAAGAAATATCGCATAAATCTCAAAAATGAATATTTTATATTTTTATGCACATAATATAATTAAATGGCATAATGAAATATCCTGTGTTATTTTACCACATGGATTGGATCGTTCCTAGACTCGCTGCGACCTAAATTTAACATGAAAAATATGCAAATGATTTTCTTGACCAAACTTTGTAATTGAATCCAAAAACGAGACAATTACGCCCAACGTATTCAATCATTACTCCGTGCCAACCCGAACCAACACCGAACCATCATTTAGTCAGGATTAAAATACACTTAAAATAATGAAATAATGCTCCTAAAATGGTGAGGGCCGAAATTTTGGTGAATGCAGGCCGAAACATGAAACGCTCTTTCGAGAATCAATTTGGCACAGCGCACCAAAATTTCTCGTACGACCTCTAAAATAATCCAAATCACAAACGGACAAAAACATGACCTTCTGCCGGTCCAAGGCCATAGGCTAAAAGCCAACCAAGAACTCGAACGAGCCACTGAACCGAGGCAGCAAGTTGCTGTCCACAAAATACAGCAGCCGTGTCTTTGCTTCCTTGTGTCGTTTTCGAGACTACCGGCCATTGGGGCTTGAACCACCGACCAGAGGCTCTTACCAACATCCTAGGGTATGGTTTGCACCATGGCTAAGGGACCTAGGCCAGCCATAATTCGAACCACACCTTGAAATGCAACAACACTCCCAGCCGAGAGAAAACCTGCGCGCATGGGGCATTGCTATTGTTTTGCTGGCATGGATCATTTAATTGGCCATTTGATTGACCATGGAACGATTTAAACATCAAGGGATGTGGTATGAACCGTGGCTAAGGGCCAGAGGCCTACCAAGATCCACACCACTCCACAAAAACTGAACAACACATGCAATAAGGGGAAGGGGCCGTGGGCTGTTCTTGTTTCTTTTGATTTGAAAACCGATTCACCCTGGACCAAGCCTCAGAAGGGAGACTTGGTCACGTCTTAGATATGATAGGATGTGTTATAACCATGGCTATAGGCCCCTAGGGCAGCCAAGATCAGCAACTTCCTCTCTTGACAGTAACCACAAAACCGAGAACTCAAAAGGGCATGAAGGTGGAGTTGCTGTCATTTTTTGATTTCCAGCATGCATGGGCTTGAACTATTGGACCAATGTGATCCTAACATGTCCTTGTACATGTCTAGATGTAGCCTTGGGAGCCTGGACACGAGCCAGCACCTGAAACAAGCACAACAAGCCAACCCGTGAAGAATTAAATGGAATATAAACCGTGCAGAATTTTTCTTTGAAAGTTTGAATCCAAATTCGGTTATGCCATGGAAATGATGATCATATAATATTTAAAAATGTTAATATGACTTGATTGAAGAGCAAGAGGAATATACACATGCCTGGATATTTTTGTTTCGAAGAAAACAAATGAAACGCAACGACGCAGCGCGGAGGAGACGGAGCAATCTTCTTGATCTTCCTTCTACTGAAAATTTTTCTCTATTACTCAAGCTATGAGGCTCACGAAAATGCTCTCAAATGCTCTCAAATTTTTGGTGCAAGGGGAGAGGAAATGATGGTTAGGAGAGTGAGGGGAGGGGTTGAAATATAAAAAGGATGGCAAGACCAAGTATTCCTCTCTTTTGAATTTGAAATGGTTGGATATCAAAAATGATTGTTGGAGAGGGAAAAATGGAGTGACCGATTCTACATGTCAACCAAGGCTAGGATAACTATCTAATATTAATTAATGGGTATAATAGATGAAAGGATTATCATGCCAAGAAATAATAAAGAAGGAGTCAAAGGTGGTGAGTTGTCAAAGAATTGTTTGATCATCTAAGGGTGCCCGAAAATTAATCAAATAAATGGAAGGGAAATATTGTTTAGTTAGTGAATTTTAAACCCTTAGAGCCTTACCTATCCTTTAAATAATTTATTGAATTAACACATTAATTATGAAACCTAAATGAACTTATTTCCTACTTACCTCAAGTTACTAAATTTTTTTCCTTAAACCTCATTTTAACTTATATTAACTTATTTGCTAGCTAAAATAAATTCTGTGAATGATTTCTAAATTTTACATTTTATCTCAAAACTCCAACTCCAGTCTGGCCTCACTGAATTAACTGAAAAGATAAAAATTTAAACTACTGCATAAAATAATTAGATTTAAAGGAAAGAATAAATACTCATGCAATAATTGAAAAAAATCATTTTAATTTAAAATGCTATAATTATGCATGGCTTATACGTAGTCTAATTTATGTGTTCTACACTTTATATCTTACTAAATATTTTAAAATAGTCATTAACATTTATCTGTTTACTTTTCAATACTTTTTGACAATGTCTTCGATTCGCAATCCGCTATCTGTAATACTCGACAAACACGTATTAACCAAACCAAATTACCTCAATTGGCTAAGAAATCTGAAAATCGTCTTGAATTCGGAAAGGATAGCGTATACACTTACTGAGTCGCCCCTTGTTGAGGCTCCGACTGACTGCACTCCTGATGAATTGCAGACTTACAAGGAATGGTGTGACCATGACTTGAAAAGCCAAGTGTTATGCAGGCTTCTATAAATGAGGAGAAGTCGGTTCTTTCTGTGGGCTCTTCATTTGGTACGAAGACTGGTCCACCTTGGAAGGGAAAGAAGCGTTCTTTCCAACGTCCCAAGAAGAACGTGCCCTTGAAGAGGAAATCTTCAAGTCCCGCTGTGACATCCATACCAGTGAAGGCTGACAAGACTGCTGATGTATGTCATCACTGGAAGAAGCCTGGACATTGGAGGCGTAATTGCAGGGAATATGTTGCCCAGAAGAGTTCTGGAAATGGTATGTTCTATATTGAAGTAAACATTTCAATTAACTCCACTTTTTGAGTATTGGATACCGGTTGTGACTCACATCTCTGTAATGAGTTACATGTGATGGGAAGAAGTAGAAGGCTTAGGGAAGGTGAGACCTTCTTGAGGGTGGGTAATGGAGCAAGAGTTGCTGCCAAGGCCATATGTAATAGCCAAGCCTGGTGTACGGTATGGTTTAAGATTTCTTATGATTATTGATTAATTGGTTTAAGATTTAGTATAGTTTGATGTTAAGAGTCGTGATTATGGGTTATAGTATTTTTGGTTATAATTGTTTCGTGGTGTTGTTGTTATTAGTTGTGGTGTAGTTGTGTTGTATCAGCGTTGCGATTCGATCTTTGTTGTGTAGAGTTGTTTGTTGGATTCAGAGGCGACCGCACCCGCGGTATGTTTCAGAGTGCATCTGCGGTCGACATTTTCAGATTTTTGGTTGAGTTGCCGTAGGCATACCGCACCGCGTATGTTGGAGCGCACCCGCGGTGCATGAACAGTAGAAGCGTGTTTCGGATTTTAAGTGATATAATTGGATGAATTGGCTCATTTTCCTCATTCTTCTCCCACCCTTCTCGATTTTTCTCTCCTTGGAGACTAGGGTTTCCTCATTTCATTCATTTCGTTCCTTTGAATCTTGCATCTTGGTGGATTATTGTGTTGAGAGCAAGGTTATTATTGGTTCAAGGAAGCTAAGGTAAGCTTTTGGTTTAGTTTATTCTTGGTTTTGGTGTTGGGAGAAATCATGGGTTGGTGATGGTGTTGGTTTTATGGATTAATTGATATGGGTTTATGATTATTGAGTTGTTGATGGTGTATTTCATGGTTTATTGTTGTAGGTTGTGTACCAAGAGATATATTCTAGGTTCCAAGTGGTTGTAAGTGGAATTTCATTTCTTGTGCTCACATGATAATATATGATTAGTGTTTCAATAGTTTTAATGTGCTATTCCCTTAATTTAATTCATGATTATGTATTGATACACTTGTTATATATATTGGAGGCATTTTATGTCTCAATTGTGAAAAAGGAAATACAAGAGAATAGAGTCTTCAAAGTGTTTGATAAAATGCCAAAGAGAGAGTTCAAATGATTTATGGATTGATAGATACATAGTCAGATATTGCATGCAATTAGTTGATCAACGACCATAGGCTTATATCCCTCAGAGTTGTCGATTTATATCGATGGGATATAGGTACAGAGACAGAGATACTAAATAGATATCAATCCAACAGAGAAAAGAGAAATACCATCGTTATTGTTATTCATCCTATGATATTTATGTTTCATGCTATGATTGTTATTGTTATTCATGCTATGATTGTTATTCCGATGGTTGCGTTTGATATTATACTTGGCATGGATTGGCTATCGACCTATCGTGCAGTGATTGATTGCATTGCTAAGACGGTGAAATTTGCAGATGATGGCAATAAGGAAGGTGTAAAGGCCCTAAAACTCCTTGTTTGAAAATTTGCGGAAAATAAAAAAAAAATTTCTTTTTAAAAAACTTAAATGGCCTCATTCATAAAATCAAATGATAAATCAAGTTCAATGTTTAAAACATAGCAGCGGAAGAAAATAATTTTTGCCAACAATGATAATTTTAAAAAAAAATATCCAACGACTGATAAAAATTGTTTGCGGAATAAAATAACAAATGCTGGACTGAGGTCCTCGGGTGCCACTACTGCCGACCCAAGCTGGCTCACTGGTCCCCGCCCTCGGCCCTGGCCTCATCAGTACCTACAACAATCAAGTCTAGTGAGCCTAAAGACTCAGCATGCATATATCGCAGGTAACGAGTAAAATATGAAGTAAAATATGCATGGGATAAAATATCATGTCATGAGGCATGCTGAAAATAATCTGTACTGAGCAATTATGATACGTGCATAACTGAACTGAAAATCACAGTAAAAATATTTGCTCCTTGTAGCCTTGTACTGAAATAACTGGTAAAATTTTTTGTTGAGATTATGTTTTACGTCTGTGGCCACTGCACTAAGCTGAACTGATCGGTAACTGGCTACCGGGGAGTCTGAAACTGAACTGAACTGGCCGGTCGCTGGCGACCGGGTGGTACCAAACTGAACTGAGCGGTCACTGGCGACCGTATAAAATAATACTCCCACATAGTGAATGAACCACAAGCCATATCGCATAAATCTCAAAAATAATCATTTTCTATTTAATGCACGTAAAATAATTAACTGGCATAATGAAAATTCCTGTATATGTTACCAACTGGATTGGATTGGATCGTCCCCAGGCTCGCTGCAACCTAACTGGACTATGAAAAATATGCAATAGCTTAAACATGACCAACAACGCAATTTACGTTCAAAAGATGCGACTATGATGCCTAATGACTTCGCATTTAATCATGACTCCGAACCAACCTTAACCGACCCTGAACCGACATAAATTCATGATTAAAATAAGCTTAAAATACTGTAAGGCTCGAGATTATTAGTTTTCATTGATGTATGACTCGGAGGAGATGAGAATGCATGTCATAAGATGAAAGTACAAAATATTTCATGTGTGAGAGACTGCACCCGCGCTCAAAACAAGAGTGCACCCGCGGTCATGCAATTGTGGATTTAAACAAGAAAAGTCGAAGCTACACCGCACCCGCGGTGCCACTAAGACCGCACCCGCGGTGCATGGACAGTAAGTTGGCCAAAATTCCCGTAGCATCACCGCACCCGCGGTACAGCAAGACCGCACCCGCGGTGTAAAGGCCGCACCCGCGGTGTTGTAAAGACCGCACCCGCGGTCGCTACTTTTGGAAAATGGAAATAGGGCCGAAGCTTGAGCTCACCCGCGGTGCTGGAGTGACCGCACCCGCGGTGCTGCATGCGAGAAATCCACCTTTGTTCTTATGTTGACACATGGCCTGAGGTATAAATACCTTGTGCTGATTCATTCTTTCATCGTTTCAGAAGCTGAGAATCGAGAGAATCCCTTAGAATTCCTCAAGTGTTCTTCAAGTTTGAGGTAAGATATTTCAAGAAGTAGCTATCCAAATTTTATTTCGATTATAGATTCGTACTCCTCTCAACCAAGGCTACCAGTGGATGTAAATATCTTTCAGATTCAACATGTTTGGAAGATTTCATGTTGGGGAAATTCTAGTATACTTGTAAATGCGTGTTCTTGAACTCATTGGCATGATAGAATCGTAAACGGTTTAAATATCGGATATCATATGTAATTATTATGAATTTCCAGCAAAGATTGAATGGAAATTGCACAGATTTTGGGAGATTACGTAGATATTAAGATGTTATGAGATAGATTATATTGAGTATGATTTGAGAATTTTACCATGTTGAGGTATTGATTAAATTAGAATTGATAGAGTGTGTATCAATGTATCTCTTTCAGATTTGATTGACAGAATTGATACCAACTCCGAGACTACGACAAGAAAGGTATAAACCATGTTGTTTGGGAAGCCACAACTCAAATAAGATATTATTTGAGTTTCCCAAATCAAAATCACATACTAGAATTGGTTGTATTTAATTGTAACATGTTTATGACTTGTTTATAGAATTATATTCAAATCTTGTTACCTGATTATGCTTTGATTATAGAATTGTATTCAAGCATGTAAGATTATTGTAATATTCAGATATGAATATGAGCATGCTTTGTTACAGGTTGATAGTCATTGCATTTAAGATAGGAGAGTCGTTGACAGCCATTGTCAACTATCTAGATGTTCGGTGTATCTCAGCTTAGGAGCAGCCTTGACTCCTATTGCAGTCGTTGATACATCTCAGACCGAAGTCTAGGAATAAGACGTACAGTCACCCCGAGTGGGAGGGTAGGTGACAGCCATTGACGTCTTATTCACACCGGGATCCCTAGAGTTCTAGTCGAGTCGAGTCCAGACATGGTTTGATTCGCATTGCATTGCATGTGCATATGAGGTCATTCATAATAGCATGTTTCATGTTTAATTGATTATATGCATGTATACATGTTTATACTGGGATTTGTTCTCACCGGAGTTTCCGGCTGTTGTTATGTCTGTATGTGTGCATAACAACAGGTGGGGCAGGATCTGGGTCACGCAGAGGATGAGAGATGGACGTAGCGTGGTGATCTCGGGCTTAGCAGAAGGACTAGTAGTTGTACCTTTGGCATGTACTGTATTTAATTACTAGTTTGTTAGTATGGATGGACAAGACATGTTGTACGTTATGTTTGTACATTATGTTTGTAATTTAAATAAAGAATTTATGTTTGTTTGTATACATTAAATTTAATGTTGAAAAGCGAAAATTTGACCCACTTTTTATATTAACGATCCATTGAATCCCAAAGAAAGAGTTAGAGCCCGGGTCCCCACAACAGGTGGTATCAGAGCCATAGGTTCTGTAGACTAAGATAGGATAGAATGAGCGGGGTATATCGAGTCTTCTTCCTTGCTCTATGATGTGCTAGCATGTTTATTGCTTTCCCTATTACGTGTTGTGTTATCTGATTTGATTGCAGCATGTATTGGTTAAGACTGAATCAGAACCGATTCTGGATCAGAAGTAAATGATCAGAGGAGGGCTGAGATAGTAGTATAGAGTGTATACTAAACTGTTTGTATAGCAGATACATGCCTCCTAGAAGAGCAGCCGTTCCTGTACGACCACCAGTACCAGAACAGGGTAGCACATCTGGTGATACGATGGATGTCACTGCTACGCCCATGGAGACTCTATTAAAGCGATTCCAGTCATTCCGACCACCAACCTTAAAAGGTACAGAAAATGCAATTGAATGTGAAAGTTGGTTGGAGGATATCGAGATGCTATTCGAGTCTCTGGAATATAGTGACGAGAAGCGAGTGAAACTTATTGGCCATCAACTGCAAGACGTGGCTAAGTATTGGTGGTTGAATATAAGGAAAGCACTAGAACAGCGTGGCACCGAGATTACATGGAAAGCATTCAAGACGGAGTTCTATCAGCGATTCTTTCCTGTATCCTACCGTAAAGATAAAGGCGCTGAGTTCGCAAACCTGAAGCAAGGGCAATTGAACATTGAAGAGTACGTTGCTAAATTTTCTTCTTTGCTTCGCTTTGCACCTCACGTTTCAGGTAATGATGAGGCCATGGCAGATCAGTTTATAAACGGCTTAAATCCTGATGTCTTTACATTGGTCAATACTGGGAGACCCAATAATTTCGCTGAAGCATTGAACCGTGCCAAAGGAGCAGAAGCAGGATTGCTTAGGCAACGGAGTGTTCCGTATGTTGCTCCGAGTCCGAGACCGCCATTACCTCCAACCCAAACTCCTTCTCCTCGATTTGAGAGTGGTGGTAGCAGTAGTGGGCGAAAGGATCAGCTGAAGGCGAAAGGGAAGCAGTTTAAGAGGGCATGGAGCAGTTCATCGAGCTCCAGCGGGTCAAGACAGAGAGGTCTTGGCCAGAGTTTAGAAGCGATAAGTGGATATTGCAGTATTTGTGGAGGTAAGCATGCCACAGAACAATGTCAAGGTGTAGTGGGCAGGTGTAACATATGCAAGCAACCGGGACATTATGCCAAGGTCTGTCCTCAGAGAAGTAGTGCATCGAGATTTCAGGCTGCAGGGTCGTCTGCCTCAGTGACTCAGCCTGAAAGGCAAGCTTCATCTGTTCACTCATTTCAGCCGCCACCTGCACAAACCCAGCCTCGAGCCAGAGGTGGCCAGATAGGGAGTCAGCCTCAGAGACAACAGGCTCAAGTGTTTGCGTTGACAGAGGAGCAAGCACAGGATGCCCCAGATGATGTCATTGCAGGTAACTGTTCCCTTTGCGGTTATCCTGCTTATATATTGATAGATACGGGTGCATCGCATACATTCATATCAGAACAATTTGCATTATTACATTCCTTGCCTGTGGAGTCTTTGTTAGATGTTGTGTCTATTACTTCTCCGTTAGGAAGTGGTTTGATATCGGTGACTACGGTTAGACATTGCATCTTACGGTTTGAGGGTCATGAAATTGATCTAGACTGCATAGTACTCGGGTTAGATGATTTTGATTGTATTGTTGGAATTGATATGCTAACAAGGTACAGAGCCACCGTAGATTGTTTTCACAAGATTGTCAGGTTCAGACCAGAAATGGCAGAGGAGTGGAAATTCTACGGAAAGGGTTCCAGATCTCGGATTCCCTTGATTTCGGCTTTGTCTATGAATAAGTTGTTACAAAAAGGAGCAGATGGGTTCCTTGTGTATGCTGTAGATGTACAAAAATCGAGCCCGACATTGGCAGACTTGCCAGTAGTACGGGAATTTGCAGATGTGTTTCCAGAGGAGATTCCAGGATTACCTCCAGTGCAAGAGGTAGATTTTAGTATTGATTTGATTCCAGGTGCCACTCCTATTTCGAGAGCTCCGTATAGGATGGCACCGATAGAGTTGAAAGAACTAAAGGCACAGTTGGAAGATCTTCTAGCAAGGGATATATCAGACCTAGTGTATCTCCTTGGGGCGCTCCGGTACTATTTGTGCGAAAGAAAGATGGATCGATGCGGTTGTGTATCGATTACAGGCAACTGAATAAGGCAACGATAAAGAATAAGTATCCTTTGCCTAGAATTGATGATTTATTTGACCAGTTGCAGGGATCCTCTGTTTATTCTAAGATTGATTTGCGATCGGGATATCATCAGCTCCGAGTTCGAGATGTAGACATACCGAAAACAGCATTTCGAACCAGGTATGGGCATTACGAATTTATGGTCATGCCTTTTGGTTTAACAAATGCTCCGGCGGTATTTATGGGCTTGATGAATCAAATCTTTCAGAGGTATTTGGATGATTTTGTGATTGTCTTTATTGATGATATTCTGGTGTATTCTAAGAACAGGAATGATCATGCAGAGCATCTCAGAATTGTGTTGCAGACACTGAGAAATGAGAGATTGTATGCCAAATTGTCAAAGTGTGAATTTTGGTTGAATCGAGTTGTCTTTTTGGGACATATCATATCTGGAGATGGTATTTATGTAGATCCGAGTAAAGTGGAAGCTGTGATCAGTTTGCCGAGACCGACTTCCGTGCCAGAGATACGCAGTTTCATGGGTCTAGCAGGATACTATAGACGATTCATCCAAGACTTCTCCCGTATTGCGAAGCCAATTACACAATTGACACAGAAGAATGCGCCATTCCTATGGTCTGAAGAGTGTGAGTCTAGCTTTCTAGAATTGAAGAAGAGGTTGACCAGTGCACCTGTATTGATGATTCCTTCAGGTACGGGTGATTTCGTTGTATATTGCGATGCCTCTCACAGAGGTTTGGGATGTATTCTTATGCAGCGAGGTCATGTGGTCGCATATGCATCAAGACAGCTGAAGACTCACGAGACTCGATACCCCATTCATGATCTTGAATTGGCGGCTATCGTATTTGCACTGAAGATCTGGCGTCATTATCTTTATGGCGAGAAATTTGAGATCTATTCAGACCATAAAAGCCTAAAGTACTTGTTCTCTCAGTCGGAGTTGAACATGAGACAGCGTAGATGGCTTGATCTGCTAAAGGACTTTGATTATGAGATCAAATATTATCCAGGAAAGTCAAATGCAGCAGCGGACGCCTTGAGTCGAAAGGTTTGTTCCTTATCCTTATCGACGATAGGTGTTACAAAACTCGTTGAAGATTGCTGTTTCTCTGGACCAGAATTTGATACAGATAGGAGGCCACTACGACTTGCTGCTATTCAAGTTGAGCCAGATTTGATCATGAGGATCAAAGAAGCACAGAGAAGAGATCAGAACGTACAAAGATCGATTCAAATGGTCAGATCAGGGCATATGTCAGAATATCAGGTACATGATCATGTGCTGTACGTGAATAACCGTCTTGTTGTACCAGATGTTGCAGAGTTGAAACAGCAGATTCTGTCAGAGGCACATTGTAGTCGGTTCAGCATTCATCCTGGTGGCAGGAAAATGTATAATGACCTGAAGACGCAGTTCTGGTGGAAACAGATGAAGTCAGACATCGCAGAGTATGTGTCTAAATGCTTAAATTGCCAACAGGTGAAGGCCGAGAGGAAGAAGCCCAGAGGATTACTGCAGAGTTTGTCTATTCCTGAATGGAAATGGGATCACATTTCCATGGATTTCGTGACGAAGTTACCCCGATCTTCCCGAGGCTGTGATGTGATTTGGGTCGTTATCGACAGATTAACTAAATCAGCTTATTTCATTCCATACAGAATGACTTACAGACACGATCAAATGGCGGAGATATATGTTCGAGAGGTAGTCAGATTGCATGGTGTGCCGAAGTCTATCGTATCAGATCGTGATCCACGATTCACTTCACACTTTTGGCACAGTTTACAGCAGGCCTTAGATACGACATTACACCTAAGTACTGCTTATCATCCTCAGACAGACGGACTGTCGGAGCGGACTATCCAGACACTAGAGGATATGTTGAGAGCCGTAGTACTAGATTTTGGTACTAGTTGGCAAGATTCCCTACCTCTTTGCGAATTCTCTTACAATAATAGCTACCAGACGAGCATTGAGATGGCACCGTTTGAAGCTTTATATGGTAAGAAGTGCAGATCTCCGCTATACTGGGATGATATTGTAGAGGTACCAGAACTTGGACCAGATATGATTCGTGACATGACAGAAAAAGTGAAAGTCATTCAGAAGAGGATGAAAACAGCGCAAGACAGGCAAGCAAAATACGCCAACATCAGACGTAGACCGTTAGTATTTGAGCAAGGAGACAGGGTGTTTCTAAAGATTTCCCCATTCAGAGGCGTTGTCAGATTTGGCAAGCGTGGAAAGTTGTCTCCTAGATACGTCGGCCCTTACGAGATTCTAGAGAAGATTGGCGATCGAGCATATCGACTGGCTCTTCCTCCTTCTCTATCTGGGATACATGACGTCTTTCATGTATCGATGTTGCGTAAATACATGCCTGATGTTTCTCATGTCATTCGTCCTGACGAAGCTGAGCTTGATCAGACTTTAAGTTACGTTGAACAACCGATACAGATTCTTGATCGAAAGGAAAAGAAGCTCAGAACGAAGACTATTCCTCTAGTGAAAGTCCAATGGAGTCGTCACGGCACTGAAGAAGCGACATGGGAGACAGAAGCCGACATGCAACAGAAATACCCCGAGTTATTCCAATGATGTAAGTATTAATCTAACCTTGATGTTATTACTTTTGATGCTTGCATTGATAGAATGATATTTGATTTCGAGGGCGAAATCATTTCTCAGAGGGGGAGAAATGTAAAGCTCGAGATTATTAGTTTTCATTGATGTATGACTCGGAGGAGATGAGAATGCATGTCATAAGATGAAAGTACAAAATATTTCATGTGTGAGAGACTGCACCCGCGCTCAAAACAAGAGTGCACCCGCGGTCATGCAATTGTGGATTTAAACAAGAAAAGTCGAAGCTACACCGCACCCGCGGTGCCACAAAGACCGCACCCGCGGTGCATGGACAGTAAGTTGGCCAAAATTCCCGTAGCATCACCGCACCCGTGGTACAGCAAGACCGCACCCGCGGTGTAAAGGCCGCACCCGCGGTGTTGTAAAGACCGCACCCGCGGTCGCTACTTTTGGAAAATGGAAATAGGGCCGAAGCTTGAGCGCACCCGCGGTGCTGGAGTGACCGCACCCGCGGTGCTGCACGCGAGAAATCCACCTTTGTTCTTATGTTGACACATGGCCTGAGGTATAAATACCTTGTGCTGATTAATTCTTTCATCGTTTCAGAAGCTGAGAATCGAGAGAATCCCTTAGAATTCCTCAAGTGTTCTTCAAGTTTGAGGTAAGATATTTCAAGAAGTAGCTATCCAAATTTTATTTCGATTATAGATTCGTACTCCTCTCAACCAAGGCTACCAGTGGATGTAAATATCTTTCAGATTCAACATGTTTGGAAGATTTCATGTTGGGAAAATTCTAATATACTTGTAAATGCGTGTTCTTGAACTCATTGGCATTATAGAATCATAAACGGTTTAAATATCGGATATCATATGTAATTATTATGAATTTCCAGCAAAGATTGAATGGAAATTGCACAGATTTTGGGAGATTATGTAGATATTAAGATGTTATGAGATAGATTATATTGAGTATGATTTGAGAATTTTACCATGTTGAGGTATTGATTAAATTAGAATTGATAGAGTGTGTATCAATGTATCTCTTTCAGATTTGATTGACAGAATTGATACCAACTCCGAGACTACGACAAGAAAGGTATAAACCATGTTGTTTGGGAAGCCACAACTCAAATAAGATATTATTTGAGTTTCCCAAATCAAAATCACATACTAGAATTGGTTGTATTTAATTGTACCATGGTTTGATTCGCATTACATTGCATGTGCATATGAGGTCATTCATAATAGCATGTTTCATGTTTAATTGATTATATGCATGTATACATGTTTATACTGGGATTTGTTCTCACCGGAGTTTTCGGCTGTTGTTATGTCTGTATGTGTGCATAACAACAGGTGGGGCAGGATCTGGGTCACGCATAGGATGAGAGATGGACGTAGCATGGTGATCTCGGGCTTAGCAGAAGGACTAGTAGTTGTACCTTTGGCATGTACTGTATTTAATTACTAGTTTGTTAGTATGGATGGACAAGACATGTTGTACGTTATGTTTGTACATTATGTTTGTAATTTAAATAAAGAATTTATGTTTGTTTGTATACATTAGATTTAATGTTGAAAAGCGAAAATTTGACCCACTTTTTATATTAACGATCCATTGAATCCCAAAGAAAGAGTTAGAGCCCGGTTCCCCACAAATACTGAAATTATGCTCCTAAAATGATTAGGGTCGAAATCTAGGTGAAATGGAGGCCAAAAAATGAAACGCTCTTTTGAGAGTCAATTTGGCACATCGCACCGTAAATTCTCGTACGACCTCAAAAATGATCCGAATCACAAACGGTCGAAAACATGACCTTCCTAACTCAATGGAGCACTGTCCAGTCTAAGGCCATAGGCTAAACGCCGACCGAGAACTCGAACGAGCCTCCGAACCGACACAGCAACTTGCTGTAAAATTCCAGCAACTGTACAATCGTGTAACTTGTGTTGTTTTTGAGACTACCGGCCATTGGGGCGTGAAGCACCGACCAGAGACTCTTACCAACATCCCAAGGAGTGATTTGAACCATGGCTAAGGGCCCTAGGCCAGCCACAATCCGCATCACACCATAACTCAACCGAAACTCCAACCGAGAACCAACGTGCATGCGTATGTAGTGTTTTGCTTAGATCGATGTCTTGCGTCGTTCCAGTGGCCATTTGATTGACCATGGCACAATCTAGACATATAGGGGCATGGTATGAACCGTGGCTATGGGCCATAGGCCAACCAAGATCCATACCAAGCAACCAAAAAAAAAAGCGAAACCATATGCTGGAAAATGGAAGGGCCGAAGGGGCATAGGGGGCTGTTGTGATGTTTTTATTAAAAACCGATGAGCCATGGATCAAGCCACCAAAAGGGTGACTTAATCACGTCTTAGGCATGCTAGGGGAGTGATCAAACCATGGCTATGAGCCCTAGGGCAGCCAAGATCAGATTCAATCCCTTGACAGAATAATCAGAAACTTTCGAACACATGAGATGCAAGGGGAAAGGTTGCTGTCAAATTCTGATTTCTATCATGCATGGGGCTTGTTTGAATGGACCATCACGGTCTTGACACACCCTAGTATGGGTCTAGATGTCGCCTTAGGAGCCTGGAGTCGAACCATCCAACTGAAACCACAAAACGAGGGAAAAACGTGAACTGCACAAGGGAACCGAAATATGCATGTTTTGTTTTCTTAAAATGCTTTGATGTATTTCGGTTTTTGCATGATAAAACATGATCATATACTGAAAAATAATTGCTAATATGACTTGATTGAGGTTTGAAAGAAATCTAGACATGCCTGGTTTCGTTTGAATGAAAAACGAAAGAACGAGACGATCCGGCACGGAGGAGGTGGAGCGCTTTCTATTCTACCTTGCTTCTTACTCGATTTTTCTCCTATCTTCCTAGCTATGAAACCCCCGGTTTTTCTGCTGAATTTCACTCTGAATTTCGAGATTAGGGAGGGGAGAATGATGGTTGGAGAGGTGAGGGGGAAGATCCACTAATAAAGGGATTAAAATGCAAGACCAAGTCTCCCTCATTTTGAAATTGGAATTATGGTTTGCTATCAAATCTTTTTGGGGGAATGAGGTGGCCGATTATCACATCTAGACTAGGTTAGGATATGCTCTAATAATAATTAATTAAGGTTGATCAACAATTAAAAAGTTTGCATGCTAAACTCTAACAAAGGATGGGTCAAAGGGTGAGTTGGCAAATGAATTGTCTAGTCATTAAGGGTGACCGAATATTTCTGGATAAGTGGAGGGGAAATAATGTTTTATTAGTAAATTTTAATACCTTAAGAGCCTCATTAATCCTTTAATTAATTTAGTGAATTAAACCCTTAATTAAGGAACTTAAATGAATTTATTTTCTACTCACCTCAAGTTGCATAAATAATTCCCTAAATCTCCTTTTTAACTTAACTTAACTTACTTGCTAGCTAAATTAAATTCTGGAAATATTTTCTGAATCTTAAATTTTATCTCTAAACTCCAACTCCAGTCCGGCCTCACTGAATTCACTGAAAAGAATAAAAATTAAACTGCTGGCTAAAATAATTAACTTCAAAGAAATGCATTTAAATAATCATGCAATGAAGTCAATTTTATTTAAATATTAGAATTATGAATGGCTTATACGTAGACTGAGTTACGGGTTCTACAATCCATCCCCCCTTAAAAGAAATTTCGTCCTCGAAATTCGATTATCCTTGATAACAAAAAAAAGTTTAGACTCTTAGTTCTAGAATCCTAATAATCCACGCTTCCGATGCGCTACTCTGATAAGATAAATATTAAGATGTCCTTACGTCTCCTCAATCCTAAATAAATTTGCCTACAAAAATTTGCGAATCGCAACTTAAAACAACTTATGGTGACTTAGTTTTATTCTACTATGACCTCAGATTTTGACTTATCTCACAATTTCTCATACTAGAGATGGATGTCCAAACTTATTGCACATTACTTTTCTTATATTATACCCATAATGTTCATTGCCCTATTACATTAGCATTTAGAAAGTTCAACTTAGGAAACCTTAGCCCCCAAAATTTACTGACCGACTTCTATCCTCGTTAATACACTTAAAAGTTAACCTTATCTCAATCCCATAACAAAATTAGCCTAAGATCCTTGGACTCTCCTCATTGAAACAAGTGTCACATTCTTACGTATCAGCGTAAAAACTTATTAGGTCATCCCATGGTAGCCTTAGAATAACTCTAATAAATCAACCTCCCTTATAGCCCATAGAGTTCTAGAATCCCCATATCAAAGTTTTTAGATTCCTTACTCGGTAAAAAAAATCTTAATATTCATCAATTGATAACTTATATTGAATCTTAATATTCATCAATTGATAACTTATATTGAATACAACTAATTTCCTTTTGTTTTTGTTTCACCCAAAAATTTTCGTCTGAACCAATATCTCATAAATTTGAAATTCAAACTTCTCTAATCCAAATAGATTTGGATAAAATAATTCCAATACACATATCCGCTTAATCCCAAGTTTGTTAATGACTTTTAAAATTTCTCAAGACAAGGTGTCTACCTCACCTCTTACGTGCGTCTACCAATTAAACTAAACATCATCGTACCCAACTTTCTTAAAAATTTTAAGTTCTCACAAGGTATAATCTTAATAGTTAAGATCATGACTAAAACTTGTGACACATCAAACTTATGTTCCCAAAAATTTACTAACTCAATGTTTATCCTTATAACTTAACTAACCGATCAAATTTACCTTAAATTGCCATCACTTTAAATTCTTTATTTGCCACAACATTATTTCACTAACTCTTAAATTTTCACGCTTAAGATTGATTCACCCTACGATGTCCTTGGTTACCATTCATTATAACATTATAACCCAAATATTTTAATATTCTATATTTCCTTCGAGCCTAAATAACCGAAAATTCCTACCAATTAAACCGTTCAATTCTCACTTACTACTAAATAAGTTCTCAAATTTCTTAAAATTGAATAATTAATTCTTACTTTCCTCGAATGTCGCCAAATTTTTTTCCTAAATCTCGAAATTCCACAATTACCCGTGAGTCCTCAGTATTCCCAATTTCATTTTATAGATTTCCCGTATCATAAGGTTCAACAGTCTTAAGTTTATTAAACCCAAAATTAATTCCCATAACACGTCTTACATTTATATAAATACTTAAAATTCCAATTTCTCAAAAGTTCGCATTTAATCCTTAAAATTCTCAATTTATGCAATTCGATCCTTAAATCCAACTATGTAGAGCATGCATCCTAAATAAATTCTCATAATTAATCTTACATTTCCATAGATAATTAAAATCCTCAAATTGTACATTTATAATCCTAAAGATTGTCGTAGTCTTCGAATCGCTATTGCTTATATGAAATCCTCAAAAATTTACTCGACTAGCAACCAAGAACCATTATTAATTTCTTAGAAATTCTACAAGTCTCAACAGCATTCATAATTTCAAGATTAACTTATAACCCATAAGGAGGACATCAACAATACTGAACTAAAAATTAATATAGTCAAATCATTTTCAACCTCTACTAAAGCCCAATATTCGAATTCTTAGACATGTCCAATTCCAAACGTACCCCACATGCATAATTCCATAATTTATTTTAAATGAATACTGAAATACTGAAAAGATCTGATTGTAAACTATTTCATGGAAGCATGCTGTCAAAATAATTCGTGCTTTAAATAAAATACTGAAACGTAAAACTTACAGACCGAAGAAGTGGCTTCGTGAGCTTCTCGTGGTCAGTAGTAGTGTAACCCTTTACAAGAACATAGGCTCTGATACCAACTGTAAAGGCCCTAAAACTCCTTGTTTGAAAATTTGCGGAAAATTAAAAAAAATTCTTTTTAAAAGAACTTAAAAGGCCTCATTCATAAAATCAACTGATAAATCAAGTTCAATGTTTAAAACATAGCAGCGGAAGAAAATAATTTTTGCCAACAATGATAATTTTAAAAAAAAATATCCAACGACTGATAAAAATTGTTTGCGGAATAAAATAACAAATGCTGGACTGAGGTCCTCGGGTGCCACTACTGCCGACCCAAGCTGGCTCACTGGTCCCCGCCCTCGGCCCTGGCCTCATCAGTACCTACAACAATCAAGTCTAGTGAGCCTAAAGACTCAGCAAGCATATATAGCAGGTAACGAGTAAAATCTGAAGTAAAATATGCATGGGATAAAATATCATGTCATGAGGCATGCTGAAAATAATCTGTACTGAGCAATTATGATACGTGCATAACTGAACTGAAAATCACAGTAAAAATATTTGCTCCTTGGAGCCCTGCACTGAAATAACTGGTAAAATTTTCTGTTGAGATTATGTTTTACGCCTGTGGCCACTGCACTAAGCTGAACTGATCGGTAACTGGCTACCGGGGAGTCTGAAACGGAACTGAACTGGTCGGTCACTGGCGACCGGGTGGTACCAAACTGAACTGAGCGGTCACTGGCGACCGTATAAAATAATACTCCCACATAGTGAATGAACCACAAGCCATATCGCATAAATCTCAAAAATAATCATTTTCTATTTAATGCACGTAAAATAATTAACTGGCATAATGAAAATTCCTGTATATGTTACCAACTGGATTGGATTGGATAGTCCCCAGGCTCGCTGCAACCTAACTGTACTATGAAAATATGCAATAGCTTAAACATGACCAACTACGCAATTTACGTTCAAAAGATGCGACTATGATGCCTAATGACTTCGCATTTAATCATGACTCCAAACCAACCTGAACCGACACTGAACCGACATAAAGTCATGACTAAAATACGCTTAAAATACTGAAATAAAGCTCCTAAAATGATTAGGGTCGAAATCTAGGTGAAATGGAGGCCAAAAAATGAAAAGCTCTTTCGAGAGTCAATTTGGCACATCGCACCGTAAATTCTCGTACGACCTCAAAAATGATCCGAATCACAAACGGTCAAAAACATGACCTTCAAAACTCAATGGGGCACTGTCCAGTCCAAGGCCATAGGCTAAACGCCGACCGAGAACTCGAACGAGCCTCCGAACCGACACAGCAACTTGCTGTAAAATTCCAGCAACTGTACAATCGTGTAACTTGTGTTGTTTTCGAGACTACCGGCCATTGGGGCGTGAACCACTGACCAGAGACTCTTACCAACATCCCAAGGAGTGATTTGAACCATGGCTAAGGGCCCTAGGCCAGCCACAATCCGCATCACACCATAACTCAACCGAAACTCCAACCGAGAACCAACGTGCATGCGTGTGTAGTGTTTTGCTTAGATCATGTCTTGCGTCGTTCCAGTGGCCATTTGATTGACGATGGCACGATCTAGACATATAGGGGCATGGTATGAACCGTGGCTATGGGCCATAGGCCAAACAAGATCCATACCAAGCAACCAAAAAAAAAGCGAAACCATATGCTGGAAAATGGAAGGGCCGAAGGGGCATAGGGGGTTGTTGTGATGTTTTTACTAAAAACCGATGAGCCATGGATCAAGCCACCAAAAGGGCGACTTAATCACGTCTTAGTCATGCTAGGGGAGTGATCCAACCATGGCTATGAGCCCTAGGGCAGCCAAGATCAGATTCAATCCCTTGACAGAATAATCTGAAACTTTCGAACACATGAGATGCAAGGGGAAAGGTTGCTGTCAAATTCTGATTTCTATCATGCATGGGTCTAGTTTGAATGGACCATCACGGTCTTGACACACCCTAGTATGGGTCTAGATGTCGCCTTGGGAGCCTGGAGTCGAACCATCCATCTGAAACCACAAAACGAGGGAAAAACGTGAACTGCACAAGGGAACCGAAATATGCATGTTTTGTTTTCTGAAAATGCTTTGATGTATTTCGGTTTTTGCATGATAAAACATGATCATATACTGAAAAATAATTGCTAATATGACTTGATTGAGGTTTGAAAGAAATGTAGACATGCCTGGTTTCGTTTGAATGAAAAACGATAGAACGAGACGATCCGGCGCGGAGGAGGTGGAGCGCTTTCTATTCTACCTTGCTTCTTACTCGATTTTTCTCCTATATTCCTAGCTATGAAACCCACGGTTTTTCTACTGAATTTCACTCTGAATTTCGAGATTAGGGAGGGGAGAATGATGGTTGGAGAGGTGAGGGGGAAGATCCACTAATAAAGGGATTAAAATTCCAAGTCTCCTTCATTTTGAAATTTGAATTATGGTTTGCTATCAAATCTTTTTAGGGGAATGAGGTGGTCGATTATCACATCTAGAATAGGTTAGGATATGCTCTAATAATAATTAATTAAGGTTGATCAACAATTAAAAAGTTTGCATGCTAAACTCTAACAAAGGATGGGTCAGAGGGTGAGTTGGCAAATGAATTGTCTAGTCATTAAGGGTGACCGAATATTTCTGGATAAGTGGAGGGGAAATAATGTTTTATTAGTAAATTTTAATACCTTAAGAGCCTCATTAATCCTTTAATTAATTTAGTGAATTAAACCCTTAATTAAGGAACTTAAATGAATTTATTTTCTACTCACCTCAAGTTGCATAAATAATTCCCTAAATCTATTTTTTAACATAACTTAACTTACTTGCTACCTAAATTAAATTCTGGAAATATTTTCTGAACCTTAAATTTTATCTCTAAACTCCAACTCCAGTCCGGCCTCACTGAATTCACTGAAAAGAATAAAAATTAAAATGCTGGCTAAAATAATTAACTTCAAAGAAATGCATTTAAATAATCATGCAATGAAGTCAATTTTATTTAAAATACTTGAATTATGAATGGCTTATACGTAGACTGAGTTACGGGTTCTACAGAAGGTTTGCTCGCCAGTGCTGGTACTTCGCTGGTCCTTCCTTTTATTTTGTGTCTTGAGGCTAAGAAGTTGTTGTGTAGAGGTTGTGATGGGTTTCTGGCTTGGATTGTTGATGTGGATAGAATAGTTAAGTTGAATATTGATGATATTGATGTTGTGAGAGAGTTCCCTGATGTTTTTGAGGATGATGTGCCTGGTTTACCGCCGGACAGAGATGTAGAGTTTGTGATTGATCTAGTTCCAGGTACGGTTCCTATTTCTAAGGCACCGTATAGAATGGCCCAACAGAGATGAAAGAATTGAAGACGCAGTTGCAGGATCTTTCGGATAAAGGTTTTATTCGACCGAGTTCTTCGCCTTGGGGAGCTCCGGTTCTTTTCGTCAAGAAGAAAGATGGGTCTTTCCTGCTGTGTATTGATTATATGGAGATCAACAAAGTGACGATTAAGAATAAGTATCCGTTGCCACGGATAGATGATCTTTTTGACCAATTGCATGGGGCTACAGTATTTTCGAAGATCGATATGTGACCTAGCTATTATCAGTTGAAGGTTAGAGAGTTTGATATCCCTAAGACGGCGTTCCGGACCAGGTACGGTTATTATGAATTTCTTGTGATGTCTTTTGGTCTGACTAATGCTCCTTCAGTCTTCATGGATCTGATGAACCGAGTGTTCAAGCCGTATTTGGATAGCTTTGTCATTGTTTTAATCGATGACATTTTGATTTATTCCAAGACCAGAGAGCTTCATGCAGAGCACCTCAGACTTGTTCTTCAGTTGTTGAGAGAGAAGAGGTTGTTTTCTAAGTTGAAGAAATGTGAGTTCTGGTTGGAGCAGATTTCTTTCTTAGGCCATGTTGTTTCGAAGGATGGTATAGCTGTTGATCCTGTGAAGATCGAGGCGGTTCAGAAGTGGCCTATCCCTACCACTGTATCAGAGGTACGTAGTTTCCTTGGTTTGGCGGGTTATTATCGTCTTTTCATTTCAGATTTCTCCAAGATTGCCCTGCCATTGACCTATCTGACGAGGAAGACTGTGAAGTTCGAATGGTCCAATGATTGCCAAAGTGGATTTCAAGAGTTGAAAGATAAGTTGACGACAGCTCCAGTACTTGCATTGCCCAGTGGTTCAGAGGACTTTGTTGTTTATACCGATGCGTCGAAGAAAGGTCTTTGTGCAGTGCTGATGCAACGTGGAAAAGTTATAGCCTATGCTTCTCGCCAGTTGAAGGACTATGAGAAGAATTATCCTACGCATGATTTGGAGCTGGCAGCTGTGGTTTTCGCCTTGAAAATCTGGAGACATTATTTATATGGCGAAAACTGTGAAATATTCACGGACCACAAGAGTTTGAAGCATTTGTTTCCTCAGAAAGAACTCAATATGCGTCAGAGACGGTGGTTAGAGCTTGTCAAAGACTATGATATGACGATCAGTTACCACCCATGGAAAGCGAATGTTGTAGCGGATGCTTTGAGCCGTAAGTCGAGTTCTTCTTTAAGTTCGATGATTCAGCAGCCGTTGTTGTTGGACTTGCAACGAGAGGAGATAGTTTTGGTGGTTCCGGGAACCATTGCTCGTTTTTCAGCGTTAGTCATTCGGGCTACATTGACGGACAGGATCCGTAAAGAGCAAGTCATTGATTTACTGTTGACAGAGTTGAGAGCCAGAGCAGAGGAGAGATGTAATTCAGAGTTTGGCTTGAATGGAGATGGTTTGGTGACATTCAGAGGCCGTATATATATATTCCTGTTGGTGATGATATTCGACGAGACGTCTTGACAGAGGCACATACCGCGCCATACTCGATACATCCAGGCAGCACCAAGATGTATCAGGATCTTCGTAGACTCCATTGGTGGCCAGGTATGAAGAAAGATATTTCCATGTGTATTTCTCAGTGCCTAACTTGTCAGCAGGTGAAGATCGAGCACCAGAGACCTGCTGGGACATTGCTTTCATTGCCGATTCCTCAATGGAAATGAGAGCATATTACGATGGACTTCGTGACTGGTCTTTCCAGAACGCAGAAAGGTTTTAACTCTATTTGGGTTATTGTTGATCGGTTGACCAAGTCAGCGCATTTTCTTCCAGTCAAGACGACGTACTCCATGAATCAGTATGCCGAAGAGTACATAGCAGAGATTGTTAGACTTCATGGTGTTCCTGTGTCGATCGTGTCTGATCGTGACCCTAGATTTACTTCAGAGTTTTGGAAGAGTTTTCACAGAGCTATGGGTTCACGGTTAGCATTCAGTACAGCATATCATCCCCAGAGCTACAGTCAATCAGAGAGAGTTATTCAGATTCTAGAGGATATGCTCAGAGCTTGTACTATCGATTATCCTGGTAGCTGGGATTCCAAATTGCCTTTTGTTGAGTTAACGTATAATAATAGCTACCAAGCAACTATTGGCATGGCACCGTATGAAGCACTTTATGGCAGAAAGTGTAGATTGCCCTTGTATTGGGATGAGATTGGTGAGAGGAAGATGTTGGGTCCAGAGTTGGTTCAACAGACAGTTGATGTTGTTGCGGTTATTCGAGAGAGGATTAAGACAGCACAGTCGAGACAGAAGAGCTATGCTGATGTGCATCGTAGACCGTGGCAGTTTGACGTTGGCGACCATGTTTTCTTGAAGATTGCACCTCTTAAGGGTGTGATGAGGTTTGGCAAGAAGGGAAAGTTGAGTCCGAGATTTATTGGCCCATTTGAGATCTTGGATAGAGTTGGTGATCGATCTTACAGGTTAGCTCTACCGCCAGATCTTGACAGAGTTCATAATGTCTTTCTTGTTTCAATGCTCAGGAAGTATATTGCGAATCCTTCCCATGTTCTTCACCACGAGCCATTGGATTTGACGCCGAATTTGACTTACCAAGAGATTTCGGTCCAGATTTTGGATGGCAAAGTTAAAGTTTTGAGAAACAAAGAGATCGACATTGTGAAAGTCCTTTGGAGGGATCATTTAATTGAAGAAGCCACGTGGGAACCAGAGGATGAGATGAAAGAGAAGTATCCTGAGTTGTTTGCGGAGTGACGTCAATTTCGAGGACGAAATTCCCTTAAGGAGGGGAGATTGTAATAGCCAAGCCTGGTGTACGGTATGGTTTAAGATTCGTATGATTATTGATTAATTGGTTTAAGATTTAGTATAGTGTGATTTTAAGAGTTGTGATTATGGGTTATAGTATTGTTGGTTATAATTGTTTCGTGGTGTTGTTGTTATTAGTTGTGGTGTAGTTGTATTGTATCAGCGTTGCGATTCGATCTTTGTTGTGTAGAGTTGTTTGTTGGATTCAGAGGCGACCGCACCTACGGTATGTTTCAGAGCGCACATGCGGTCGACATTTTCAGATTTTTGGTTGAGTTGTCGTAGGCATACCGCACCCGCGGTGTATGTTGGAGCGCACCCGTGGTGCATGAACAGTAGAAGCGTGTTTCGGATTTTTACTGATATAATTGGATGAATTGGCTCATTTTTCTCATTCTTCTCCCACCCTTCTCGATTTTTCTCTCCTTGGAGACTAGGGTTTCCTCATTACATTCATTTCCTTCCTTTGAATCTTGCATCTTGGTGGATTATTGTGTTGAGAGCAAGGTTATTATTGGGTCAAGGAAGCTAAGGTAAGCTTTTGGTTTAGTTTATTTTTGGTTTTGGTGTTGGGAGAAATCATGGGTTGGTGATGGTGTTGGTTTTATGGATTAATTGATATGGGTTTATGATTATTGAGTTGTTGATGGTGTATTTCATGGTTTATTGTTGTAGGTTGTGTACCAAGAGATATATTCTAGATTCCAAGTGGTTGTAAGTGGAATTTCATTTCTTGTGCTCACGTGATAATATATGTATGGTGTTTCAATGGTTTTAATTTTCTATTCCCTTAATTTAATTCATGATTATGTATTGATACACTTGTTATATATATTGGAGGCATTTTATGTCTCAATTGTGAAAAAGGGAATACGAGAGAATAAAGTCTTCAAAGTGTTCGATAAAATGCCAAAGAGAGAGTTCAAATGATTTATGGATTGATAGATACATAGTCAGAGATTGCATGCAATGAGTTGATCAACGACCATAGGCTTATATCCCTTAGAGTTGTCGATTTATATCGATGGGATTTAGGTACAGAGACAGAGATACTATATAGATATCAATCCAACAGAGAAAAGAAAAATACCATCGTTATTGTTATTCATGCTATGATATTTATGTTTTAGAGTTGATGATATTTAATGTTTTCAAAGTCATTATTTTCAGAGTATGCTATGTATCCATTGCTATGTAAGAGTTCCGCTTGCTGAGTTTTATACTCATTTCAGTTATTTCATGTGATGCAGATCAGAGCGACGGGCCGGGACGTTGATTGTGGGCCGGAGTCATATGCATATAGAGAAGGAAGGAAGAAGGCTACTTTTGCTAGCATTTTGGACATGATCATATAAATGATATTTTGTGTTTTTGTTGTATCATTTCATTGATCATGTATATACATTTTGATTGTAAATGTTTTTATGTCAAGAAATTTTTAATCCTTCCTTGCCTTCAAAGAAAATTTTAAATTCCGCTGCTATTTTATTAAAACGGGTCAGAGGTGTCACACCATAGGAGATGTTTACTTGCTTTTGAACAATGATTTTAATTTAATTTTAAGAGATGTTTTGTTTGTACCTGATTTGGTGAAAAACATTGTTTCCATTTCTATGCTAGATAAAGATGGATATTCTTGTTATTTAGCAAAGATGTTTGCAACATTTACAAGAAGGAATGTTTAATTGGTACTGGAAAACTTGAAAAACGATCTCTATAACTTAAAATTGAAAGATAGTCCACTAAACAATGTCCAAGCTATAACAACAACAAACAATCGAAAACAAGATACTCTAAATTCGGCACATATGTGGCATGCTCGATTAGGACATATTTCCCTAAGAAGGTTGAACAAGCTAGTGGGAGTGGGCATGTTTGATTTGTCTGATATTAATGCTCTCACGACTTGTGAATCCTGTCTGAAAGGAAAGATGACCAAAATTCCTTTTGAGGGCCATGTGGAGCGAGCCAAAGGGTTATTGGATTTGATCCATATCGAAGTGTGCGGTCCGCTTAGCATCGCCACTAAGCATGGTCACGCCTACTTCATCACCTTTACCTATGATTTTTCGAGATATGGGTATGTGTATTTGATGAAATACATGTCTGAAGCCTTTGAAAGGTTCAAAGAATTCAGAAGTGGAGTAGAGAAACAGTTGGGAAAAAGCATTAAGACACTTTGATCGGATCGAGGTGGTGAGTACTTGAGTGCCGAGTTCCAAGAGTATCTTATAGAGAATGGGATTCTCTCGCAGTGGACTCCGCCCGCTACACCGCAGTTGAATGGTGTTTCGGAGCGTCGTAACGGACTTTGATGGACATGTTTCGGTCTATGATGGGTTTCACGAAGTTGCCGCCATCCTTTTGGGGATATGTGCATGAAACAGCGGCACTGTTGTTGAACAATGTCCATTAAAAGGCAGTTGACAAGACTCCATATGAGATATGGATTGGTAAGCCACCCAAATATTCTTATCTTAGAATATGGGGTTGCCCTACTTATGTGAAGCAAGTAGTGGGAGATAAATTGGATAGTCGATCCATTTTATGTTACTTTGTGGGTTATCCAAGGAATTTAGTTGGATACTATTTCTATCATATCCAAGAAACAAAGGTGTTTGTTTATAGGAAGGCAACCTTTTTGGAAAAGGAATTTCTATTGGATAGAAAAGGGAAGATGATAGAACTCAAAGAGGTTCGAGAGGCGCCCACAATTGTAGAACCCACACCCGAAGAGCCAAGAGATGAGATACAAGCTCCTAGAAGATCCGAGAGAGTCTCGAGACCACCTATGAGGTATGGTTTGCTTCTTGAAGAGGTCCATGATGAGCCTAACCATGGATGTGATCCAAGGACCTTCAAGGAAGCGTTATCTGATGTCGATTCATCCAAGTGGCTTGAAGCAATGGAATCTGAGATGAATTCCATGCATTCGAACCAAGTGTGGAATCTCGTGGATCCAACTGAGGGAATTGCTCTCATAGGGTTTAAATGGATTTACAAGAGGAAACTTTGGGGGTGATGGGAAGGTATTGACCTTCAAGGGCGATCGGTAGCAAAATGATATACTCAAAGACAAGGAGTTGACTTTGAGGAAACCTTTTCTCCAGTTGCAATTTTCAAGTCCATAAGGATATTGCTAGCCATAGCTGTATGGTATGACTATGAGATATGGGAGATGGATGTCAAGACAACCTTTCTTAATGGGGATATTAAGGAAGAGATTTACATATCTCAACCTGAAGGGTTTACATCTGTCGGAAATGAGTATATGGTATGCAAACTTCAAAGATCTATTTATGGTCTAAAGCAGGCATCTAGGAGTTGTAACCTTAGATTCGATAGTACAATCAAAGAGTTTGGTTTTACTAAGAATCCAGAGGAACCCTGTGTGTATAAGAAGGTTAGTGAGAGTTCTTTGACATTCTTGGTGCTGTATGTTGATGACATTCTACTCATTGGGAATGATGTAGGAATGTTGCAATAAACTAAAATATGGTTAGCGAGTAAGTTCTCGATGCAAGACTTGGGTGAAGCATCTTTTGTATTGGGAATACAGATCTATAGAGATAGATAGAAAAGATTGCTTGGTCTCACCCAGTCCACATACATTGATACCATCGTGAAGCGGTTCTCGATGGATGAGTCCAAGAGAGGACATCTACCAATGTGTCATGGCGTGTCCCGATCCAAGTCAATGTCTTCCAAGACTGATGCAAAGATATCTGCGATGACACGCATTCCGTACGCATCTGCAATTGGTAGCATCATGTATGAGATGATATCTACACGTCCGGACGTTGCTTTCGCACTAAGTTTAGTGAGTAGATATCAATCGAACCCTGGTATTCCAGATTAGAAAGCTGTGAAAGACATTCTTAAGTATTTGAGAAGGACCAATAAGTTGTTCTCGGTCTATGGGGGTGGAGAACTGAAATTTGAAGGCTATACTGACTCTAGCTTCCAAAGCGATATCGATGACTCGAAGTCAACCTTTGGGTTCGTATTCATGCTCAATGGTGGTGCTGTCTCTTGGAAGAGTTTCAAGCAAGACAGTACTACAGATTCCACCACTGAGGCCGAATATATTGCTGCATCAGATGCAGCAGATGCAGCAAAGGATGCTGTTTGGATAAGGAATTTCGTCCAAGAGTTGGACGTCATTCCTAATAGATTTGCTCCTGTCCCGGTGTTGTGTGAAAACACGTGAGCTATAGCTCAAGCAAAGAAGCCAAGGTCTCACCAGAAGTCCAAACATGTATTGAGAAAGTATCACATCCTCCGAGAGAATGTGGAAAGAGAAGATGTCTCGATTGACAAAGTCTGCTCCGCAGATAATGTTGCTGATCTAACTAAGCCTTTACTTGGACCATTATTCGAGAAGCATCGCGAATCGATGGATTTGAAGCATATGGGTAGTTGGCTCTAGTGCAAGTGGGAGATTGATAGAGTAGGTGCACGTCGAGCCAAGTGTTGGCCGAATGTTCACAATGAAACTATATGTATAAACAGTCTTTAATTTAATAATATTTGAAATTATTATTTTGGCACTTCTTTATCTGTATACCCATGCTAGTTGCATAGATAAAGTCCTTGAATATACAAATAGGAGAAAGAATATGAGATGATCATATGATGAGTATCATGAAACTCATATTTGGAATACTGTATATTCTAAACAGTTCCTAGTCGATTCAGCCGCCGCTAAGAAGGATATAGGCCGCTCGAGTTCGAAACTAGTATCTGTGATGTGAGTACAATGTTTCATTGGTAGGGGACATTGTGATGTCCGAGCATGCAGATAGGTGCTCCTGCTAGAGTGCACTGAACAACCCTTCATAAAGGACTTTCCAAGTAGTTCTTACTTATCGAGTGGAAATGTCCTAGTTTATGGTTGTACACCATTAGTCCTTATGACTCGTGACAACATTGAGACTCTATATACTAGCATTGCACTTTGACTTGTTTAATGACTCCCATGGGATCATCAGGTGGCAAGGTTGAGTGTTTTGTTGAAACATATAGGAGTTGATGCATTGTAGTTGGGGATTCACCCCTTCGGGTATGGATATCCTATGTGATCTTATGTGTATGTAGTTTGAATTCTCTGATCAGAATATGGTGGTAATTATGAAAGGGGTTTCATAGATTACACCATCGATGCAACTACGACATGACACATAGTATCGATTCATTGACAACTCTCGATATACCAATGGTTGTCGAATCGGTCGGGATATATGAATTGAAGGGACCGTACTGTACGCTAACCATAATTGAATGGTTCTTGCTGGCACTATCATTTGATACCTAGGGAATCATGTAAGCGATGCTGCTAGGCGTTTAACATGATTGGTTGGGTACTATCAGATTTGAGTTCTGACGTTCTTATTATCAAGGAGTTGATAAGTAAGAATGGAGCAATTGGTGTATGCTCGAATAAGGACATGTTTAGTCCCGAATCACTTTGTGATGTGAACCCATGGCTAGTTGTATCATTGAACTATTGAGGGTCACACAAGTGCTAACTTTTTAGATCCCGTTGAGAAGTAAAATAGTTCAATGTGTTGAACGGCTTATAAAGGAGTTTATAAGCGTAAGGAAAAATAGAAGTATGACTTCTATAAGGAGAACGTAACTTTTAATTTGAGGAAGTGTTCCTAAATTAAAAGTTGGCCAAATAAATGTATTTGAAAATTGTGATTTTCATAAACATTATTATGGATTTAATTAAATCAATTCAAGTGTTGAATTAATTAAAAACTAGTGGATCTAGTAGAGTCCAAATAACTAAATTAATTCAAGTGTTTAATAATATAAATATCATTGGGCCTTGTAGAGCCCAATTAGAAATAATTATTAAACTAGTGGAATTGAGTAATATCAAGTAAAGTTTAAGTGGACTCAAATGTGTTTGACACATTTAAATAAAAGTCCATGGACCTTGTAATTGTTACAAGCTCAAATATAATTGCATGCATGAGAGATGAAAGGTTGGGAGACAACTTTTTCAATGTCCAAGGCATGGCATGCTTTTGGGATACCACAAATTTTTTGCTAAACCAAGAAAAGTCTCCCCTTCTCTCCTTGGACATGGCTTGGATGAAATTTGAGCTCATTGTCCACAATTTTTGCTTCTTCAATTGTTGATGAAAGCACACACTTCTCAAAGAAAAATGTTCAAATTTTTCTAGTGCAAAATTAGAGTGGATCTACCTTGTTAGTCGTGGATCTAATTTGAAGAAAGGAGTTCAAAAGAAATGTGAAGCTTGTAGATTGTTTACCTTGAAGAGCTAAGTTGTTTACAACTTAGTTGGAGCCAAAATCAATCCTTGTGATTGATAGGTAATTTTCTAAAACACCCTATGTATGACATATTTTGGTGTTTTTGTATTTGCTACACACTTTGTTGGTTGCTCGGTTTTCTTGTTCTTGAAAATGTATGATTTTCGTTTTAAAACTTCGTTGCGCAACCGGCACCATAACCGATCCCCTTTCATTCATTACGTGTTTTTATAGTGGCTCGTTAAAAACCTTATTAGGAAAAACTCATTGAGATAAAAACCATAATAGAGGAAAAAGAATGCAGTATGTGGACCTGTTGTGATGATTTTCAGAATTTGGTATCGACTAAGTGGAAATTCATGGGGTATGGTACTGCACAGTTTATTCTCAAACAGAAATTTAAGGCTATTAAGAAACCTCTTCAAGCGATGAATAGAAGCAATTTTAGTAACATATCCATGCGAGCTAATGTAATGAAGAAGAAGCTGGAAATTTTGCAGGTTAATTTGTTGAAGGATGGCGTAATGCCAGCAGACTATGTTGATATTAAAAGACGCACATAGATAATTTTAGAGGCCGAGAGAATGTTTATTGCCCAAAAAGCTAAGATCAACTACTTGAAACAAGGCGATCGGTGCGCCAAATTCTTCCATGATTTGATCAAAAGAAACAAAAAACGAAATGCTATCATGAGTATCACGAAAACAGATGGTAATTTATGCACTGATTCAGATGAAGGGACTTTTGGGCACTAAATTCGATAGGTCACAGCTGCACCAGGACATATTCAATGAGGGGAGGTTTGTTAATGACGAAGATTGGGTTACTCACACAATCAGTCACGGTCTCTGAGATTGAATTAGCTTTGTATGATATAGATGATGATAAAGCGCCGGGCTCAGATGGGTTTGGAGCAAAATTCTTTAAGAGGTGTTGGATTATTATTAAGGAGGATGTTTGTAATGGAGTTTCAGAATTCTTCTCCAGTGGAAAATTGCTAAAGCAGTGGAACCATTCCATCATGGCTCTCATGCCAAAGAAAGTTGCACCTACTACGGTTAAAGATTATCAACCAATCTCTTGTTGCACGGTATTTTATAATCTTATTTCTAAAATTCTTGTGAATAGGTTGACAGGGTGTTTGGGTGATCTTGTTGATGGGGCTCAAGCAGCATTTATCAAAGGGCGATCTATTGTTGATAATATTCATTTGGCCCAAGAATTGATGCGCAAGTACGCCCGTAAGCGGGGCTCTCCGAGATGTATTTTGAAGGTCAACTTGGAAAAAGCTTATGACACTTTTGACTAGGTTTTTTTGCACGATTCTCTAATTTCATTAAACTTCCCCATCAAATTTGTTAAGTGGATTATGGAGTGTGTTACTACGACATCTTACTCCATTGTCATTAATGGCCATTACCATGGAAACTTTCAAGGGCAGCGTGGTCTTCGCCAAGGTGACCCACTTTCCCCTCTTCTTTTTACATTATGTATTGAAGTACTGTCACGTATGCTGAAGAAATGACCCGATCACCGAACTACACTTTTCACCCGAAATGTGCCAACTTGAGGATAACCCATTATGCTGATGATTTACTATTGTTTTCGTATGGGGATAGACAAAGTGTTTTCATGACTATGCAATGCCTTGAAAATTTTGGAAACATGGCGGGTCTTCGCATGAACTCGTCGAAATCGAACATTTACATGGCTAGCATTGATGAGTATGTCAAGCAGGATATATTGAACTTCACGGGTTTTACCACTGGGGCTTTACCATTCAGATATTTAGGGATTCCAATTGCAGCGAAGAAGCTTTGTGCGGCGGATTACAGTGATCTCGTGAACAATGTGAATTTGAAGGTGAGTTCTTGGCCTAGAAACTCTTTATCATATGCTGGGAAAATTGAGTTGATTAGATCTATTATTCAAGGAATTGATTGCTTCTGGCTATCCATTTTACCCATTCCCAATTGTGTACTGCATTCGATACAATCAATATGTCGCAAATTTGTTTGGCCAATGAATCACCCACTTATTGCTTGGTCAATGTTATGTAAACCACTTGTGGATAGGGGCTTGGGGTTGAAAGATTTGAAAGCTTGGAACCATGCATTGTTAGCTAAAACTCTATGGAATATTCATTCAAAGAAAGATAGTCTGTGGATTAGATGGGTGAAGCATGTGTATAGTTGTTTTGGAGATGTGTGGAACTGGTGTTTGAAGTAGGATGACTCGCCGTTAATCAAAAATATTCTGTGCATTAGAGATGAGATTATCAAATTCGATGGATCCACAGGCGCTGCCATTGCTCGATTACACAGCTGGTTTGGTACGAGTGGAGGGCTTTCTAGAGCATATGATTATTTTGTCCATTCTAAGGGATCATAGCCGTGGAAACCTATATTGGCTAAGAGTTACATTCTTCCTAAGCATCGTTTTATGCTTTGGTTGTTTGCACACTCGAAGCTCATGACTCGAGATAGAATGCCATTTCTCTCTGATCATAGGTGCAAACTCTGCATGGAAGAAGATGAGTCCGTAGCACATTTATTCTTCAAATGCAGGATTTCAAAGCTTATATGGTACAATGTGCGAAGATGGTTTGACATGAGAAAGATTATGGGTTCACGCAACACATTTCTTAATGCATTCAGGAATAATTACAAAGGAAACTCAGCATTGACAAAGATGAGAATTACGGCACTCTCAGCTACAGTTTACCATGTCTGGAATCTCAAAAATAGGGTCTTGTTCGAAAAGGAGAAGATAAACATTGAAGCTATCCTCACCAAGATTAAGATTCACACCTACCGAAGTATACCTGAAGCTTCTATGATTTTATTGGGTACTGATTATTAGAGTTTGAATTGCGTTTGTATGACTATTGATCGAGTAAAACTTGCACAGTGAATAGTCCCAAAATTTATTTTATAATTGAAAGCTCGATTTAAATATCGCAAGTGCACGATAGTCAAGTTATAATAAACGTAAGTGAATACGAGTATCGATCCACAAGGACTGCGTTACAATATTTTCATTTTCAAGTAAAACTCTTTAGCAATGATAGAATGAGTTGATGATTAAACTACTGTATATCAAATAACTAAATTAATTAAAATGCAAAGAAAACGTTTCAAAGAAAGCAATGATTAATTTGGATTAAAATCAAATGAGAAACGAATCTGTTGGGAATTTATCAGTTCACCTACCACTCGTGTTTAACTAACTACACTCGACTTTTACTCGTGCATTCGACGGAATTCCCTAGACTAATTAATATACTCTGTCGAGCTATATTAATACTAATCAAAAACATGCAGTACTCAAGTGTCCCACTACCAATCATAATCAAGTCAAATCGCAACCGAATACTCATTCTCATCTACACATAAATCTCGACACTAATTTGAACGTGTGTGTGTCATGATGGGTCTAGTCATTCGTACTTCAAATAGATCAATTATCATATCATGCGAGTCACTCAATTAACACTTCAATACAAGTCTCACTAGCATGCATCCCCGTGTCCATTTATCACTAGCCATAAATTGAACTTTATTCAACTTTTAAGTGCAGATAAGGGTGTCGATAAGAAGGAAAATAAGCTCAAGTGGCTAAAAGTTGGGAGTACACCGATCATTTTCATTGTGCAATCGTCAAGACTTTTCGTCTGACTTTCCTCGTCTCCTTACATCTCCAACTTTTAGCCTAGGAATAGAATTTCATTCCTTTTATTTCGGCTCTCCCTCACCTTACATCTCCTTCTTTCTTCTCTTTTTTTTTTTTTTTTTAAATGCACAATTTTCACACATGTACTCCCTAGGCTAAGAATATAATACTTTGGATTATAGCTGGTTAGGAGTATGACATTTTAATTCAGTGCATTGGAAAGGAGGTAAATGTAAAGTTCAAGGCAAATCAAATTTTCTCATTCAAGGTCCCAATTAGCGACTTATTTTCACGGGTTTACATGCTAAATCAACTCATAAATGGTGCATTTCAAGTTAACCACACAAAACTTTAAAATTTCACCATTATTCCTACCAAATTCTAGTCCCCATACATATGTGCTCAAAAAGTTCAAATTTTGTACCAAAATTCATGCTTTAACAATCAAGAGTACCATTCACGAAGTGACCCAATCAATACTTTTGTAAACTATCAATTCAACATCATCATTGGCTCATAAACTATGTCTTCTCACCACAAACGACACCAAACAAAAGAAATGCAACGAAACTAAACAAATTAACTAAACAACCAAAACAATCTACCCCCCCTCATACTAGAGTTGTGTAATGCCCTCAGTGCACAAAACGAAACAAACACTAAAAACCAAAAAACTCATGAATGCAAATGCAACGACAGAATAAGCAAAAAGAATAAAAAGAAAGGGGAAACAGTAAACTCCCCTAGTCAGAAATCATCCTCCTCGTCATGCTCAGGCGGTGGGACTCACTCGTCAGCTGGTGGCGGCATAGGGTAATCGTACTGAAAATGGAAGGGTGGCGGGTATGCGGGTGGAGGTGGCTGGCCGGAAGTGTCGATACCCAAATGAGATGAGATCCCATGCACCAGGTATTCGATGTTCTGAATGTGAGCTTGATTAACTGCCTGGTAGGGTTCTGATAAGTGGTCCAAGCGCCCAATTCGTTGATGCGATCTCGCATGGCACAGCGGCGTGGCTGCGGAGGCGGTGGTGCATGTCCTAGGGCCGGAGGTGGTTGATCTGCTCCCCCATAATCGAAAAATACCTCCTCGGGCAGCTCAGCCTGTCTTTTCTCCCTCTTCGCTCTATAAAGAGCCTCATCAATGGCTCTCATCGGCGGTAACCACTCGTCATCATCTGCAAATATTACCCCCGCTCGGGCACACAGCTCAGTCACTATCGTCGGAAAGTAAAAAGCCAAATTGCTGCTGTTTATACACATATTAAGCTGTCTAAAAATGAGCCTGCCCACATCAATCACCATCCCAGTATAGATGGCATAAAGAACAACCGCCCGCTCACGCTGCACATCACTCGTATGACCGACCGGCATCAATCTCTTAGACAAAAACGCATACCACAATGCCACGTCCACTTCAAAAATTTTTCAAGAAAAACCGTATACGTCCCCGGTTGTTTCCACGTGGTGCCCGGATAACAGAGTGTGCGAATAATCAAATCATAATCCGGGTTAAGCACCCACGCCTGAAACACCGAATCATCCACCGGCGGTAGACCCAACATGTCATTGATAGTATGGGAATCATACGGGACTAGACGTCCCCTCACAAATGCCTTGTGCTCATTCCCCTCCGGAGCATTGGCATAAAATTCACGCACAACCGGAACCACTGCTGCGTTCGGTTGTGCCACAAAGGCATTCCACCCTCTTCCTGCTACTAGGAACTCCGCAAAATGATGGATAATAGACGAGCTAAATCCTCGCTCAGGGATTGGTTTCCTATGTAGTCTAGCATTTTCATATCTCTCCCTAGCATTATCATTCACAAACATAGACGGAGTAGACCGCGAACTAGAAGCACCATGAGTTACCTTAGATCTTTTGGGTGCCATGTAGAGAGTGGAGTGCACAAAGTATCCAACCGCCGGAAAATTGTTGAAGGTCGCCGGAGAAGCTCGCCAGAATTTGTGGAAGATGACCGGAGTTGGAAAAAATTGTAGTCTAAATGCTTCCGGGTGGATTGTAGAAAGCAAGATCGAGTCTTTGCCCTGAAAAATCAACAAATAAAGGTCTTTAGCACAAAAGAGCAAGGAAGGCGCCGATTATTTGAGGAGGAGGAGTAGGGTTCGAAGTGGGGAAGAAAAGGGAAAAAAAATTTTTTTATAGTCTGCGCGACTCGCTAGGGCAGTCAAAAGTGTCCGCCCTAGCGAGTGGTTTTCGGTGACAAATTATTTGAAACATACGAGTGCTCGCTGGGGCGGTCAGTTTTGACCGCCCTAGCGAGGGGTTCTCGCCGAAAACTTATTTGAAAAATACGAGTTCTCGCTGGGGCGGTCACTTTGGACCGCCCTAGCGAGTGGTTCTCGCCATAAAACCATTTTTTAAAAACAATCGCTCGCGGGGGCGGTCAAAAGTGACCGCCCTAGCGAGGCGTTTTCGGCGACTATGTTTTTGAAAAAAAAGCGAGGGCTCGCTGGGGCGGTCAGTTTTGACCGCCCTAGCGAGACATTCTCGAAAAAAAGAAATAAATAAAAAAATTAAAAACAATGAATGCCATGCCATGCAACTACCTAAATGCAAATGATGCGATTAATGAATAAAGGAAAAAGATAAAATCAACATAGGGAGTAGAAGTAGTTCTCAATTTATAGTCTAGAGCTCGACTTTTAACCCATGTCCTCAATGACTGTCATGGAGCCGAGTGACTCCAATTTGTGGCTCAATTGTGCCACCGATATAGTGCTTCAATCTTTGAGCGTGGACTATGAACGGCTCCTTTTTCCCATCTCGCATAGCACATGTCGGCGGTTCCTTAACGCTTGACTTCCGAGGGGTCAGGTCTCTTCGAGCTCCCAATTCATCCAATTTCATTCTCACTGGCTTCGTCCATGGGTGGTTGACATTAAAGTATGCTCCTCTCTCGGATATTTCTTCATCAGGTTTATCCTTCACTTCAGTGGTGAGGGTGACTTCCAATGAATCCTTTATAGCATCCTGCACAAATTGACACACAAGTGAATCCGATGAATCAACTATAAAACAATCATTAGTGTGCAGTGGGTGCTTAAGAGCGTTAAAAACATTAAAAGTGATTTCTTCCTTTCCCACTCTCAATCTCAACTTCCCTTCTTGCACTTCAATCACGGCCTTGCTAGTTGCAAGGAATGGTCTCCCTAAAATCAAAGGCATCTCCCTATCCTCTTCCATGTCAAGCACCACAAAATCTATAGGAAATATAAACTTTCCCACTTTCACCAGCACATCTTCTTTGACTCCTCGTGGATGTTTGACAGATCCGTCAGCTAGTTGCAAAGACATCTTTGTGGGTTTAGGCTTGCCCAATCCAAGTTTCCTGAATACAGATAAAGGTATAAGATTAATGCTCGCACCAAGATCACATAAAGCTTTAGAAAAGACCACATCACCAATCATGCAAGGGATAGAAAAACTCCCTGGATCCTTTAGCTTTGGTGGGATCTGGTTTTGTACCAATGCAGAGCAATTCTCAGTCAATTTTACCGTCATGGGATCCTCCAACTTTCTCTTATTAGCTAAGATGTCTTTTAGAAATTTAGCATAACTCGGCATTTGCATCAAGGCATCTGCAAACGGAATATTGATGTGCAATTTTTTAATTATCTCAAGAAATTTACCAAATTGTGCATCTAATTTAGCTTTCTTCATTGCTGCAGGAAAAGGTGGAGGGATAACAATTTTATTTTGTGCAATTGGTGTAGATGTAGAGTTAGAAGACTTACCTCCTCGAGTTTCCACCTCATCCTCACCGTGCTTGGTCTTTTCCTCATTAGATTCGAGTGCTTTTCCACTACGCAATTCCATAGCCTTCACATGTTCTCTTGGGTTAACTTCCGTGTTGCTTGGCAAAGCTCCTTGCTCCCTATTAGCAATCAACTTATCCAATTGTCCAATTTGATTCTCTAACCCCTTTATGGATGCATCTTGGTTCTGAAATCTCGTCTCTGTTGCAGAAATAAATTTAGTCATCATTTGCTCTAAATTTGATTTCTCCTCCCGAGGCGGTTCTGGCTTGAATCCTTGGTGCATCCCATATGGTGGACCTCTTTGTTGGCGATTTTGGTTGTTCTGACCTGCCCATGAATAGTTTGGGTGATTCCTCCATCCCGGATTATATGTGTTCGAATAAGGGTCATTTCTGGGACGGTTCTGGAACCCCACTTGTTTTACCGTTGCTCCCTCAGGCACATATAATGGATTGCCATCTTGGCAATCCTGCACATCATGCTCACCCCCACACTTATCATAGAAAATTTCTTGCAGACGCATAGCCGACCCACTCATGCTCATCCCATCAATCTTTTTATTCAACGCCTCTAACTGTGCTGAAACCGCCGCCAGATCATTAACCTGATTAACTCCAGCACCTCGTCTCTGCCTATCAGACTGAGGATGATAGCTACTAGCAGCCATTTCCTCCAATAACTCATATCCTTCCTCAGCCGTTTTTCTCAGTAAATTTCCACATGCATCAGCATCTATCATGGTACGGTTAGGAGTAATCAGACCGTAGTAGAAAGTTTGAACAACTAACCCAAGCGGCAGCTCATGGTGTGGACATCTCCTCAACAAGTCCTTGTAGCGCTCACATGCCTCGTAAAGTGACTCGTTCTCATATTGAGCAAAAGTAGTAATGTCGGCTCTAAGCTTCATAGTCTTCGACGGAGGAAAGTACTTGATCAGGAATGCCTTTGCCATATCCTCCCATGTAGTGATAGACCCTACAGTCAAACAGTTTAACCACGACTTAGCTTTATCTCTTAGTGAAAATGGAAATAAACGCAAACGAACAGCATCATCAGACACGCCATTAAACTTAAAAGTATCACAAATTTCAAGAAAGTCAGATATATGAGAATTAGGATCGTCAAGTGCACTTCCCCCAAATTGGACAGTGTTCTGAATCATCTGAATGATAGCTGGCTTGATCTCAAACTGATTGACTCGGATGACTGGTCTAACGATGCTTGGACGTGCTCCATCAAGAGACGGCTGTGCATAATCCAACATCGGTATACGCCTTGGCTCCTCTCTTTGTTGATCGCCTTCCATTCTTTCCATTGCTCTTTGCTGCTGTAGTCGACGTCTAGCTGTGCGTTCAATTTCGGGGTCGAAAGGCTCAAGCTTAAACTCGAGTGATCTTCGCATGCACCGCAAGAAAAATTTGCAACACAATGAGAGTATCAAATAACAATAAAATAAATAATACTAAAGAATTTAAATGAAAAATAAAAAATTGTGAATCAACAGTCCCCGGCAACGGCGCCAAAAACTTGATCGAGTAAAACTTGCACAGTGAATAGTCCCAAAATTTATTTTATAATTGAAAGCTCGATTTAAATATCGCAAGTGCACGACAGTCAAGTTATAATAAACGTAAGTGAATACGAGTATCGATCCACAAGGACTGCGTTACAATATTTTTATTTTCAAGTAAAACTCTTTAGCAACGATAGAATGAGTTGATGATTAAACTACTGTATATCAAATAACTAAATTAATTAAAATGCAAAGAAAACGTTTCAAAGAAAGCAATGATTAATTTGGATTAAAATCAAATGAGAAACGAATCTGTTGGGAATTTATCAGTTCACCTACCACTCGTGTTTAACTAACTACACTCGACTTTTACTCGTGCATTCGACGGAATTCCCTAGACTAATTAATATACTCTGTCGAGCTATATTAATACTAATAAAAAACATGCAGTACTCAAGTGTCCTCAAATATTTAACAGTTCAAGATTGCATTACATTCTATGGAATCCACTAGCTTTCATCCGGGTGAACTATCACTATCGACACGTACCCAATTCCGTATATCTACTAAAATTGTAAATCCGTGGTTTATACTATTTGATCGTATTGTTAATTATTCTATCGAAATCATTAACAACATGAAATAATCAAAGGAATTTAGCTAGGCTTCGATTGAAACAAGAAAGAACAATAGCATAAACAAATCACTAATAAAACCGTCGATAAATAATGTTAAACAATGAGTACGGGGTAGGATCCCCTCAAATCCCAACAAATCTAGAGTTTAGCTACTAAAATTCATAATAAAAACCAACAACAATCTAAGAATTAAAAACTGAATAATGAAAATACTAAAGATGACGACGGATGACGGCCACGACGCGTGGAAATCTCGAGGTCTTCGAAATCTCCTTTGCTCCTAGCCTTTTTTCCAAGAAAAAATGATTAAAATAATGATAAAGTCTGAAAAACGGCGTCCCCCCCCCCTCGTGTATTAGGTCTATGGTGTAGGATCGAGTCCATAAAAAATGAAACAAATCTTTTCAAATCTCGCGGCTCGCTAGGGCGGTCAAAAGTGTTCGCCCTAGCGAGAGGTTCTCGCAGAAAATTCATCGGCCATGTCCCTGGGTTCGCTGGGGCGGTCAAACGAGACGCTTGCGCAACAACTCCTCGGCCAGACCAACATGCTCGCTGGGGCGGTCAAAATGAGTCCTTCTCGATGCTTTGGCAAATATTCTCCCACTTTTTGGTTCATTTCCTACAAAATAACCACCAACTACACGAGATCAGTCATATGCTAAATAATGCTAGAAAAATGCTAAATTAAACTAAAACAAACTAATATGATGCATGAATGCGACTCAAAACCAACACTAAAAACACGTAAAAACGAGTCCTATCAACTATTGTTGTTTTATGAATTGTGGTTATCTCCTGGGGATTCCCAGCGTATTTGTACTATAAAACTTTTTACATCTTTTAATGAATTAACTTCATTAAAAAAAAGGTACATGAAGGAGAGTCATCTAAGGCAAGGCCCTTGCAGCCGAGGGTGAAGACAGTGCGCCACTACCTATAGATGATTTTTCTCAGCTGCTACAACAACAAGCGAAAGTTCATGGGGAGCAAGTACAACAATTACTTGAAATGCAGCGGACTACACATGAGCAAGCACAAGTACAAGCCATACTACCCAGACAACTTTCTGTTCAAGCGGATGTGTATGATCGCTTTCGATGTCTGAATCCTCCTGAATTTATGGGAAGCACCGATCTGGCAGTAGCAGAAGAATTAATTAAATCATTGGGGTCCATCTTCTCCTACCTCCATATGGAATATGCTGACAAAGTAAGTTGTGCCATCTTTCTGTTAATAAAACATGCAAGAATATGGTGGGAGAGTGCAAAAGTGGCATTACCTGCGAGACCATTGGCATGGGATACATTTAAATCCACGTTTTACAACAAATACTTTAGCAAAGATGTACGAGCCAAGAAAGCTAGTGATTTCCTCAATTTAAAGCAAGGAACCATGTCAATGACTGAATATATACAACAATTCAAGGCTGGAGTCCAATATGTGCCATATATTGCACAGAATGACACAAGTAAGGGTGAACACTTCATGCAGGGACTTTTCTCTGAAATTAAAAGAGATGTACGAATGTCAAAAGTTGTTACATATGGGGAGATAGTGGAAATATCACTTATGGTAGAACATGATGAGCAAGACATTGACAGAGACAGGAAACAGCGAAAACAACAGTACTTTCAAAGAAGCCAAGGAACAGGACAAGTCAAAAAGACTGATAGAAAAGGTACTCGACCAGAGGAACCCCGTGGCAGGGTCCCCCTCCATGTAAGGAACAAGAAAGACCACCTTGTCCTAAATGTGTCAAATCTCATGGTGGTGAATGTAAGCAAGGTACCAATATTTGTTATTGTTGCAAAAAGCCCGGGCATCTCGCCAAGAATTTTCCTGGGAGTTCTGGGAAAGTACAAGGACGCCTTTTCTCGATGACTAAAGAGGAAGTGGATCGGATACATCAATGATCACTGGTATGTTCTTGATTTACGGTATCACTGTTATTGTTTTACTAGATTCAGGAGCCACGCGTTCCTTTATTTCGGAATCCTTTGTAAGGCTACTGTTCATTACAGCAAGTAAAACAGAGACACAACTCGCCATAGCTTTATCTTCCGGACAAGAATTACAGACATATCAGATTGTGCGAGGGTGTCCAGTATATGTCCAAGGCCATCAGATGTATGCTAATTTGATAGTTCTGAAAATGACCGATTTTGAGGTGATATTGGGAATTGATTGACTCTCGAAGTATAGAGTTACTATTGACTGTTGCATGAAAATGATCAAGTTTGTGCCAATTGGAGCTGAACCATTCAAAGTAACAAGAGCATGTATATCCTTACCTCTTCAGATAATCTCTTGTATGAAGGCTTTAAATTACTACAGAAGGGGTGTCAAGGATATTTAGCATTTGTTTTAACTGTTGACCCATATGTTCGTGATTTAAGAGATACAAATATTGTTTGTGAATTCCTAGAGCTATTTCCTGATGATATAACAAGCTTACCCCCAGATAGAGAGATAGAATTTGTGATTGATGTTGTGGCAGGAACTCATCCAATATCAAAAGCTCCTTATCGATTAGCTCCTACATAAATGAAAGAATTGAAAGAACAATTACAGGAGTTTCTTGATAAATGGTTTATTAGACCTAGGTTTTCACCGTGCGGTGCACCTGTTTTATTTGTGAAAAAGAAAGACGGTACCCTTCGTCTATGTATTGATTATTGGGAGTTGAACAAAGCGACAATCAAAAATAGATATCCAATCCCCAGAATTGATGATTTGTCTGATCAATTACAAGGAGCTGCTATCTTTTCGACTATTGATATACGATCAGGCGATCATCAACTAAAAGCAAAGTCAGACGATATCTCAAAGATTGCTTTCCGAACAAGGTATGGGCATTATGAATTTCTTGTCATTCCATGAAACTTATGCTATTCGTTTTGCTTATAAAGTACTAGAAATATTTTTCCCATAATTCAAAATATACATATATGTATCAATACTTTAAAATACCTTGACACCATTTTTTAAAAACAACCAACCAACTACCATTTAAAAATCCGAAGGAAATAGTTTGAATCGTAAAAGCGTCAAACATTTTACCAAACCTAAATACATTATTGAAAAGTATAGCCCATACTATAACCTCTCAAAAACATCTCATAACGTAAATAAAAAGTAATAATATATCTTTAACATACTTAAAATCATAAATCATAAACTAGTGCGGAAACTAGTGTCGGTCCTCGGGTTATGTGCATCTTCAGTTCAGTAAAGTCAACCATCAAGACCTCCCTTAACATTATTATCATAATCACCTGCATCAATCACACCTAGTGAGTCTAAAGACTCAACACACCATAATCTTTATAACAAGTAATACATATACATATCATATACAACAGTGAAAATACTTGTACTTAAAATATCGTTTTCATGAAGATGAATAAACTTTAAACATAACCATTTTTATAAACATTTTCATGATGTATAAACTTTAAATAAAAACATTTTCATAAACTTTTCATAAACATTTTCATGATCATTTTCGTAAACTTTTTCGTATCATCATAAACATATTCATATGAGCATGCATAACTTAAACCTCAACCTTTTCCTTTTTCTCGTTTCATAATATGTATCCTTTCATCATCATAAACATTTTTCCTTTTTATTGAATTCAGATTGTTAATTGTGACTTTCCTCATCCTCAAAAATTCGATGGATCCATCTACATGTAACCACAGTACTTGGCGGCGGGGACATCAGCGACACTTTCTCGTCAACTGAGCCTTGGCCTATCCTCATCGAATGAAAATACGATCGTTGAGCTCCCTCTGGGGCCTTCTCCCATAAATTGGCTCCCTCTGGGCTTTTTCCCTCACGATATCCCTATTTTTTACCTCATATCCTCAATAGTCACAATTACTTCACTTCCTTCAACGTTTTACATTTTCATCACTTTATAATAATCAAGCATTTAATATCTTTTTTTCCTTTAAAAACAAGCATGCAACATATCCTTTTAGCTTTATCGTTTCATCATAACTTTTATCGTTTCATCATAACTTTATTTAGCTTAAATAATAGGTTTTTTAATTAATTCTTAATTATTCGTTTTTAAGTTGTTTTAATGCCGAATAATTTAAAACTTTAATATAAAATTCCTAAATTTAAAACTTAGACTTTTTATATTATTTTGGCCCTCGTTAACTACGACTCGACCCCCATGAGCCGTGTTTCGATTTTATTTTTAAGCACAAAACCCTAAGTTCACGCCCAAAGCCATACTCGAGCCACCCTCACGTTTACACCGCGTCCAGCTCGAGCCGCCCTGAGCCATCTTCGGGCCACACCTCCCTAGACCCTCATGAACCCTCTAGATCGCTAGGACCCCTAAAACTCGAACCAAAACTCAAAACCGAAACCATGCAACCCTCACAACTCTCGAACGAGAATCCCTACTAGCATAGGACTCTTGTTTTGCCTAGGACTATAGCCATCGCCCTAGCCCTTGAACCAGCCTGTGGTTCACCCACCTAGGACCATAAGGACGCACCCTAGCCAGCCCAAAGTCCCCAGACAGAGCCATATTCCCTGCGCAAGCCGCTAAACCTGCACGCTTTTCCTGAAGTTCTCTAGTGGGAGTCCTAGCATGCTAGGACTCCTCCCAGCGCGCACGACTCGAGCCCTAGTGTGGATAAGGTGGCTAGGGCTCTTCTTTCGACTCATTCACACCCTGTCAGAGCCCTTGCCCCAAGCCGTGACCAAGCCAAGTGCCCAAGTCCCGAAACCGATCACCAAAAATCACATGACAAAACTTTTCTGTACCAGCTAGCTTCCTTCGTGTTTTCAGCGTGTATGGTGGGTGTTCTAGGACTCTAGCCTCAATAGATCACATTAAACAAGTTTTTGGAACATCAAACCATGAGTTTATCACAAGCATATGCAATATTTCGAAAATAATAATAAAAAAATCATGCTTTTCATACAAACGATATTTAAAATGATAATACGATGTGATAGATGAGAAAAAGAGATGTATGGCGTGCGTTTGCGTTTTAAACACACGGATATTCGATGGCGATGCGAAGGACGACGGTGGAGAAAACCCTAGGCTGAAATTTTTCCTTGAAGCTTCGAAATTTCTCTTCAAAATTGTATGTGTGTGCCGTGTACTTTGGAGGAGGAATTTTTGTGTGTGCAAAAATCTGAAAAGTGGTGTGTAGAATGGAGGGTTACAGGGTGGTTTGTATATTTAATACTTTTAATTAATCACTAATAATTCTTAGGCCCATTAAGTAGGTAATTAGGCCCATTAGTGCTTAATTAAAGTTTTAAAAATAATTTTGTTTAATAAAGTTTGTGAATTTATTAACCGGGTTGTCAAAGCGTTTGTATTTTTGTTGAAAATCCAACAACGATAAAAATTACGTACCGGTGTATAAAATCATCTCAAAACCCCTTATTTTCATAAATAAGAAAAAGCATCACCCTTAATTTAAATAATCAAAAACAATTATTTAATAAAAATATTTTCTATATTTCAGCCTTCGGTCTCCGTTCCTCGATTGTAACTCGAATAACATTTAAAAATACATTTTAATGCAACCATGTAGAAAAATATATTTTATGCATGAAAATATGCACAAAATATTTAATTAATGCAATTAAAACAATTAATTGAAGGCATATCTGTGGATCCAAGCAAGATTGAAGCTGTTAATAACAGGCTACGACCAACTACTGTTACCGAGGTACGTAGTTTTCTTAGCTTAGCTGGTTATTACCGTTGTTTTATAGCAATATTTTCCAAGATAGCATTACTTTTGACTGCGTTAACACGAAAGAATGTTAAATTTTTATGGAACGAAGCATGTGATCGCAGTTTCCAAGAGTTATAAGAAAAAATTGACATCAACACCGGTCCTTGCTAATCCCGAAGGATCAGAGGGTTTTGTGGTATACAGTGATGCTTCAAAACAAGGTTTATGAGCAGTTTTAATGCAACACGAAAAGGTGATTGTTTATGCATCAAGAAAATTATAGGAATATGAAAAGAACTATCCCACAACATGATTTAGAACTGGCAGCAGTGGTATTTGCGATGAAAATATTGCGCAATTAACTATATGGTGAGCGGTGTGAGATATACACAGACCACAAGAGTTTGAAATATTTATTCTCGCAAAAAGAACTGAATATGAGAAAACGACGTTGGTTGGAATAAGTGAAAGATTATGATCATGTTATTAATTATCATCCTGGTAAAGCCAATGTTGTTGCAAATGCATTAAGTCGGAAATCCAGATCTATTGCTGCAATGCAAGTACAAGAACAAATTTTGTGGGATTCATAGAACTTGACGATTGTTGTTATTCCAAAGGGAGTTGCAATCCAGTGATCATCCCTCATGGTTCGACTAACACTTGCAGATATGATCAAGGCCGAACAAAGTATAGATAGTGAATTACAACAACTGAGACAACGAGATGAAGAAAAAGGGAATTTGAACTTAGAATTGAATGGGGAAGGAATGCAGACATATCAAGGTAGATTGTGTGTGCCAAAACAAGGAACGATCAGAACCGACATTCTTATAGATGCACATGCTACACCCTACTCGATCCATCTAGGAGGCAAAAAAATGTACAAAGATTGGAAACTATTATTTTGGTGGCCAGGTATGAAAAAAGACATTACTCAATTTGTTGCAGAATGTCTAACATGTCAACATGTTAAGACTGAATATAAAAGACCAGCAGGACTCTTGAAACCATTACCCATTCCTGAGTGAAAATGGGAACATATCACAATGGATTTCATCCTTAGTTTGCCAAGAACACAAAGAGGATCAATGCTATATGGGATATTGTTGATCGGCTTACGAAATCAGCTCACTTTCTTCCGGTGAAGACCACATACACGATGAATCAATATGCTGAAGAATACATCAAAGAGATAGTGAGGCTTCATGGCATCCCAGTGTCCATTGTATCTGATAGAGATCCAAAATTTACATCTGCATTTTGGAAGAGTTTACATCATGCTATGGGAACTCGATTGGCATTCAGTACAACATTCCTCCCTCAAACGGATGGACAATCAGAACGAGTGAATCAGATCTTAGAATATATGTTGAGGTCTTGTACTATTGTCTTTCCAGGTAGTTGGGACAGTAAACTACCGTTGGCTGAATTTACATATAAAAATAGTTATCAGTCAAGCATTGGAATGACACCATTGTGGGAACATTTCATGTTCACAATCTTTGCTTGATTTTGATGTTAACAAAACTTGTTATTTTGTTTCTAATAATCTACCTTAGTGCGTAGATAGCTGAAACTGAAATAATCAGTTACGAGCCAAAACTGAAGCCGTCGAAGACGCTAACTGAAAGAATCAACTGATCAACCAAACTGAACCAGTTCAACTTATGTATCGTAAAAGAGTTCAACTGAATCTTCAGTGGTGTGGTGTTGTTGACCACAAAATTAATTCCTACTCTTTTAAATAAAAACGAGTGTAATGGTGAGTAGGGTCGAATCCACAGGGAACAGTAGATTTAATTCTTTTGATACTAAAAATAAAAAGGGGGGATTTATTTTGATAATTACTAAATAAAATAATCTAAACTAAAATTACCAAGCAGGAAAGAATACTGAATCTAGAAATGAAAATTAGTTGACGAGAATAAAGTGAAGAATTTATTATGAGAAAATACTGATTCAAGGGGATTCTACTATTTAATTATCTCACTGTTCATTAGTTAACCAATCATGTATTCATGTTATTTCTAACAATTAACCTTAGAATAATAGGGATAGCCGCTAAAATTCTTGTGTTTTTCCTAAATTAATTGACCAAACCCAGCATCCAGTCAAAACATACCAATAATCAACTGGGCACGATAGTGTTCCATATTAATCAAAGATAGCATTTTAGTTTCGTGAAAACAGTTAATCCTAAAATCTAACAACCGAGATAGCTGCAATTGGAATATCTAGTTTCGTCTATTTATTTAGATTACACACGTTAAGATAGTACAACACATCTAACCTATTGCTACTCACGTACCAATCTTTCATAACAATTACGGATCATTGAATTCATGGTTAGCATTAGAAAATCATACATCAAATTAAATTGTCAGATTAATTGACGTATAACATTCATATAATTTAATCATAAATCAACGAGTAATTGGGCAAACAAGAACAATAAATTAAAATGCAAAAACCTCACAGTGATAAAATCAAAATAGTAGACTATCTCTTGAATCAGACTAAGAAAATTAGTCTAACATAATTTGATCTACAATATCCATAAAAAATAAATAAGAAGATATAAAGAAAAGAAAACTATTTTGTTGGGAGAATCTTGAAATCTTCTTGATGCGTACGTGAGATGAGGGGGGAATGGTTGAGTGAGCTTTTTCCAATTTTTTTCTTTTATTCTTGTGCTGCGGCTCTCTTGTACTTGAGTAGTAGGCTTTTTGGGAATATTAAGCTAAAAAGCCCACTAATCTTTTATTAACCCTAAATCTTAAATATAAAATAATATTTTATCTAGATTTTCCCTCCTTGCAATTTTTGACAGCTGAAATATCGTCACAAGGCGTGGCCACGCCTTATTCTAGGACCTCTTTTAGTTTGGTCATTCACTTTCAACTCTATCTTGGAAACTTCAAATGTGATAAATATCATATTTTTAACTCAAATTTGCTCCAAGACCGCGAAAGTTCCTTCTACAATAAAATTACGCAAAAATGTATCAATTAAACATATCGGAGGTTGGAATAATGAGAAATATAAAAATAAAAGTACCAACTATTATGAGCCTATCAAAATCTCCCACACCTAAACGATATTTGTCCTCAAGCATAAAATAGATCAACTCATTATCTCAATTTTTCGTCCTCCTTCCGCTCCCTCTACTTATCCAAAACATTTTTCATGCAACAAAACATTTTAGTTTCAGAGCATCTCACAAAATAAAATCATGAACAATCACTGCAATCAGAATGTGTAGAAATTGAAATGCATGGGATTTAACAACTCCTCACAAGATTCGCTCATTCCACTCATTGGTGTCTAGGATATATGTCAAAAACTCTCATGTCAAATGCATCAAAAATCTTGTAAATATATCACATTCTTCCACTAACTGAATTAAAATACACAAACAAAAAGGTCTATAAATGTGTTGTAATGTGGCTAGGGGTAAGGTAGGATAAAAGGTAACAATGAGCTATGGAATTGAAGAAATCAAATGCACTTTTTCGCAAAACAACTGCATTCAAATAATAACATCTTCAATCTCATTATAACATCAAGAGCCCTCTTTTTTTTTTCTATTTGTTTGCTCTTCTTTTCTTTTTCACTTCGTCTACTTCTCTTCTTTCTTCTTTTTTTTTTTGTTTTTGTTTTTGTTTTTGTTTTGTTTTTTTTTTTTTTTTTTGTAGACGGTGACTATGAGGTTTCCAGATTGACTAAATCACAACAATTCACACTGTTTTGGATTGAATGATGCTATTTATGAAAATTTTATATGATTTTCCAATTCAAGGTTCAAAAAGGGGGATAACCAACAAAAAAGATTTATCACGGCTTGTAATGTGGTTATTTTTATTCAAAGAAAAAGGCTGAGGCTCAAACTTGGTTCACTAGGGCTCTATGAATCAGGGTAGGCTCAAAGAACGGCTCAGATGATGCGAAAGAAAATGGTTTAAACCTAATGCCCTTATCATTTTGTCTATGCACCTAATCCACCACAAAGTGTTGGCAAAGACGTGTATAACAATGCAAGTTCTAGAAAAATCAACAATGCAATGACGAAACACAATAAAAAAAAATGGAGCATGATATCATGATTGCTCATAGACTCAAAGCTCACAAAGAAAAAAAATTATAGCAATTGTGTTAAATCTCACACACTTGTCCTCTATCATCAAGAGCAACATATTCATAATGTAAAAAGTGAGAATGCAAAAACATTTGCACGCAAAGAAAACATCATTTTTTTCGCATAGGAGGAAATCAGGATTCAGAAGAAAGAGATAACAAATGAACTAGGTGCTTGGAACTAACAACATTAATATCTTTTCCTTTTTTTTCAATTTTTTTTTTCAAAAATGCTGAAATATTAAATCAACAAACTAAAAATCAAATAAGAAAAAAAATCAAAAATCCCACAGTAAAGTCAAACTTCTCGCACAAACTCCCACACCTAAACTTGGCATTGTCCTCAGTCACAAAAAATAGATGCTCAACTAAAACGATAAAATCGTAGGAAAAGTTAGAGAACTCCCCTGAAAAATTATGAGCATCGTAAAGAAACATCATCTACTGCTGCGGTTGGGGAAACGGTGGTTTGAATCCCATGTGTCTGTAGAATTCCAACTGATTCAGTTCCATTCTGGTCAACTGTTGCTTGATCTCCTCTATTTCCATGTCGATACACCTTCTTGATGGAGTACCGGATGTGTGTGGAGGCGCACGTGAGTCCAAAGGGTCGTCTGGACCATCAGATTCAGAATTGTGGTGGCCAGTTCGTGCAGTCACTGGACCTGGTGGACAAAAGGAAAATACTCCCTGCACTTGTTCTATCAATCCCATAGTCTCTAAACAATGCAAATCAAGAGGAAGCATAGGACAAGCAACATGAAGGTCATTATTATCAAGATCAATCAACTTCACGTTGACAGTTAATGCAGTGATCAATGAACCAAGAATCAAATGGCGTTTATGAGCAATGGCACCAGCAAATTGAGACGCCAACAAAAAACCCAAATTAACTCTTATTCTATTTTGCATGCACCACAAGAAAAACAATTCTGCTTTTGTTAACACACCCGCGGAGTCTTTTCGACCCGAAAAAGTAAAAGAAAAGAATCTGTGAATGTTTATCCACTCTGGGCTGTGCAAGTAATAATCTTTGGATATCGTTCTATGTGGACATAGCTCAATAAAGGGAAATGGGACAAAATTGGTCATGAAAATCACACGCACTATTCAAATATTCATCGGTGTTTGCAAAATCATTTTCAATAATACCAAAAGCAATGTTAAATTCAGTGATTGAAAATTTGAAAGTGCGTCCCATTAACCTAAAACGAACTACTCCTAGACTGGAGAGTGTGAAATTATCAGGCTTGACCAATTCAAAAGTGGCATAAAACTCACGCACAAGTTCTATATAAGCAGAGCATAAGACAGAAAAATATAATTCCCACTCAATGTTGCGAATCAAATCAAGCACTCCAGTTTTAATATTCAACAATTCCATGGTGGGGTAGTGAATATGCTTGCATGGGATGATTTTTTTTGTTACACAATGCCTTATATTTATCTTTTTCCATTTTTTTGATGAAGGTCAAATGACCATTCAAATCTGACTCAGATGGTGGTAACGAATTCATTTCTTTTCCCATTCTAGCCCTTTTTCGCCCCGACGAAGAACTTGGGGTGCCGACTTTTTTATTCGATGCTTGAGAATCCCGTTGCATTCTATTAACCAATTTTACACTTCACACAATTATCCCACAACCAACAATAAACACGGGCACAATCACAAGTTAAGCCATTAATAATTGGCGCACACAACGATATCCAATTGCTAGTGAAAAGAATAAGCAACAAAGCACCATCTAAACACATATAATCGAAATAAGAGAGAGGTCGGGGAGATATCACCTAAATTTTCGTGGCGGCTGTGTAACGACCCATTACAGGCCCAGTGGACCGCCCATACGGCCCACTGCCCCAATCGACCCAAGGCTATCCCGATCTTGGGGTCCCTCTATGGGGCCTTGTCCTCACGGGCTTTCCATAGGCGTCGTACGGGTTACTCATAGAACTTCTATAGTCCAGGCTATAGTTTTGTGCCTTCCCAGAATGGAACCCAAGACCTCCCTGGATATAAGGTACTTGGCAACATATCTGGTACCTCTAGATCGGGATAGCCTTGGGTCGATTGGGGCAGTGGGCCGTATGGGCGGTCCACTGGGCCTGTAATGGGTCGTTACAATAAAAGGCGCCTTTTATTGTAACGACCCATTACAGGCCCAGTGGACCGCCCATACGGCCCACTGCCCCAATCGACCCAAGGCTATCCCGATCTTGTGACTTGGCCCGTAGGCCCAGTGCGCTTGCCCTCCCTGTGGTGTCACTCACGGGCTTTCCATAGGCGTCGTATGGGTTACTCATAGAACTTTTAAGCCCATGAACTTATGTTTGTGCCTCCCCAGGATCGAACCCAAGTTCACATGGATATATAGATACTTGGCACAATCCTGGTACCAATTGAGCTAAGTTTGAGGTGTTCTATTGGTTTGTAAGTGGAATTTCATCCCTTGTGCTCACATGATGTTATATGTATTGTGTTTCAAAGGTTTTAATGTGTTATTCCCTTCAATTGATTCATTGTTATGTATTGATCCCATTGATTATCTATTGGAGGCATTGATGTCTCACTATTGTTAAAAAGGGAATACAAGAGAAAATATGAGATTGTGAAACGACGGCTTTAAATGCTATTCAGAGTTTAAATGTTTCTATTGGATTGATAAATATATAGCCAGAGAATTGCATGCAATTAGTTGATCAACGACCATAGGCTTTTATCCCTCAGAGTTATCGGTTTATATCGATAGGGATATTAGCACCAGAGCAGAGATACTATTGATATCAATCCAACCAGAGAAAAGAGAATACCATCTTATTGCTATCTTATTGATATGCTATTGCTACAGTTATTGCTACAGTATTCATGTTTCAGAGTTGATGGTATTTATGATTTCAAAGTTATGTTTTACAGAGTATACTATGTATCATTGCTATGTAAGAGTTCCACTTGCTGAGATTTATTCTCATTTCAGTTATTTCATGTGATGCAGATCAGAGTGGCAGCCCGGGACGTTGACTGTGGACTGGGGGTCATATGCATACACCATTGGAAGGAAGATTTTGGCATGATCATAGGAATGATGTTTTGTATTTTGTATATTATTTGAATGATCATGTATTTATTTTGTAAACATTTTATGAAATGTATTTTGAAACTCCTTCCATATTTGAAATAAAATTTTAAATTCCGCTGTATTTTTAATCATTACGGGTCAGGGTGTCACATTTAGTGGTATCAGAGCGGTGTTCTTCGGACCAATGCATATGACTTCGTCTAGTTTCAACTGTCCGGGTAGGTTTTCTTGCATCTATCCGTTGTTATATATTGATATGTCTTTTGTGAGCACATTGTAGAGTAGATGATGCCACCTAAGAGGAAAGCAGTAGAGGGTGAGGATAGTTCTTCCTCGAGAGTTGTCGACGAGTTCGGCAAGTTACTGAGAGAGCAGGCCAAGGTTCATAGTGAGCAGATCCAGCAGTTGCTCCGATTGCAAGGAGCAGGTCAGGGCAGAGGTCAAGGTAGAGGGCAGGTTGCTCAGGATGTTGGCACCGATGCTATATTTTCTGCTTTTAAGAGGATGGATCCGCCAGAGTTTTCAGGGAGCACTGATCCTTTAGTTGCAGTTGAGTGGGTCAAGGCTCTAGAGGCGATCTTTGATCATCTCCACTACGAGGACAGAGACCGTATCAGTTGTGCTGTTTTCATGTTGGTTAAAGCTGCTCGCATCTGGTGGAATGCGACCAAAGTTGGAGTTGATGTCTCGACACTGAAGTGGACAGAGTTTATAGAGTTGTTCTATGACAAGTATTTCCCCGACGCACTTCGAGCGAGGAAGGTGACAGAGTTCTTGGAGCTTCGACAAGGAAGCATGGATGTTGGTGAGTATATTCTGAAGTTTGAGGAGGGTTGCTTGTTTGCTCCATATGTTGCTTCCAATGACAAGGATAAAGGCGCTCATTTCATTCGAGGCCTTAGAGCTGAGATTCGTCGTGACATCAACATGTCCAAGGTTGTGACTTTCAAGGAAATCGTGTCCAAGGCTTTGTTGGCCGAGCAGGACGAGAAGGACATTGCCCGGGAGAGGCAAGCGAGACATCAGGCTAGTGCTCAGAGGAGCCAGAGTTCGAGTCAGCAAGGTGGAGATCGATTCAAAGGGAAAGACAAGATGGATCTGAGTCCTAGACCACCGACAGTCCCATCTGATCCTGAGAAGCCATTGTGTCCCAAGTGCGGCAGACATCATTGGGGAGAGTGCAGATATGGCACTCATACTTGTTATCGTTGTGGCACGGCAGGCCACGTTGCCAGAGATTGTCCTCAGGGAGCTAGTCAAGAGAGAGTGCAGGGTCGTAACTTTTCGTTGATCAAGGAAGATGATGGCGATAGGGGAGGTATGCTCGCCAGTGCAGGTACTTCGCTGGTCCTTCCTTTTACTTCTTGTTTTGAGGCTGAGAGATTGCTGTGTAGAGGTTGTGTTGGGTTTTTGGCTTTTATTGTTGATGTGGATAGTATGGTTAAGTTGAATATTGGTGATATCGATGTTGTGAGGGAGTTTGCTGATGTGTTTGAGGAGGATGTGCCGGGTTTGCCTCCGGACAGAGATAGGGAGTTTGTGATTGCTTTGATGGTCCCTGGAATCATTGCTCGTTTATCAGCGTTGGTTATTAGGGCTACATTGACGGACATGATCCGTAGAGAGCAGACTGTCGTGGTTCAGTTGATAGAGATGAGAGCTAGAGCAGAGGAGAGAGTTACCTTAGAGTTTAGAGTGTATGGTGATGGTTTGGTGACCCTTAGAGGTTGTATTTGTGTTCCTTCAGAGTTTTGGAAGAGTTTGCATAGAGCTATGGGTTCGCGGTTAGCATTTAGTACAGCTTATCACCCTCAGAGCGACGGTCAATCAGAGAGAGTCATTCAGATTCTAGAGGATATGCTCAGAGCTTGTACTATTGATTATCCAGGTAGCTGGGATTCTATGTTACCTTTGACAGAGTTCGCAATGTGTTTTATGTTTCGATGCTCAGGAGAGTATATTGCGAATCTTTCCCATGTTCTTCGCCACGAGCCATTGGACTTGACGCCGAATTTGGCATACCAAGAGATTCCGATTCAAATTTTGGATCGCAGAGTTAGAGTTTTGAGCAACAAAGAGATCGGCATCGTTAAAGTCCTTTGGAGGAACCATTTGATCTAGGAGGCTACGTGGGAACCAGAGGATGAGATGAGAGAGAAGTATCCTGAGTTGTTCGTGCAGTGACGTCAATTTCGCGGACGAAATTCCTCTAAGGAGGGGAGATTGTAATAGCCGAGCCCGGTGTTCGGTGTGATTTAAGTTTCGTATGTTATTTGGGTTATGTGATTAGATGTTTAGAGTTGTGTTTTGGGCCATAGTATTATTAGTTATTGTTTTATTGAGGTGTTAGTTGGTGTTGATTGTTCGTTTCAGTGTTTCGGATCGATTTTAGTTGATTTAGTATTGTTCATTGCCGTGGCTTGAGTGCACCCGCGCTCTTAGAGAAGTGCCCCCGCGGTATACTATTCATCATTTTGGACTTGGAAGGCCGTGGCATCACCGCACCCGCGGCAGTGCAAGGACCGCACCCGCGGTAGGGACCACACCCGCGGTATTAGCAGCACCGCACCCGCGGTCATCGTGCATGGATTTATTTTGTTGTGCCGAGAGCTCAGCGCACCCGCGGCCCTAGTGTTGTCGCACCCGCGGTATAGGTATGGGCGAGTTTTTAAGTTACTTTTTGGAGTTGTTGGCCATACCTTATCCTCATCTTTTCCCTTCATTTCGAGATTTCCTCTCTAGAACAAGGGTTTTCATCCATTTCTTTTGCTTCCTACCTTTGATTCTTGGATTTGTTTGGATTTTCGACTTGAGATCGACGTTCTCCTTGGTGCTAGGAAGCTTAGGTAAGTTTTTGGTGCGATTCTATTAAGGTTGTGAGTTAAGAGTTTACTTAGGTTTGATTTTTTGTTGGTTTAATGGATTATTTAACTTGTATTTTTGGATATAGAGTTGATTTTGGTGTTGTTTATGGATTATTGTTGTAGGTGGTGTACCAAGAGCTAAGTTTGAGGTGTTCTATTGGTTTGTAAGTGGAATTTCATCCCTTGTGCTCACATGATGTTATATGTATTGTGTTTCAAAGGTTTTAATGTGTTATTCCCTTCAATTGATTCATTGTTATGTATTGATCCCATTGATTATCTATTGGAGGCATTGATGTCTCACTATTGTTAAAAAGGGAATACAAGAGAAAATATGAGATTGTGAAACGACGGCTTTAAATGCTATTCAGAGTTTAAATGTTTCTATTGGATTGATAAATATATAGCCAGAGAATTGCATGCAATTAGTTGATCAACGACCATAGGCTTTTATCCCTCAGAGTTATCGGTTTATATCGATAGGGATATTAGCACCAGAGCAGAGATACTATTGATATCAATCCAACCAGAGAAAAGAGAATACCATCTTATTTCTATCTTATTGATATGCTATTGCTACAGTTATTGCTACAGTATTCATGTTTCAGAGTTGATGGTATTTATGATTTCAAAGTCATGTTTTACAGAGTATACTATGTATCATTGCTATGTAAGAGTTCCACTTGCTGAGATTTATTCTCATTTCAGTTATTTCATGTGATGCAGATCAGAGTGGCCACCCGGGACGTTGACTGTGGACTAGGGGTCATATGCATACACCGTTGGAAGGAAGATTTTGGCATGATCATAGGAATGATGTTTTGTATTTTGTATATCATTTGAATGATCATGTATTTATTTTGTAAACATTTTATGAAATGTATTTTGAATCTCCTTCCATATTTGAAATAAAATTTTAAATTCCGCTGTATTTTTAATCGTTACGGGTCAGGGTGTCACAGGCTGTGCACTGGTGGAGATGCGGTTGGTTCAAAGATGTGCTGTTGAGGAACGATGCCGGTAAAGATGAGTGATGCACCGAGCGAAGCTGCTGTGCGAATTTGCTGTGGTGGTTGGGGTCACGGGCTGTCGGACGAGCGGCGGTGGAGATCGACGGAGGAAGGTTGCAGAGTTGGCGTGGCTATTTGTAGCAGGGGCGAGCTGCTGTAGGTGGTTCTCTCTTGCAATAGATATGGCGAGCGGCGGTGTTGTCAGGAGAAGGAGGCGCTGAGGTTAGCAGAAGAGAGGCGGCTGACTTGGTCTTGGCTGTTGTAGGAGTGCGAGTGGCTGTGCAGGGGTTGCACGACGTGGTGGTTCTCGGACAGTGTTGTTGGTGTGGCGATCGTAGGAGGCGCGAGCGGCTGTAGGGTCGCGACGGTGCTGGTGAAATTGGCGTGAGTGGCTGGAGGAGATGCGGTTGTTGGTGTGAGATGGATGTGCTGGAGGTTGCAGAGTGGTGCGCTGGAGAAGGTGGTGCTCGGTTGTTGGAGTTGCAGAGTAGGAGACGAGCGGTGGTGTTGAAGATGCACAGTAGGAGACGCTGTGGGAGAGAATAAAAAAAACAAGGTTAAAAAAAATTTATTTTTTTATTAAAAAAGAAAAAAGAACCTCCCAGTAGTAGAGGTATGTGAATAATGTGTAGCCACGCCTTATGTAAAAACCTCTACTGAATATTTTTTTTTGTTTAAATCAATAGAGGTGTTTCAACAAGGCGTGGCCACTGGCCATGCCTTGTGCGAAAAACTCTACTGGAACGAAATAAATTTTTTTTTTATTATTTTTAGATATCAGTAGAGTTGTTTCAACAAGGCGTGGCTACGCCTTGTGCTAAAACCTCTACTGGAAAAATATTAAAAAAAACAAGAACTAAAATTTGGGTTGCCTCCCAAAAGCGCAATTTTTTTAATGTCGTTATGCTCGACATTCTTTGTCCCATCAACTTTCAGAATATTGGGGTTTTTCGAACTCGAATCTAGTACTTGGCACGCGCTTTCATCTTCATGTAACACCTTCAATCGATGTCCATTCACTTTGAATGTTTTATCAGTATCCAAACTCTTGATTTCCACTGCACCATAAGGGAACACATGAGTAACAACAAATGGACCAATCCATTGGGAACGAAGCTTACTTGGCATATGTTTTAGCCGAGAATTGTACACTAGTACTTTTTGACCAACGCTAAATTGCTTTCGCAAAATCGCGTTGTCATGGAACAACTTCGTTTTCTCCTTGTAGATTTTCGAATTATCATATGCCTCCAATCTTATATCCTCTAACTCTTGTAGTTGCAGTTTTCTCGATGCACTCGCTTCTTCCAAGTTCATATTGCAGTTTTTAACTGCCCAATATGCCATATGTTCAATCTCCACGGGCAAATGACATGATTTCTCAAAACCTAACCTGTAGGGAAACATCCTTATTGGTGTTTTATATGCAGTCCGATAAGCCGAAAGTGCATCATCTAAACGGAGACTCCAATATTTCCTTCCTGGATTGACTGTTTTTGATAGGATAGACTTGATTTCTTGATTAGAAACTTCGGCTTGGCCGTTTGTTTGTGGATGATAGGCTGTGGCAACTCTATGATGCACCCCATATTTTTTCAACAAAGCTTCAATTGTTCGATTGCAAAAACGGGTTCCTTGATCACTGCTTAGCGCCCTTGGGATACCAAACATGCTGAAAATGTTAGATTTGATAAAACCTGCAACAACCTTGGAATCATTAGTCCTAGTGGGTTTTGCTTCCACCTACTTCGAAACATATTCAACTGCCAATAATATGTAAAGATAACCTCCTGATTAAGGGAATGGTGCCATGAAATCCGTGCCCCAAATATAAAAAATATCACATACAAGAATTGGGTTTTGGTGTATTTCATTTCTATGCGACAAAGATCCCGTTCTTTGACATTGTTCACAGTTTTTACAAAACAAATAGGCATCCTTAAAAAGTGTCTCCTTATATAAACGACAATCCAAAATTTTCCTAGAAGTCCGTATTGGTCCAAAATGGCCACCACATGCATAATTATGACAGAAAGTCAAGATCGACTTATGTTCAATTTCAGGGACACACCTCCTAATAACTTGATCATCACAAAATTTCCATAAATGAGGTTCATCCCACACATAATACTTTGTCTCGCAACGAATTTTCACTTTACGAGATTTGCTAAGATCGTTAGGTAAAATTCCGGTAACCAAGTAATTAATTATGTCTGCATACCAGGGATTCATATATTCACTTGAAAAAGCTGCTAATCAGGAAAAAATTCGGAAACAGGCAAAACATTATCTTCGTTCACGAACCTACTCAGATGATCAACTACTGGATTCTCAATTCCTTTCCGATCTTTGATCTCGATGTCGAATTCTTGGATAAGAGTATTCACCTTATCAACCTTGGTTTTGACTCTTTTTTGTCAACATATATTTCAATGCTGCATGATCAGAAAACAAAATTACTTTGGAGCCTAGCAAATATGATTGAAATTTTTCTAAAGCAAAAACAATTGCTAAAAGCTCCTTTTCTGTAGTAGTGTAATTGCACTACGCACAGTCCAATGTTCTTGAGGCATAGTATATGACGTGACTCTTCTTATCAATTTTCTGGCCTAGAACAGTCCCCACAGAATAATTGCTTGCATCACACATAATTCAAAGGTCAAATTCCAGTCAGGTGGTTGGATAATAGGCGCTATGGACAACATGTTTTTTAGCTTGTTAAAAGCCTCCTTGCAATCTTCTCCAAACTCGAAAGGTACGTCTTTTTGGAGCAACTTGGACATCGGTAGAGAAATCTTTGAGAAATCCTTAATAAACCTGCGGTAAAAACCTGCATGTCCAAGAAAACCTCGAATACCTTTAACGTTAGTGGGGTAGGGTAAATTTGTGATCAACTTCAATACCCTAGAGGAAACCACATGCCCTAACACAATGCCTTCGGTCACCATAAAATGACACTTTTCATAATTCAAAATTAGATTGGTTTCCATGTACCTTTTCAAAATCTTGGACAAGTGACTCAAACAATTGTCAAATGAATCCCCATAGACCGTTAAATCATCCAAAAATACCTCAATACAGTTCTCAATAAACTCTGAAAAAATACTAAGCATGCACCTTTGAAACGTACCTGGAGCATTACTGTAGTGACCCGTTCCAGAATCACCTACTAATTGAAAACTAAGCATGCAATTAACTTAATAATTACTAATCAGAGATAATAGCGGAAAAGTCAACAAAATAATGGTTATACAACCCAATCGAAGTCTAGAACAACTCAAAATAAGGTAAAGAATATCTGGTACAACCATATCGAATCAAATGATACCGAAACTAAACCAACCGGCTACTCAACGTCCTCCTCCTGCTCCTCCGGAACCATCCAACCTGAGACCTGCCCCGAGGGAATGGGGTGTCCAAGATAAACAAAACCGAGGACGTGAGCGATAAGAACGCCCAGTACAAAAGTATGAGTATACAGACCTATATGAAATGCACATGCTATGATCATGATACCGGGGTAGTCAAGAAACAGGAATCACAAAAGGATCTCAACAATGCTCAGTCTAGAGGCGCCAAGTGGATAGTGCCGCGCGGTCCAACCTCTGGGTCACTGCATCCACTACAAGACAGACGTGGACCTAAAATGTCCCGGACCACCGAAGCCCTCCCGACCCGTCGGCCACTGTGTACTCTCGGTGTCCATGCGTCCACAAGACAGGGCTGAGCGGCCCCAAGATATAGCTTATCTCGAAAGAGATACAGCTCAACAGCAAAGGCTATCTCGAAGGAGATACGGCTCAACATGAAATGCAACGTGCAGTAATAAACGTGACATAATAGCATGCATCATATGACATATATCAATGCACCACATAATCATGCAACACATATATGAATGTATACTCAACCAGGATATCTCGGATAGTACTTTCGTACCTCTATCACAGCAATCCTAATCCACTGGAACAACCAGACAACAGGTCTAATCCAAGCCTATTCATCAAGTGAAAACCATCACTAAACTTATCTACCAGACTTAACTAGATAATCCTGAGATAAATACTGATAAAATTCCAAACCTTCGTCCGTCGCTAGCCCGCTGATGCCGCTAGCTCCCAACTAGAGCACAGCTCTGCTACAAGACCAGCAGCTCCCCGCTAGTGCCCAAATCTCGGAACAAGACTAGAACCTGTCAGAAACGACTGAAATGCTATGGAACTCTCTGAATTGGCGAGTCAAAATGAGGAAATCCGACCACTATTTATAGGCCATGTTCGGATCCTCCGAACACCACTTCGGAACGTCCGAACGCTACGTGTCCACTGGCTCTTGACAGCTCATGATCGGATCCTCCGATCATACACTTCGGACCGTCCGAACATGCACGTGTCCAGCTGCTCTTGACACCTCATGATCGGATCCACCGAACCTACACTTCGGAACGTCCGAACTCCCACGTGTCGATCAACTCTTGACACCTAATGATCGGATCCTCCGATCTCACTTCGGACCTTCCGAACTCTTCGGTGCTTCCGAACCATCTTCGGACCTTCCGATCATGATTAATCACCATTAATCCGTTAATTACCCAATTCGGCATTCGGGCTACTACATTCTCCCCCCCTTAAAAGATTTCGTCCTCGAAATCAGGCTTAGAGAATGAACAAAACGAAATAACAACATCGCTATTATATCTCAATTGTTGTTGAATACAACTGATATCTCGATTACAATTGAAAAACACAAACATATACAAAGCAAAACTCAAAAGAGCTCTGGATGTTCTGAACGCATACGACTCTCTAACTCCCAAGTGGCTTCTTCAGTGCCTCTGCGCTGCCACTGTACTAAGACAAGAGGAATGATCTTATTCCGCAACACCTTGTCTTTGCGATCGAGAATCTGAACTGGTCGCTCCACGTAAGACAAATCTGATTCAAGTTGAACTTCAGAGGGATGCAAGATGTGAGACTCATCTGCTACGTATCGTCTCAACAAAGATACGTGGAACACATCATGAATACCGGACAAATACGGAGGTAATGCTAACCTGTAAGCTAAATCTCCCACACATTCTAGAATCTCAAAAGGACCAATGAATCTCGGAGATAGCTTACCCTTGAGACCAAATCTCAAAATCCTGCGAAAAGGCGAAACTCGGAGAAACACTTTCTCACCTGGCTGAAAATAAAGAGGTCGCCGCTTGGTGTTCGCATAACTAGCCTGTCGATCCTGGGCAATCTTAATCCTCTTCTTGATTACTGCAACTTTATCAATAGCCTGCTGGACTAACTCCGGTCCCTCAACATGTCGTTCACCAACTTCGTCCCAGAATAAAGGAGTACGACAACGTCGCCCATACAACGCCTCAAATGGTGCCATACCAATACTACGATGGTAGCTGTTGTTGTACGCGAACTCAATCAAAGGCAAATGATCCTGCCAAGCGGGTCCGAAATCCATAACACAGGCTCGCAACATATCCTCAAGCGTACGGATAGTCCTCTCTGACTGACCGTCAGTCTCCGGATGATAAGCAGTACTCAGACTCAGTGTAGTACCCAAAACTGACTGGAAACTACCCCAAAACCGTGAGGTAAAACGAGGATCTCTGTCACTGATAATACTGACAGGCACTCCATGCAAACGTACAATCTCCTGAATGTACAATCGAGCCATACGATCGAAAGTGAAATCCCGGTTATAAGACAGAAAATGAGCAGACTTGGTGAGTCGATCCACCACTACCCAAATAGCGTCACTATTCCTCGACGATAATGGCAAGTGAGTAATGAAATCCATCGCGATATGCTCCCACTTCCATTCAGGAATAGGTAGATTCAACAATAATCCTCCAGGTCGACGGTGCTCTGCCTTAACCTGTTGACAAACAAGACACTTGGAAACAAACTGATAAACACTGCGCTTCATCCCTTTCCACCAAAATCGTGTCCTCAAGTCTTTATACATCTTATTACTTCCTGGATGAATACTCAACTTACTTCGATGAGCATGAGATAAGATCTCCTCCCTCAAATTATCATCTTCTGGTACTACAACTCGATTAGACAAACACAGAAGACCATTAGACTGATAATGGAAACTGCTATCTCCACCCGCTAACCGAGCTAATCTCTGAGTCTTGAGATCAGACATCTGAGCATCTCGAATCCGAGCGAACAAGGCTGGCTCAGATAAAATGGTAGCAACACGAATGCTCTCCATACCTTTCCGATGTTTGAAATTAAATCCCAACGAACAACAATCCTGAATAGTACTAATCATAGCACTGGTCTGAAGTGCAGAAACTCTCACTTTGCGACTAAGAGCATCAGCTGTGAGATTTGCAGATCCTGGATGGTACTTGATCTCGCAGTCATAATCTTTCAGCAAATCCATCCAACGACGTTGCCTCATGTTCAACTCAGCCTGAGTGAACAGATATTTCAGACTCTTATGATCAGTAAAGATTTCAAACTTAACCCCGTACAAGTAATGACGCCAAATCTTCAGCGCGAACACAATAGCTGCCAACTCTAGATCATGAGTAGGATACTTCTCCTCGTGAGATTTCAGCTGTCTGGAAGCATAAGCAATCACATGACCGTTTTGCGTCAACACACACCCTAAGCCTTGAGAAGAGGCATCGGTGTAAACACTGAAACCATCAGATCCTGACGGTAACGCCAAAACAGGTGCAGAAGTCAGAAGTCGACGAAGCTCTCTGAAACTATCTTCGCACTCAGATGACCACTCAAATGGAACATCCTTCCGAGTAAGTTGCGTCAAAGGTCTAGCTACCTGGGAGAAATTCACGATGAAGCGACGATAATACCCTGCTAGACCTAGAAAACTACGGATCTCAGCCACCGTCGTAGGTCGTGACCAATTTAGCACTGCCTCAATCTTGCTGGGATCCACAGAAATTCCTTCCTTGGAAATCACATGACCAAGGAATACTACACGATCAATCCAGAACTCGCACTTACTCAGCTTAGCATACAATTGCTTCTCGCGAAGAATCTGCAACACAATCCTCAAGTGCTGGACATGCTCTTCCACACTATGAGAATAGATCAAGATATCGTCAATGAAAACCACCACAAACTGATCCAGAAAATCTCGGAAGACTCGGTTCATCAGATTCATGAACACCGCTGGCGCATTCGTCAATCCGAATGGCATAACTAGAAACTCGTAATGCCCATAACGAGTACGAAATGCAGTCTTGGAAATATCATCATCTCTGACTCTCATCTGATGATAACCTGATCGCAAGTCGATCTTGGAGTAAACAGAAGTACCCTGAAGCTGATCGAACAAGTCATCAATACGGGGTAATGGGTACTTGTTTTTGATCGTCACCCGATTCAGCTGGCGATAATCAATGCACAACCGCATCGATCCATCCTTCTTCTTGACAAACAAGACTGGAGCTCCCCAAGGCGAAACACTCGGGCGAATATAACCTTTATCAAGAAGATCCTGCAATTGCTGCTTCAGCTCTCTCATCTCTGACGGAGCCAGACGATAGGGGGCACGAGAAATCGGTGCAGTCCCTGGCATTAATTCAATGCCAAACTCCACCTCTCTAACCGGAGGAAAACCAGGAATCTCTTCTGGAAATACATCAGGAAATTCACAAACCACTGGAATATCCTCTATACCAACACTACCTGTGGACGTATCAATTGTATAGATGAGGTAGCCTTCCCCGCCCGCCTCTAAAGCACGACAGGCTTTCAGAGCAGATACTACTGGCATCGGAGGTCGCGCTCCCTCACCATAGAAAAACCAACTAGAGCTCTCAGTCGTACGAAACTGAACAAGCTTCTGGTAACAATCCACAGTAGCTCGGTAGGTAGTCAAAATGTCTATACCCAAAATACAATCAAAATCTTCCATCTCCAGAATCATAAGATTCGCAGTCAACTCGTTACCCTCAAAATCTAAAGGACAACCCATCACTAGACGCTTGGCTAAAACCGAATGACCCATCGGGGTAGAAACAGAAAGAATGACATCTAGAGAAACATGCGGTAACTTATGACGTTTAACGAATCGTGCAGAAATGAATGAATGAGATGCTCCGGTATCTATAAGAACAAAAGCAGGAATACCGCATAAACAAAAAGTACCTGCTATGACTCTCTCGGTCTCGTCTGCAGCCTGATCCTGGTTCAACGCAAAAACTTGACCTTGGGCACGAGGTCGAAGATTCGAACTACCCACTGCCTGACCCTGCCTCCTCTGCTGAACAGTCGCCTGAGATCCAGAACCAGATCCTGCTCCACCTCGCAACTGAGGACAATTCTTCTTAATATGCCCCATCTCTCCGCACTGATAACAAGCTCCTGCGGCTACTCGGCATTGCTCCGATGGATGGTTCTTCCCACAATGCGCACAAGACTCCTTCTTCTTACCAAAGCGGAAAACACCGCTAGATCGAGATCTAGATCCAGAAGAAGACGAACCAGATTTCTTGAACGACTGAGATCGAGGCCTCAAAGTACTCGGAGGTCTAGAAGAAAGAATAGCCCTACCACGCTGGAGACTGATCTCTGCTTGACGACACCGGTTCACCAACCCATCGTACGAAGTAGGATTATCACAGACAGTGACTCGATCAAAGATCTCCTGATTAAGGCCCTGGAGGAAATGATCATACTTGGCCTCAGAACTGCCACTGATATGAGGAGCGAAGGGTAATAACTCAAAGAATTTCTGCTGATACTCATCAACAGACATACTCCCCTGCTTCAGGTTCAAGAGCTCAATCGTCTTGGCCTGGCGAAGGGCTGGAGGAAAGTACAGCTGCATGAACGCTGCACGGAAATCGGCCCAAGTCGCTCTACCCTGAGACTGAACTATCGGCGCAGAAGTCGATCGCCACCACCTGCGAGCACGGCCCTCAAGAAGAAAACTAAGGGTCTCCATCTTCTGCTCATCGGTGCACTGGAATGCGCGGAAACAACTCTCCATGCGCTCTAACCAATCCTCCGCATCATCGGGAGTCTCACCGCCAACTAAAGGCTTAGGCCCCATCTGCATGAAACGATGCATATCGAAACGCCTAGGACCATCCCGACGATGACGATGCTCATGGTGACGCCTAAGATCATCCTGGTCACCCCATCGACCTACACTCCCCTGACTACTCCCGTCATCAAAATGGTCAGCCATCGCTACAAGATAGAATAGGGAAAAATGGTCAACGGAAATCCCAAAACAAAATCTATATCCCAAAATCATACGCATGCTCTGATACCATAAATGTAGTGACCCGTTCCAGAATCACCTACTAATTGAAAACTAAGCATGCAATTAACTTAATAATTACTAATCAGAGATAATAGCGGAAAAGTCAACAAAATAATGGTTATACAACCCAATCGAAGTCTAGAACAACTCAAAATAAGGTAAAGAATATCTGGTACAACCATATCGAATCAAATGATACCGAAACTAAACCAACCGGCTACTCAACGTCCTCCTCCTGCTCCTCCGGAACCATCCAACCTGAGACCTGCCCCGAGGGAATGGGGTGTCCAAGATAAACAAAACCGAGGACGTGAGCGATAAGAACGCCCAGTACAAAAGTATGAGTATACAGACCTATATGAAATGCACATGCTATGATCATGATACCGGGGTAGTCAAGAAACAGGAATCACAAAAGGATCTCAACAATGCTCAGTCTAGAGGCGCCAAGTGGATAGTGCCGCGCGGTCCAACCTCTGGGTCACTGCATCCACTACAAGACAGACGTGGACCTAAAATGTCCCGGACCACCGAAGCCCTCCCGACCCGTCGGCCACTGTGTACTCTCGGTGTCCATGCGTCCACAAGACAGGGCTGAGCGGCCCCAAGATATAGCTTATCTCGAAAGAGATACAGCTCAACAGCAAAGGCTATCTCGAAGGAGATACGGCTCAACATGAAATGCAACGTGCAGTAATAAACGTGACATAATAGCATGCATCATATGACATATATCAATGCACCACATAATCATGCAACACATATATGAATGTATACTCAACCAGGATATCTCGGATAGTACTTTCGTACCTCTATCACAGCAATCCTAATCCACTGGAACAACCAGACAACAGGTCTAATCCAAGCCTATTCATCAAGTGAAAACCATCACTAAACTTATCTACCAGACTTAACTAGATAATCCTGAGATAAATACTGATAAAATTCCAAACCTTCGTCCGTCGCTAGCCCGCTGATGCCGCTAGCTCCCAACTAGAGCACAGCTCTGCTACAAGACCAGCAGCTCCCCGCTAGTGCCCAAATCTCGGAACAAGACTAGAACCTGTCAGAAACGACTGAAATGCTATGGAACTCTCTGAATTGGCGAGTCAAAATGAGGAAATCCGACCACTATTTATAGGCCATGTTCGGATCCTCCGAACACCACTTCGGAACGTCCGAACGCTACGTGTCCACTGGCTCTTGACAGCTCATGATCGGATCCTCCGATCATACACTTCGGACCGTCCGAACATGCACGTGTCCAGCTGCTCTTGACACCTCATGATCGGATCCACCGAACCTACACTTCGGAACGTCCGAACTCCCACGTGTCGATCAACTCTTGACACCTAATGATCGGATCCTCCGATCTCACTTCGGACCTTCCGAACTCTTCGGTGCTTCCGAACCATCTTCGGACCTTCCGATCATGATTAATCACCATTAATCCGTTAATTACCCAATTCGGCATTCGGGCTACTACAATTACAAAGTCCAAAAGGCATACGTATGTAGGCAAATGTTCCAAAGAGACATGTAAAGGTTGTCTTATCCTGATCCTCCTGAGCAATGACTATCGGGTAATAACTCGAAAATACATCAAGAAAACAAAAATAAGTTTTCGAAAGTCAATAACCATACACCAACCATTTTGCACTCTTGTCGGTACCTACTCATCATTTTGATTTCTTACCACAGTGATACCTGTTTTCTTTGGTACGACATGGATCGGACTCACCCATTTACTATCTGAAATATGATAGATTATGCCTTCATCTAAAAGCTTGAGAATCTCTTTCATTACCACTTCTTTTATTACCAGATTCAGTTTTCTTTGGAATTCTCTTACCGATTTGGCATCATCCTCTAAAAAAATTATATGCATGCAGATGGAAGGGTTTATGCCTTTGATGTCCGCAAGTGTCCAGCCAATTGCGGTCTTCTGTTCTCTGAGAATTGTGGTTAATCTCTCTTCTTGCTCTTCAGTTAACCTCTTCGAGATGATCACAAGAAAAGTTTCACTGTCTCCCAAATAGATATACTTCAAATGATCTAGTAAATCTTTCAATTCCAATTTGGTTGCTTGCAAAACAGAGGTTAGAAATTTCTTGTGAGGGATTAATATTTCAGTTTCTAAATTTGGAACCACAGTTTGTGATTCCTCATCATTTTCCGAAATTTCCCAAGCTTCAGCTATCTCTCCTTTTACCTCCAACTGTGCCTGCATGTGAAAACTGTCAATCTCATATGTCTCCTCAAACATTCTTTCACAATTTAATCAACAATATCAATTGAACATATAGAGTGGTTTTCATTTGGGTATTTCATAGCATCAAAAATACTAAATTTCACAATCTCCTTGTCAAATTCGATGGAAAGAGTACCCTCTTCCACATCAATCTTGGTTCTAACTGTTTTCATGAAAGGTCTCCCCAATAGAATAGGAGTTGAAATCGCAGTGGAGTCTTCTTCCATTTGTAAAACGTAGAAATCCGCAGGAAATATAAATTCTTTAACCTGCACCAGAATAACCTCCACAACGCCTTCAGGATAGGCATTAGATCAGTCAGTTAGTTGAATCACGACTCTATTTTCTTTTAAAGGACCCAAATTCAGAGCACAATATTTTGAATAGGGCATGACATTAATGGATGCACCTAAATCTAGCATGGCACGCTCGATTTTCAGATTTCCAATAACACAAAGCATTGTAAACATACCTGGATCCTTGCATTTCTTTGGCAATGACTTCTTAATAACCGCGGACACACTTTCCCCCACGCTTACTTTTTCATCAATTTTCAACCTTCTCTTGTTAGTGCACAAATCCTTTAAAAATTTAGCATACCTTGGAATTTGTTTGAAAACATCTATAAGAGGAATGTTGATCTCCACCTTTCTAAAGGTTTCCAACACTTCTTTCTCGTTGTCCATTTTTTTGGATTTTTCCAACCTGGAAGTAAATGGAGGAAGAACCGCATTAGAAATAGTAGATGAGAAAGACTTATAATTTACCTTTGGTTGTTTCTCAGATTCTCCTTCGATCTCTTCAGTTGTGCCATTTTCTTCAGTATCTTTTGTTGGTGAAATGTTCTTTTGGTCAATCTCCTTCCCATTCCTTAACACCATGGCACTTGCATTTTCTTTTTGATTAACCACCGTTTGAGACGGTAGTTTTCCAGAACTCTAAGCTTCTAACTTGCTTACTGATGTAGCGTTCTGAGTGATCTAGGTTCCTAGATTCTGAATGCTGGCCCTCGTTTCCTGTTGAAATTTTTGATAATTTTTAGCTAAGGCCTTTACAATTTCATCTAGAGACATGCCCGAGTTGGATGCTTGTTATGGTGTGTGTTGTGTAAAGGCCCGTATTTTGTATTCGTATTTTAGCTGAATTATTAAAAATTTTCTAAAGAAATAATTATCTTGCCTCATTTATAAAATAAACATGTAAATAATTTTAACTTTAAAATAACAACGGAAGTCAACATTGTGTTTCCAACAACAACTTAAAATAATCCAACATAATAAAATTTAGTTTGAACGATAAAAGGTGCATATGAAAGGGGATCGGTTACGGTGACCGGAAGCGCAACGAAAGTCAAAAATTTCGATTTTTGTTCAAAAATTTCGGCCACCTCAATGATTTGTGCAACAAATACAATAAAACACAAAATGACATTCATAGGGTGTTTTAAGAAAATATACCTATCAATCTCAAAGATTGATGCAATGGCTCCAACCTTGTTGTCAAACAACAAAGCTCTTCAAAGGAAGACAAATCTACAAGCCTCCAAGCCTCCTTCTTTCCTTCAAAATCAAGCCCACCACCAACTAGGTAGATCCCCTCTTAATTTGCACTAGAAAATTAAGAGGATTTTTCAAAGAGAAGAGAGTGTTTTTCTCCAACAATTGAAGAACACAAAAGAGAGAAAAAAATTTTTGGGAGAGAATGAGAGTGAGTTTCGGCCATCATGCTTGGAGGGAGAGGGAGAATGAGTTAATTGCATGTCTTGGTGTTGCAAAAAGCAAAAGTGAAAAAGTTGCATGCCACAATTTTTTATTCAAAAGTAATCTCCACCTCTTCACCTCCCAAGCATGTATATTATATGGTTTTTATCAAAATAAAACCATGGACTAAATTTAATTATCTCAAACATATTTGAGACTAATTAAACATTACTTGAATTTACCCAAGTCCCACTAGTTAAATAATTAATTTAAATTGAGCTCTACAAGACTCAATATAATTTAATTAATTCAACACTTGAATTAATTTAATTATTTGGACTCTACTAGGTCCACTAGTGTTTAATTAATTCAACACTTGAATTAATTTAATTTAGTCCATAATAATGTTTATGAAAATCACAATTTTCAAATACATTATTCACTTGGCCAAATTTTAATTTAGGAACACTTCCATAAATTAAAATTTACATTTCTCTCATAGAAGTCATACTTCTATTTTTCTTTACACTTATAAACTCATTTATAAGTCGTTCAACACATTAAACTAATTTCTCCTTTATAGAAGTCATACTTCTAATTTTCCTTACGCTTATAAACTCCTTTATAAGCCGTTCAACACATTGAACTATTTTACTTCTCAACGGGATCTAGAAAGCTAGTACTTGTGTGGCCCTCAATGGTTCATTGATACAACTAGCCGTGGGTTCACATCTCCATGTGATTCGGACTAAACATGTCCTTATATGAGCATACCCCAATTGCTCCATTCTTACTTATCAACTCCTTGATAATAAGAACGTCAGAACTCAAGTCTGATAGTACCCAACCAATCATGTTAAACGCCTAGCAGCATCGCTTACATGATTCCCTAGGTATCAAATGATAGTGCCTGCAAGAACCATTCTATTATGGTTAGCGTACAGTACGGTCCCTTCAACTCATATATCCCGACCGATTCGACAACCATTGGTTTATCGAGAGTTGTCAATGAATCGATACTATGTGTCATGTCGTAGTTGCATCAATGGTGTAATCTATGAAACCTCTTTCATAATTACCACCATACTCTGATCAGAGATTTCAACCTACATACACATGATAACACATAGGATATCCATACCCGAAGGTAAGCGGTGAATCCCCGACTACAATGCATCGACTCCTATGTGTTTCGACAGAACACCCAACCTTGCCACCTGATGACCCCATAAGAGTCGGTAAACAAGTCAAAGTGTAATTCTAGCACATAGAGTCTCAATGTTGTCCCGGGTCATAAGGACTAATGGTGTACAACCATAAACCAGGACGTTTCCACTCGATAAGTGAGAACCACTTGGAAAGTCCTTTAATGGAGGGTTGTTCAGTGCACTCTACTAGGAGCACCTATCTGCATGCTCGGACATCACAATGTCCCCTACCAATGAAACATGGTACTCACATCGCAGATACTAGTCTCTAACTCGAGCGGCCTATATCCTCCTTAGTGGCGGCTGAATCGACTAGGAACGGTTTAGAATATACAGTATTCCAAATATGAGTTTCATGATACTCATCATATGAGCATCTCATATTCTTTCTACTATTTGTATATTCAAGGGCTTTATCTATGCAACTAGCATGGGTATACAGATAAAGATTTGCCAAAATAATAATTTCAAATATTATTAAAATAAAGATTGCTTATACATAGAGTTTCATTGTGAACACTCGGCCAACACTTGGCTCGACGGGCACCTACTCTAACAATCTCCCACTTGCACTAGAGCCAACTACCCATATGATTTAAACCCATTGATTCGCGATGCTTGTCGGATAATGGTCCAGGTAAAGGCTTAGCTAGTGGATCAACAACATTATCTGCGAAGCCGACTATGTCAAAAAACACTTCTTCCTCTTTCCACAATCTCCGAGGATGTGGTACTTACTCAATACATGTTTGGACTTCTGATGAGACCTTGGCTCCTTTGCTTGAGCTAAAGCTCCCGTGTTGTCACACAACACCGGGACAGGAGCAACTACATTAGGAATGACGTCCAACTCTTAGACGAAATTCCTTATCCAAACAGCCTCCCTTGCTGCATCTGATGCAGCAATGTATTCGGCCTCTGTGCTGGAATCCGTAATATTGTCTTGCTTGGAACTCTTCCAAGAGACAGCAGCACCGTTGAGCATGAATACAAAACCAGAGGTTGACTTCGAGTCATCGATATCGCTTTGGAAGCTAGAGTCGGTATAGCCTTCCAATTTTAGTTCTCCACCCCATATACCAAGAACAATTTATTGATCCTTCTCAACTACTTGAGTATGTCTTTCACAGCTTTCCAATGTGGAAGACCGGGGTTCGATTGATATCTACTCACTACACTTAGTGCGAAAGCCACGTCAGGACGTGTAGATATCATCCCATACATGATGCTACCAATTGCCGAAGCATACGGAATGTGTGTCATCGCCACTATCTCTGCATCAGTCTTGGGAGACAGACTTGGATAGGGACACGCCATGACACATTGGTAGATGTCCTCTCATGGACTCACCCATCGAGAACCGCTTCACGATGGTATCGATGTATGTGGACTGGGTGAGATCAAGCAATCTTTTCGATCTATCTCTATAGATCTGTATCACAATACAAAAGATGCTTCACCCAAGTCCTGCATCGAGAACTTACTCGCTAACCATATCTTAGTTGATTGGCAACATTCCTACATCATTCCCAATGATTAGAATGTCATCCACATAAAGCACCAGGAATGTCACAACACTCCCACTGACCTTCTTATACACACAGGGTTCCTCAGGATTCTTAGTAAATCAAACTCTTTGATTGTACTCTCGAATTTAAGGTTCCAACTCCCAGATGCCTTCTTTAGACCATAAATAGATCTCTGAAGTTTGCATGCCATATGCTCACTTCCGACAGATGTAAACCCTTCAGGTTGAGACATGTAAATCTCTTCCTTAATATCCCCATTAAGAAAGGCTGTCTTGACATCCATCTGCCATATCTCATAGTCATACCATGCAGCTATGGCTAGCAAAATCCTTATGGACTTGAGCATTGCAACTGGTGAAAAGGTTTCCTCAAAGTCAACTCCTTGTCTTTGAGTATATACTTTTGCCACCAATCGCGCCTTGAAGGTCAATACCTTCCCATCCGCCCCAAGTCCCTATGGGAACCGTTCCCTCAGGTGGATCTATAAGATCCCACACTTGGTTTGAATGCATGGAATTCAACTCAGATTCCATAGCTTCAAGCCATTTGGATGAATCGGCATCAGATAACGCATTCCTTGAAGGTCCTTGGATCACATCCATGGTTAGGCTCATCATGGCCCTCTTCAAGAAGCAGGCCATACCTCATAGGTGGTCTCGAGACTCTCTCGGATCTTCTAGGAGCTTGTATCTCCTCTCTTGGCTATTCGGGTGTGGGTTCTTCAATTGTGGGTGTTTCTCGAACCTCTTCGAGTTCTATCATCTCCCCTTTTCTATCCAATAGAAATTCCTTTTCCAAAAAGGTTGCATTCCTAGAAACAAACACCTTTGTTTCTTGGGGATGATAGAAGTAGTATCCAATCGAATTCATTGGATATCCCACAAAGTAGCATAAAATGGATCGACTATCCAATTTATCTCCCACTACCTGCTTCATAAGTAGGGCACCCCATATTCTATGATAAGAATACTTAGGAGGCTTACCCATCCATATCTCATATGGTGTATGCCTTTGAATGGACATTTAGTGGAATATCTTTTAATTTTAAGTTATAGAGATCGTTTTCAAGTTCTCAAGTACCAATAAAACATTCATTCATGTAAATGTTGCAAACACCTTTGCAAAATAAACAAGAATATCCATTTTTATCACAATAGAAATGGAAACAATGTTTTTTCACCAAAATGGTACAAACAAAACATCTCTTAAAAATAACTTAAAATCATTGTTCAACAATAAGTAAACATTTCTTAAGGTCTTGGCAGCAACTCTTGCTCCATAGCCATTCTCAAGAAGGTCACACCTTCCTTAAGCATTCTACTTCTTCCCATCACCTGTAACCCATTACAGAGATGTGAGTCATAACCGGTATCTAATACCAAAGAAGTAGAGTTAATTGAAATGTTTACTTCAATTTAGAACATACCGTTTCCAGAACTCTTCTGGGCCAGATATTCCTTGCAATTTCGCCTCTAATGTCCAGGCTTCTTGCAGTGATGACAAACATCACTAGTCTTGTCAGCCCTAACTGGTGTGGCTGCCACAACGAGATTCGGAGATTGCCTCATCAAGGGCACGTTCTTCTTGGGACGTTGGAAAGAACTATTCTTTCCCTTCCCATGTCGATCAATCTTCGTACCAGATGAAGAACCCACATAAAGAACCAACTTCTCTTTCTTGATGGTTGATTCAAACGTAACAAGCATATTCACCTACTCCTCAAGGGTCGGTTCAATCTTGTTCATGTTGAAGTTCACCACAAAAGGATCAAATGAGCTAGGCAACGATAAGAGCAACACGTCGGTGGTCAACTCCGAAGGCAAGATCAGATCCATGCCAACGAGCTTGTCCACGAGCCCGATCACCTTTAGGCCATGCTCATGGACCGAGGTCCCATCTTGCATGCGCAGAGTGATCAGCTCTTTGACGGTAGCATGCCTAAGAGGACGTGTTTGCTCACCAAAGAGCTCCTTGAGGTGCAAATGAATGTCAGCAGCACTCTTTGCACCCTCAAAACGCCTCTGCAGCTCATCATTCATAGAAGTCAGCATATAACACCTGGCTATCAAGTCATGGTCACACCATTCCTTGTAAGCCTGCAATTCCTCAGGATTGTAGTCAGTCGGAGCCTCAACAGGGGGCGACTCAGTCAGTGTATATGCTACCCTTTCCGAATTCAAGACGATTTTCAGGTTTCTTAGCCAAGTGAGGTAATTAGGTCCAGTTAATATGTGTTTGTCGAGTATTACGGATATCGGATTGCGAATCGAAGACATTGTCAATTTGTACTGAAAAGTAAAAACAGATAAATGTTGGTGACTATTTTAAAATATTTAGTAAGATATGAAGTTTGGACTTTTACTTCATAAATATTTGCTCCCACTGTTTTGACATCTTTCACTACCCTCTAGTGAAAACGGGAAACTCCTTTCCTCAGTAGGTACGTAAGGTCCAATTAGCGAATTATGATCCCGAATAATATCAGCCAATCACAATTCCTAAAAGGTAGTTTCCAATTGCATCACAATGCAACCCTCTACGTAAACTTTTGTCTCACGTTTGATTAGGACCCAATAATATGACGTCGTTCATCTTCACGTGTCAAGCCTTACCCATCGATGTTGAACCTTAATGGACGGTCGCCATGAGTTCCCCCAATAATATGAGCCGAAATCATGGGAGTTCCACGTAGTTCACATCACCATGTCAATGGATGTCACAGCTTTCCGGCACCCAAAGCTCCCCCAATAATATGAGCCGAGCCCCGTGTACGGGTAGCGTTCATCATGCACCCATTGTCGATGGAAGACAAGGAAATTATAAACAAATTTATAATTCCCCTTTTCGGGCTTGATATTAATTTTGAATCTTATTCAAAATGAGGGTTTTTAATTTCGAAAGGTCTCATCATTAATTTTATTTTAAAAGCTCGCCATGTTTGATCGTATGTTTGCCGGATTCATGCAACTTTGTTATTATCATAATAATAACGCACATACTCATTATTTATAACATATCATGCATATATTATAAACAAGTAACAAACAAGGATGATCAATCGCCCCAATACTACAGGACCGTGTGAGCTAAACACGGGCCTAGGTCCAATCCTAGGGAAATGCACGAGATGCAAATGCAACTATTACATAAGCTTCCAATATTTACATGTCTTCGATCTTCATAATCATCATGGCCACCATCTTCCAATCTTGATCATCCACTATACTAATATTTACAAATAAATATCCATGGCAAATAGGGATACATCTCATGGGGTGGGAACGGGCCATAAACCAAGCCCACTTTAAATTAATAATTATTACAATCATTCAACACAAAATATCCTAGCATACACCTAGCAAATTGGGCTTGGGCTTTTGATCATCCTTCATGCATAATATCACATATCATACACCATCAATTAATTATCACAGTAATTAATTGATCCAATATTATATATCTTGATCCAATCACTAACCGCCACGATTATAAACTAAATTAACAAAGTATACAAACACCTTTGTCTACTTTCCAATTAATTTATTTATAACCGAATTTCTTATAAATCACAATTTACTATAAATAATTTAAGTCCAACTTCAATTATTTATTTTATGAGGAAAAATTTGCAACTTTTGTAATTTTAAACTTAAGGGCCCAAAAACTTATTTTTCACCAAAAACACCTTTTGAAAACCCTAGCCGTCATCGCCGTCGCCGGAGCTCCGTCGCCGGATTCCGGCCAACTTACAAAATATTTTTTTTTTATTAAATTGATGGGGCTGTTCGGGCAGCCCCTCGGGCTTCCCTAGCTGCCCGAAACGGGCAGCCCCTCGGGCAGCCCGAGCTGCCCGACACGGGCAGCAACATGCTGCCCGAAATCCCCATTGTAATGCCTTGATTTTTCTTGCAAATTTCATTCTCATGCGGTTAGAAATCAATCTCAATATCATATCTTGTATTTGCTACACAAAATCGTAACCATAGCTCGGATACCACTTGAAAGGGGATCGGTTACGGTGACCGGAAGCGCAACGGAAGTCAAAAATTTCGATTTTTGTTCAAAAATTTCGGCCACCTTAATGATTTGTGCAACAAATACAATAAAACACAAAATGACATTCATAGGGTGTTTTAAGAAAATATACCTATCAATCTCAAAGATTGATGCAATGGCTCCAACCTTGTTGTCAAACAACAAAGCTCTTCAAAGGAAGACAAATCTACAAGCCTCCAAGCCTCCTTCTTTCCTTCAAAATCAAGCCCACCACCAACTAGGTAGATCCCCTCTTAATTTGCACTAGAAAATTAAGAGGATTTTTCAAAGAGAAGAGAGTGTTTTTCTCCAACAATTGAAGAACACAAAAGAGAGAAAAATTTTTTGGGAGAGAATGAGAGTGAGTTTCGGCCATCATGCTTGGAGGGAGAGGGAGAATGAGTTAATTGCATGTCTTGGTGTTGCAAAAAGCAAAAGTGAAAAAGTTGCATGCCATGCAATTTTTTATTCAAAAGTAATCTCCCACCTCTTCACCTCCCAAGCATGTATATTATATGGTTTTTATCAAAATAAAAACCATGGACTAAATTTAATTATCTCAAACATATTTGAGACTAATTAAACATTACTTGAATTTACCCAAGTCCCACTAGTTAAATAATTAATTTAAATTGAGCTCTACAAGACTCAATATAATTTAATAATTCAACACTTGAATTAATTTAATTATTTGGACTCTACTAGGTCCACTAGTGTTTAATTAATTCAACACTTGAATTAATTTAATTTAGTCCATAATAATGTTTATTAAAATCACAATTTTCAAATACATTATTCACTTGGCCAAATTTTAATTTAGGAACACTTCCATAAATTAAAATTTACTATTTCTCTTATAGAAGTCATACTTCTATTTTTCTTTACACTGATAAACTCATTTATAAGTCGTTCAACACATTGAACTATTTTCTCCTTTATAGAAGTCATACTTCTAATTTTCCTTACGCTTATAAACTCCTTTATAAGCCGTTCAACACATTGAACTATTTTACTTCTCAACGGGATCTAGAAAGCTAGTACTTGTGTGGCCCTCAATGGTTCATTGATACAACTAGCCGTGGGTTCACATCTCCATGTGATTCGGACTAAACATGTCCTTATATGAGCATACCCCAATTGCTCCATTCTTACTTATCAACTCCTTGATATTAAGAACGTCAGAACTCAAGTCTGATAGTACCCAACCAATCATGTTAAACGCCTAGCAGCATCGCTTACATGATTCCCTAGGTATCAAATGATAGTGCCTGCAAGAACCATTCTATTATGGTTAGCGTACAGTACGGTCCCTTCAACTCATATATCCCGACCGATTCGACAACCATTGGTTTATCGAGAGTTGTCAATGAATCGATACTATGTGTCATGTCGTAGTTGCATCAATGGTGTAATCTATGAAACCCCTTTCATAATTACCACCATACTCTGATCAGAGATTTCAACCTACATACACATGATAACACATAGGATATCCATACCCAAAGGTAAGCGGTGAATCCCCGACTACAATGCATCGACTCCTATGTGTTTCGACAGAACACCCAACCTTGCCACCTGATGACCCCATGAGAGTCGGTAAACAAGTCAAAGTGTAATTCTAGCACATAGAGTCTCAATGTTGTCCCGGGTCATAAGGACTAATGGTGTACAACCATAAACCATGACGTTTCCACTCGATAAGTGAGAACCACTTGGAAAGTCCTTTAATGGAGGGTTGTTCAGTGCATTCTACTAGGAGCACCTATCTGCATGCTCGGACATCACAATGTCCCCTACCAATGAAACATGGTACTCACATCGCAGATACTAGTCTCTAACTCGAGCGGCCTATATCCTCCTTAGTGGCGGCTGAATCGACTAGGAACGGTTTAGAATATACAGTATTCCAAATATGAGTTTCATGATACTCATCATATGAGCATCTCATATTCTTTCTACTATTTGTATATTCAAGGGCTTTATCTATGCAACTAGCATGGGTATACAGATAAAGATTTGCCAAAATAATAATTTCAAATATTATTAAAATAAAGATTGCTTATACATAGAGTTTCATTGTGAACACTCGGCCAACACTTGGCTCGACGGGCACCTACTCTAACAGCATAAACTAAAACATGAGGTCCTCGGGTTTACTATTGTTGCCCCAAAATAGCTCCCTGGTCTCCACATGCAGTCTCGACATCACAAATACCTACAACAATCAAGTTTAGTGATTCTAAAGACTCAACATGTATATATCGTGAATAACAAGTAAATATATCATAAAATCACATGAAACGTAAAAAATATGGTATCGTAAAGCGCATGGTGAAAATCATATCATGAATAATTATAACTACGTGCATATCTGAAAATCATACGTAAAAACTTTGCTCAATAGAACTCTGTCATATCATATCATAATTTTCTGGTAGAGATAATGTTTCTAAGCAAGTGGCCCATAACATAACGTGAGCGCCTGATCAGACTAAAGCACAATATATTGGGCGGTAGAGATCACCACAGCCCTTGGATTGGATATCCGTACCCATACATAATCGTAAACCAGTCATATGTCACCGGGTGGAGAGGTTCTCGTTTGCGCCTACCGACTTCCAAACCCATAAACATAAGGTGGCCACAAGACATATCGCATATATCTAAAAAATAAACATTTTATATTTTTTATGCGCGTAATATAATTATAACCTTATTTTTAACAGATGAGTTGGATTTTTCCCAGGATTTCTCCGACTTAATTCTAATATGTCACACATGCAATAAATCTTATCTTGACAAAAACTTGACAATCGAACCAAAAACGAGACGATTATGACCAACAACTTAATTTTTCAATCATGGCTTCGTACCAACTCGAACCAACATTAAACCGACGTTTAACCATGATTAAAATACCCCTAACATATTGAAAAATATTCATGATGATAGCTGTACACAAACATAGGTGAATGGAATCCAAAAACATAAAACACTCTTTCGAGAGTCATTTGGCACATTGCACCGTAAATTCTCGTACGACCTCTAAACTCAACCGAATCATGAACGGCCAAAAAAATGACTTTCCTAACTCATTAAGGTACTGTCCAGTCCAAGTCCATGGGCTAAAAAGCCAACCAAGAACTCAAACAAGCACCAACACCGAAACTGATGTTGCTGTCAAAATACAACAGTAGCAGCTTGTGTGTTTGTGGTGTAAACTCTGAAATTTAATGACCATTGGCTTGAAACACTGACCAAAGACTCTTACCAATATCCTAAGGCATGGCTTGGAGCATGGCTAAGCGATAAAAGCCATCCACAACCCAAGCAAACACCTAGGACAATCACAACATACCAGCCGAGAGCACCACTTGTTGTGTAGTGTGTTGTATTGAAATATTTTACTGTATTGTCTTGATCGATGATGGATCGATCTAGACATGATGGAGAGTTGTATGAACCATGGCTATGGGCTAGAAGCCAACTATAATACAAGCAACTCTCAAAAACCAAAACCATACTCATACAGAAAATCAGAATTTTAAAACAGATGGGCACTTGTCATGTTTATGGAAAAATCTGAAGGATCCATGAACCAAGCCAGGAAAAACTGATTTGGTCACGTCCTAGACATGATAAGGAAGGGTTCTAACCATGGCTACAGTCCTTAGGACAGCCAAGATTCGAACACACTCCTTAACCAACCAAGAACAAAACAAACGTGGCTCAAATCTGTATCTTTGGAAAAAGTTGCTGTCATTTCTGTATTTGTGAGGTTATGGATGTAAACCAATGGACCAATAACACCATAACACACTCTAAACTATGCTTAGAAGCAGCGTTGAATGCCTGGAACCGAGCAACTCCCTGTAAGCAACAAAATACACTAAATCGTGAAGTGCAAGCCATTGGCCGAAAAGGCTGTACAGATTTTTTTTCAGGAACTTTGCTGTCAAATTTCGAGTTGTTGCCTAAATCATGAACATCTAATGGTTTTAAATTATCTCTATGACTTGATTGAAGAGACAAGAAACAACATATACATGCCTGGAATTTTTTTTGACAAAAAACAATGAATACGACGAATACGAGCGGCGGAACGGAGTGGGATTTCTTTCTTACTTTTTCTGCTGCTGCTATCACGATTTTTGGTTGTTGTTTCTCTGCTATTTTCGAAACTCAGGGTGTAGCTATAATAGAACATAGAGGTGACTTATACAAAGGGTGGTAAAGGTGTCATAAAATGCATTAAGATGGGAGTTACAAGTGAAGGAGTTGAATGGGTTTTGAATTGTTCCTTATTTCCTTGCTGCCGTTGGTTTATTTCTTATTATTCCTACTGCCTGTGAACGTAAATCTACTAAGATAATGGTTTGATGAAAAATTTATGTGAATTATAATATTTGAATGTACTAATAACTAGTGAATTAAAGGTGGGGAATGATATTTACTTTAAAGACCAATGAGGTGATTTGAATGAGATTTACTACACCTTTGGAATGTCTTGACCGAAATTATTAGTCATTTGCATGGTTTATTTTTATTTAAACCTTGCATTTTAATTTTATAAGATTTTAAACCTCCATTATATATATTTTAATGCATTAGCAAATTAATTTAGTTTAGAATCTTGCTTAGAATCTTTCATTGCATGCTTGACCTCAAATTTAAGTATTTAAATGTTATGTTTAATTTCTTGAATATATGATTCCTAGATTAATTCATCCTCCATTGTTTACACATTTTACTTTAAGATTTATTTAAATAATGAACCTAGAAGAATTTATTTAGTTACTTAGCTCACATAAATTTAATAAATCTTAAAACATTCTTCTTTTTTTTTAAAATTAAATGATTCTTTGACTTAAATTAAATTTAAGAATATTTTCTTACTATTAATCTTATCTCTAATCTCCAAACTCCGGCCCAACCTAGCGTATTTATCCTAAAAAGATAAAACTAAACATATACTTTTAAAATAAATAAAACACTTCATATATTCATAAAAATTCATTTTTCATTTAAATAATAGAAATTATGCATGACTTATACGTTATCTAATTTTCGGGTTCTACAACTCTACCCCCTTAAAGGAATTTCGTCCCCGAGCTTAAAACTTACCGAATAACTCGGGATATCGACTCTTCATCTCTGGCTCAGATTCCCACGTAGCTTCCTCCTCTGAATGATTAAGCCATTTGACTTTCACTAGCTTGACCATTTTGTTCCGAAGCTTTTTCTCCTGTCTGTCTAAGATTTGCACTGGTCTTTCCTCATAAGACAAGTTCGGAGTGAGCTGCAACGGTTCAAGGTTCAAGACATGCGATGGATTCGCCATATACTTCCTCAACATAGAGACGTGGAACACGTTGTGTACTCCGGCCAGATTCGACGGAAGAGCAACACGATAATCTAATGTCCCAAATCTGTCGAGGATCTCAAATGGTCCGATGAATCTCGGACTGAGCTTTCCTTTCTTCCCGAACCGCATGAAACCTTTCATCGGTGCTATCTTCACGAAAACATGGTCACCAACAGCAAAATCCAGATCTCTCCTCCTCTGATCTGCATAACTCTTTTGTCTACTCTGAGCAGTCCTCATCCTATCACGGATCTTGACTACTATATCAGCAGCCTGCTGCAAAATTTCCGGGCACAATTATGATCTCTCCCCTACTTCATCCCACTGAATAGGCGATCTACACTTACGACCGTACAGTGCTTCATATGGAGCCATACCTATAGATGACTGAAAACTTTTGTTATAGGTAAACTCCACCAATGGTAGCTTTGATTCCCAACTCCCGTAGAAATCTAGGACACATGCACGAAGAAGATCCTCTAAAATCTGGATAACTCTCTCTGACTGACCATTTGTCTGAGGGTGGAAAGCTGTGCTAAACAACAACTTCATACCCATCTTTTAATGCAAACTCTTCCAAAATGAGAAAATGAATCTAGGATCTCGGTCAGACACTATAGAAACGGGAATGCCATGAAGTCTAACGATCTCCCGGATATATAACTTTTCATACTGGATCATGGAGAAAGTCGTCTTAATGGGCAAGAAATGAGCTGATTTAGTAAGACGATCAAAATCACCCATATAGCATTTGACCCTCTGACTGACTTCGGCAGACCGACAACGAAGTCCATGGTAACATTCTCCCACTTCCACTCGGGAAAAGGAAGAGGCTCGATACCTGCCGGTCTCTGATGTTCCGCTTTCATTAGCTGACACGTCAGACACTCGGATACAAATCGTCTGATATCCCTCTTTATTCCTGGCCACCAATATAATAACTGCCGGTCTTTGTACATCTTCATACTCCCAGGATGAATAGAGTATGACGACATATGTGCCTCAGATAAGATATCCTCTCGAATAGAATTGTCGCTAGAAACCCACATTCTGTCTCGATATCTCACAATACCGTCTCTAACTGTATACAAGATACTGCCCTTGGCCTTGTCTCTCTGCCTCCACTTTGCGAACTGCTCGTCTGCCAATTGTCCACTGCGAATACGGTCTAGAAAAGAAGACTGAATCATCAAAGTAGATAGACGAGGAACTCTACCTCGAGGATGTCTCCAGATCAATCCTCTGCATCTCAAACTGAAGAGGTCTCGAAACCACCAAATGAGCCATCATTGCGACTTTCCTGCTCAACGCATCCGCAACTACATTAGCTTTGCCAGGATGATAGCTAATGTCACAGTCATAATCCTTCACTAGCTCCAACCAACGTCTCTGCCGCATATTCAACTCTTTCTATGTAAAGAAGTATTTGAGACTTTTGTGGTCGGTAAAGATCTGGCACTTCTCTCCGTACAAATAATGCCTCCAAATCTTCAATGCAAATACTACGACTGCCAACTCTATATCATGGGTAGGATAGTTCTTCTCATGAATCTTCAACTGACGAGAAGCATATGCAATCACCTTCCCATGCTGAATCAATATTGCGCCTAACTCGAGTTTCGAAGCATCGGTATACAAAACAAAATCTATGGGTTCTGAAGGCATAGCCAACACTGGTGCTGAAATAAGAGCTTGCTTCAATGTATTGAAGCTCTTCTGACATTCCTCGCTCCACACATACTTAACATTCTTCTTCGTCAATGATGTGAGTGGAACTACGATGGAGGAGAATCCCTGAATAAACTTCCGATAGTATCCTGCTAGCCCAAGAAAACTACGGATCTCTGACGCATTTTGTGGCACAACCCAATCTCTGATGGCTGCAAATTTTGCTGGGTCTACCTCGATCCCACTGCTAGAAACGACGTGGCCTAAGAACGCCACATTCTCTAACCAGAACTCGCACTTACTGAACTTTGCGAATAGCTTGTGCTTTTGTAAGGTCTGCAATACTGTTGTCAAATGTCTGCTGTGATCCTCTTGATTCTTTGAGTAGACGAGAATATCGTCTATGAATACTATCACGAACTGATCAAGATACGGCTGAAATACGCGATTCATGAGATCCATGAAGATCGCTGGAGCATTCGTCAAACCGAATGGCATCACAAGAAACTAGAAGTGGTCATAACGAGTCCTAAAAGTAGTCTTGAGAACATCGGCGTCTTTCACCCTCAATTGGTGATAACCAGAACGCAGATCAATCTTAGAGAATACTGAGGCTCCCTACAACTGGTCAAATAAATCTTCAATCCTCGGGAGTGGGTATTTGTTCTTCACTATAATTCCGTTCAACTCCCGGTAATCAATACATAGCCTCATTGTACCATCTTTCTTCTTCACAAATAAGACTGGCGCGCCCCATGGCGAAAAGCTAGGGCGAATGAATTCCTTGTCAAGAAGTTCCTGAATCTGCTTCTTGAGTTTGGCCATCTCTGTCGGTGCTAATCGGTACGGTGCTTTTGAAATCGGTGAGGTACCTGGCATAAGCTCAATAGAAAATTCCACCTCTCGCACCGGTGGCAAACCAGTGACGTCATCAGCAAAAACGTCTAGAAAGTCCCGGACAATAGGAACATCTGATGATGCTGATTGTTTGGCCGTCTCAGGAACAGATACAAGAGTAGCTAAAAATGCTCGGCACCCTCTATGCATGAGTTTCCTAGCCTGGACATAAGGTATTATACGCGGTAAATTAAAATACCTGTCTGGTTCAAATAAGAATTGTTCCATCCCAGGCGGTCGGACTAGAACATATCTCCGCTGGAAATCAATCAAAACTCTGTTCCTCAATAGCCAGTCCATCCCCAGAATGATATCAAATTCTGGTATCGGCAGAACGATAAGATCTGCATACGCAAGATAACCATGAAGTTCAAGGTCTATACCTCGGATCACATTAGTAGTTGTCATCTCATCTCCAGAAGGCAATGCTACTGAATACGCTATGTCTAGCCCTATTGTCTTGATCTTGAGAGAATTTGCAAAGGTTTCTGAATTTAACGATTGAGTAGCCCCTGAATCTATCAAGGCTTTCGTAGCTAAACCGGCTACAAAGATTTTCCCTGAAAGATTGGAATATCATGCTAAACCCAATAGTTTTACTAGAACTAAGCTTTTAGACATGCAAAGTTCAAAGTTTTTCTAATTTAAATTCCAGAAAATAACCCTGATTAGAACATGCAATCCTACGACCAATTTTTTTAAGTTAAAAATCTTAACTCAAACTCTTAAAACATTACATTTCAAAAACGAACTAAAAGCTTTAGGATACTTGTCATGAGCATCGTCTCCGGGTTAGTCTCCGCTGCATGGAGAGCAAAAACTCTGCCTTGGGTAGGAAAATTCTTCTGAGGGCAATTCTTCAATATGTGGTCAGCACTACCACATTTGTAACACTTTCCCGAACCATACATACAATTCCCAGCATGACGACGTGAGCACTTGGCACAGACTGGATACTCCATTGTCCTCGGGACTGTCCGTCACTGCTGCTGCTGCTGCTGTCCTCTGTTCCTGGGTGGACCGTGGAAATATCTTTTATTCTTGTGTTGTTGCGGAGGAGGACGGTGTGGTTCCTGAAATGGTCGTTTACCCTGGCGATCGCGCTCAATATCATTCTGGTCTTGCTCTATTGCTAAAGCTCTGGAAATAGCAACATCATAGGTAGTAGGGCCAGCCACCCTAACATCACGGCGCAAGATTGGCCGCAGACCATCCATAAAATACCTCAATTTGGCATCAGAATCATTTGCAATTAGGGGTACAAAGTGACAACCCCTTTCAAACTTACGGATAACTCCGTAACAGTCATGTCACCCTGTTTCAGGGTCATAAACTCCATGGTCAACCTGGAACGCACCTCGTCAGTAAAATATTTAGAGTAGAATACCTCGGTGAAGTGCGTCCATCTCAAAGTAGCCAAATCCAAAGCTATAGATGCTCCTTCCCACCACATGCGAGCGTCTCTTCCAAACAGATAAGTCGCACAACGAACCCTATCTCCATCATCGAGCCCCATGAACTCGAAAGTAACCTCAAGGGACCTAATCCATCCCTCTGTACCCACAGGATCTGACGTCCCTAAGAACTCCTTCGGCCTCATCTTCATGAACCGCTCAGAGACAGCCTCAGGCCCCGTCTGTGTGGCTACCACAGCATTGTTCCTCGTAAACTGTGCGAAGAACTGAGTCATCCCAGCTAACATCTGGGCATTCAAGTCTGGTGGAGGGGGTGGTAAATCTCTCCTCGTTCTCATGACGATGCTCATCACCTCCCGTGCGATCAATAATGCGTCTAGGAGGCATGTTGTTCCATAATTATAACCCATACGTAATCAACATGCATAATTCAACTATTTTCTTTAAATTTAAATAAATATTGCATAACCATAATCTTGACATAAAATATTTCATGCAATCATGATGTAAAAATATTTCATGCTTTAAACGAAATAGGTAAACGTAAAACTTACAGACCGAAGACGTTACTTCATGAGCTTCTCGAGAGCAGTAGTAGCCGATACCAACTGTAAAGGCCCATATTTCGTATTCGTATTTTAGCTGAATTATTAAAAATTTTCTAAAGAAATAATTATCTTTTTTCATTTATAAAATAAACATGTAAATAATTTTAACTTTAAAATAACACCGGAAGTCAACATTGTGTTTCCAACAACAACTTAAAATAATCCAACATAATAAAATTTAGTTTGAACGATAAAAGGTGCATAAACTAAAACAGGAGGTCCTCGGGTTTACAACTGCTGCCCCAAAATAGCTCACTGGTCTCCGCCCGCAGTCTCGACCTCACAAATACCTATAACAATCAAGTCTAGTGAGTCTAAGATTCAACATGTATATATCTTGAATAACAAGTAAATATATCATAAAATCGCATTCAACGTAAAAAATATGGTATCGTAAAGTGCATGGTGAAAATCGTATCATGAATAATTATAACTACGTGTATATCTGAAAATCATACGTACAAACTTTGCTCAATAGAGCTCTGTCATAACATATCATAATTTTCTGGTAGAGATAATGTTTCTAGGCAAGTGGCCCATAACATAACGTGAGCGCCTGATCAGACTAAACCACAGTATACTGGGCGGTAGAGATCACCACAGTCCTTGGACTAGATATCCGTACCCATACATAATCGTAAACCGGTAGTAAGTCACCGGGTGGAGAGGTCCTCGGTTGCGCCTACCGATTTCCAAACCCATAAACATAAGGTGGCCACAAGACATATCAGCATATATCTCAAAAATAAACATTTTATATTTTTTTATGTACATAATATAATTATAACCTTATTTTTAACGGATGAGTTGGATCGTTCCTAGGCTTGCTGTGACTTAATTCTAATATGTGACACATGCAATAAATCTTATCCTTGACCCAATCGAACCAAAAACGAGACGATTATGACCAACAACTAATTTTTCAATCATGGATTCGTACCAACCCGAACCAACATTAAGCCGACGTTTAACCATGATTATAATATCCCTAACGTACTGAAAAATATTCATGATGATAGCTGTACACGAACATGGTGAATGGAGTCCAAAAACATAAAACACTCTTTCGAGAGTCATTTTGGCACATTGCACCGTAAATTCTTCTACGACCTCTAAACTCAACCGAATCACAAACAGAAAAAAACATGACTTTCCTAACTCATTAAGGTACTGTCCAGTTGGTATCGCAAAAAAGAACTTAAATAAGCACCAAAACCAAAACTGAAAGTTGCTGTCAAAATACAGCAGTAGCAACTTGTGTGTTTGTGGTGTAAACTCTGAAATTTAATGACCATTAGCTTGAACCACCGACCAAATACTCTTACCAACATCCTAAGGCATGGCTTGGACCAAGGCCTAAGGGCTAAAAGCCAACCACAACCCAAGAAAACACCTAGGACAATCACAGCATACCAGCCGAGAGCACCACTTGTTGTGTAGTGTGATGTATTGAAATATTTTACTGTCTTGTCTCGTTCCAAGGACAATTTGATCGACCATGGATCGATCTAGACATGATGGAGAGTTGTATGAACCATGGCTACGGGCTAGAAGCCAACTATAATCCAAGCAACTCTCAAAAACCGAAACCATACTCATACAAAAAATCAGAATTTTAAAACCAATGGGCACTTGTCATGTTTATGTAAATATCTGAAGGATCCGTGAACCAAGCATGGAAAAACTGATTTGGTCACATCCTAGACATGATAAGGAAGGGTTCTAACCATGGCTACAGTCCCTAGGACATCCAAGATTCGAACACACTCCTTAACCAACCAAGAACAAAAAAAAACGTGGCTCAAATCTGTATCTTTGGAAAAAGTTGCTGTCATTTATGTATTTGTGAGGTTATGGATGCAAACCAATGGACCAATAACACCATAACACACTCTAAACTATTCCTAGAAACAGCCTTGAATGCCTGGAACCGAGCAACTCCCTGTAAGCAACAAAATACACTAAACTGTGAAGTGCAAGCCATTGGCCGAAAAGGCTGTGCAGATTTTTTTTCAGGAACTTTGCTGTCAAATTTCGAGTTGTTGCCTAAATCATGAACATCTAATGGTTTAAAATTATCTCTATGACTTGATTGAAGAGACAAGAAACAACATATACATGCCTGGAATTTTTTTTGACAAAAAACAAATCAATACGACGAATACGAGCGGCGGAACGGAGTGTGATTTCTTTCTTAATTTTTCTCCTGCTGCTATCACGATTTTCGGTTGTTGTTTCTCTACTATTTTCGAAACTCAGGGTGTAGCTATAATAGACCATAGAGGTGACTTATACGAAGGGTGGTAAAGGTGTCATAAAATGCATTAAGATGGGAGTTACAAGTGAAGGAGTTGACTGGGTTTTGAATTGTTCCTTATTTCCTTGCTGCCGTTGGTTTCTTTCTTATTATTCCTACTGCCTGTGCACGTTAATCTACTAAGATAATGGTTTGAGGAAAAATTTATGTGAATTATAGTATTTGAATTTAATAATAACTAGTGAATTAAAGGTGGGGAATGATATTTACTTTAAAGACCAATGAGGTGATTTGAATGAGATTTACTACACCTTTGGAATGTCTTGACCGAAATTATTAGTCATTTGCATGGTTTATTTTTATTTAAACCTTGCATTTTAATTTTATAAGATTTTAAACCTCCATTATATATATTTTAATGCATTAGCAAATTAATTTATTTTAGAATCTTGCTTAGAATCTTTCATGGCATGCTTGACCTCAAATTTAAGTATTTAAATGTTATGTTTAATTTCTTGAATATATGATACCTAGATTAATTCATCCTCCATTGTTTACACATTTTACTTTAAGATTTATTTAAATAATGAACCTAGAAGAATTTATTTAGTTACTTAGCTCACATAAATTTAATAAATCTTAAAACATTCTTCTTTTTTTTTTTAAATTAAATGATTCTTTGACTTAAATTAAATTTAGGAATATTTTCTTACTATTAATCTTATCTCTAATCTCCAAACTCTGGCCTCGCGTATTTATCCTGAAAAGATAAAACTAAACATCTACTTCTAAAATAAATAAAACACTTCTTATATTCATAAAAATTCATTTTTTATTTAAATAATAGAAATTATGCATGACTTATACGTAATCAGATTTTCGGGTTCTACATGTTTTTTGTTCAAATTTTGCTGTGGATATCCTTGTTGGCCTCCTTGATTCTTATAGCTGAAATTTGGGTGATCCCTCTGAAAGGGATCGATTTTAGGTTGTTCAAATGCGCAACGGAAGTTCAAAAACTTTGAAAGGTAAGAAAACCGAAAATTTTATAAGAAAATTTGAACACCCCAACATGTACTAGGATGTAGCATATACAAAACACCAAAATGTCATACATAGGGTGTTTATAAAAATGTACCTATCAATCTTAAAAAATAGATGATGGCTCCAACTAAGGTGTAAACACCTTAGCTCTTGAATGGCAAGACAATTTTCAAGATTCCCTTTGAGCCCACCTTGCTCAAATATTAAGCCCATCACCAACTAGCTAGAACCACTCTAATTTTGCACTAGAAAAATTAGAGCATTTTTCTTTGAGAAGTCTATTGTTTCCTCAACAATTGAAGAACAAAAATTGAGAGAAAATGATACTTAATTTTCGGCCATAGGGGTGGGAGGAGATAAGGGAAACTTTTCTTGGTGATTGAAAAAGTGATTATGAGTCCCAAAGGCATGCCATGCCTTGGATGTGGAAAAAGTTGTCTCCCAACCCTTCACCTCCCATGCATGCTTTCCTATTTGGGCTTGTAACAATTACAAGGCCCATGGAATTTAATTTAATTGTCTCAAACATATTTGAGCCCAATTAAACCTTATTTGATATTACTTAAGTCACTAGTTGAATAATTATTTTACTATTGGGCTCTACAAAACCCAATATGATTTAATTAATTCAACAATTGAATTAATTTAATTATTTGGACTCTACTAGGCCCACTAGTGTTTAATTAATTCAACACTTGAATTAATTTGATTTAGTCCATAATAATGTTTATGAAAATTACAATTTTCAAATACATTATTTATTTGGCCAACTTTTAATTTAGGAAAATTTCCTCAAATTAAAAGTTACATTCTCCTAATAGAAGTCATACTTCTATTTTTCCTTACGCTTATAAACTCCTTTATAAGCCGTTCAACACATTGAACTATTTTATTTCTCAACGGGATATAGAACTCTAGCACTTGTGTGGCCCTCAATGGTTCATTAATACAACTAGCCGTGGGTTCATATCTCTATGTGATTCGGACTAAACATGTCCTTATACGAGCATACCCCAATTGCTCCATTCTTACTTATCAACTCCTTGATAACAAGAACGTCAGAACTCAAGTCTGATAGTACCCAACCAATCATGTTAAACGCCTAGCAGAATCGCTTACATGATTCCCTAGGTATCAAATGATAGTGCCTGCAAGAACCATTCAATTATGGTTATCGTACAGTACGGTCCCTTCAACTCATATATCCCGACCGATTCGACAACTATTGGTATATCGAGAGTTGTCAATGAATCAATACTATGTGTCATGTCGTAGTTGCATCGATGGTGTAATCAATGAAACCCCTTTCATAATTACCACCATACTCTGATCAGAGATTTCTACCTACATACACATGAAAACACATAGGATATCCATAACTGAAGGTAAGCGGTGAATACCCGACTACAATGCATCGACTCCTATATGATTCGACAGAACACCTAACCTTGCCACCTGATGACCCCATGAGAGTCGGTAAACAAGTCAAAGTGTAATTCTAGCAAATAGAGTCTCAATGTTGTCCCAGGTCATAAGGACTAATGATGTACAACCATAAACTAGGACTTATCCTTCTTAGCGGCGGGTGAATCGACTAAGAATTGTTTAGAATATACAGTATTCCAAATATGGTACTCACATCGTAGATACTAGTCCCTAACTCGAGCGGCCTACATCCTTCTTAGCGGCGGCTGAATCGACTAGGAACTGTTTAGAATATACAGTATTTCAAATATGAGTTTCATGATACTCATCATATGAGCATCTCATATTCTTTCTTATATTTGTATATTCAAGGACTTTATCTATGCAACTAGCATGGGTATAAAGATAAAGAAGTGCCAAAATAATAATTTCAAATATTACTAAAATAAAGATCGTTTATACATAGAGTTTCATTGTGAACACTCGGCAACACTTGGCTCGACGGGCACCTACTCTAACAATCTCCCACTTGCACTAGAGCCAACTACCCATATGCTTCAAACCCATCGATTCGTGATGCTTCTCGAACAATGGTCTAGGTAAAGGCTTAGTTAGCGGATCAGCAACATTATCTGCAGAGTCGACTTTGTAAATCATGACATCTCCTCTTTCCACGATCTCTCTGATGATGTGGTACTTTCTCAATACGTGTTTGGACTTCTGATGAGACCTCGGCTCCTTTGCTTGAGCAATGGCTCCCGTGTTGTCACAAAACACCGGGACAGGAGCAAATCCATTAGGAATGACGCCCAACTCTTGGACGAAATTCCTTATCCAAACTGCCTCGTTTGCTGCAGCTGATGCAGCAATGTATTCTGCCTCAGTGGTGGAATCCATTGTACTGTCTTGCTTGGAACTCTTCCAAGAGACAGCAGCACCATTGAGCATGAATATGAATCCAGAGGTTGACTTTGAGTCATCAATATCGCTTTGGAAGCTAGAGTCGCTATAGCCTTCCAATTTTAGTTCTCCACCCCCATAGACCAAGAACAATTTATTGGTCCTCCTCAAGTACTTGAGGATGTCTTTCACAGCTTTCCAATGTGGAAGACCAGGGTTCGATTGATATCTACTCACTAAACTTAGTGCAAAAGCCATGTCAGGACGTGTAGATATCATCCCATACATGATGCTACCAATTGCAGATGCATATGGAATGCGTGTCATCGCCGCTATCTCTGAATCAGTCTGGGGAGACATAGACTTGGATAGGGACACGCCATGACACATTGGTATATGTCCTCTCTTGGACTCATCCATCGAGAATCGCTTCAGGATGGTATCAATGTATGTGGACTGGGTGAGACCAAGCAATCTCTTTGATCTATCTCTATAGATCTGTATTCCCAATAAAAAAGATGCTTCACCCAAGTCTTGCATCGAGAACTTGCTTGCTAACCATCTCTTGGTTGATTGCAACATTCCTACATCATTCTCAATGAGTAGAATGTCATCAACATACAGCACCAGGAATGTCACAGCACTCCCACTGACATTCTTATACACACAAGGTTCCTCAGGATTCTTAGTAAAATCAAACTCTTTGATTGTACCATCGAATCTAAGGTTCCAACTCCTAGATGCCTCTATTAGACCATAAATAGATCTCTGAAGTTTGCATACCATATGCTCACTTCCGACAGATGTAAACCCTTCGGGTTGAGACATGTAAATTTCTTCTTTAATATCCCCATTAAGAAAGGCTGTCTTAACATCCATCTGCCATATCTCATAGTCATACCATGCAGCTATGGCTAGCAAAATCCTTATGGACTTGAACATTGCAACTGGAGAAAAGGTTTCCTCAAAGTCAACTCCTTGTCTTTGAGTATATCCTTTTGCCTCCAATCGCGCTTTGAAGGTCAATACCTTCCCATCCGCCCCAAGTTTCCTCTTGTAAATCCATTTACACCCTATGGGAACAATTCCCTCTGGTGGATCCACGAGATTCCACACTTGGTTCGAATACATGGAATTCATCTCAGATTCCATCGCTTCAAGCCACTTGGATGAATCGGCATCAGATAATGCTTCCTTGAAGGTCCTTGGATCACATCCAAGGTTAGGCTCATCATGGCCTTCTTCAAGAAGCAGACCATACCTCATAGGTGGTCTCGATACTCTCTTGGATCTTCTAGGAGCTTGTATCTCCTCTCTTGGCTCTTCGGGTGTGGGTTCTACAACTGTGGGTGTCTATCGAACCTCTTCGAGTTCTATTATCTCGCCTTTTCTATCCAATAGAAA